>NC_090444.1:1425687979-1425991009 GCF_031143425.1 Pleurodeles waltl | reverse complement strand
GACATCTTTATCCGAGGGCAGTTTACAAGTCATGTGGCCAAGATGTGACCAATTCGCTCGCCTCACCATATGCTTGAGCCATGCTGTATTTACCCCCGAAATAGGCATTCTCTCTCTCCCGTATCTTGGGATTCCGATAAAATTGTTATGATTTTGTTAGAAATAGTAGGGTCGTCTGTAGTTCTCATGAGATGTTTGAGTTGCTTAAGTTCACTCTCTAACCTATTCAGACTTGTGCACAGGGTACGTAGCACCCCACAGCTCTTTGCAATGCAGCTGACTCGTATTGTGACCTTTAAGGCTCCCATATGGTACCTACCGAAGAGACAGAATCAACATTGCGTGCAAATAATTTGGCAATCTCTTGGCTTATATCATCTCGAAAGGGTGCATCCAGCAGTGTCAAAGGAGAGAGTTGCCACGCCAATCTGGGGCCCTGGTAGGAAATTGTAACACCATTAACACTGGGGGAGTGGTCTTAGTAAGTTTTTGTGAGGTGAATCACTCCATGGATCCAAGCGCCGACATCCATGGAAATAAGTCAGTTATCCAATCTTGACCCTGAATAGTCAGTACCCTCCCTGGCTGTTGAATGAACCTGTCTCCCTGTGTCCAATAAGTTTTGCCCATCCATAATATCTTTAATGTGTCTGGCTGCTGTAGTGCTTGTTAATGCAGAGCATGCGATCTGTCTGTCTCCACGTTTAAGGCCACATTAAAGTCACCACTCCCCCTCCCTCCCCCAAGTAAAACCAGACTGGGCCAATATCTGCAATTAGCCTCCATAATTTGTCAAAAAAGGTGGGGTCACCCACATTGGGGCGGTAACATTTAACTATGATAATGGCATAGGAGTGTAATCTGCCCCACATAATCGAGTACCTGCCTTGAACATCATTTAGAGAGCGCCTTGTGGTACATATGGTACCCCTAAGCGTACGCGCGTAATGGTTCCTCTCGCATATGAGGAATATGTGGAGTATTGTCTGTGGGAAGTCCAGCCATTGGCAAATGTCACACTGGCAGATACTGCAAAGTGTTTCTTGTAATAACATAATGTGTATGTTGTGTCGGTCTAGATATACCAGAGGATATCTATGCTGCGCCGATCACCAAGTCTCCTGATGATCCATGTTGTATGTGTGATGAACGTTCCTACATAAGGGCTTTGGGATAGGTCAGGGCTGGGCATCATTTATGTGATCCATGACATTTCTAATGAGGCACAGCACTATAAGCCATGTACTACGTATTGTCAGTATAGAAGGATAATATGCACTTTGTGGCGACCCCGCCCTCCTCCCACACTAGCAGCCCAAATCTGCCAGGAATATACAACCCTCCCAAAAACCTGTAAATAGACCCACATGCAAAGGTGTAGGCATTATTAGTAGTTAATTATTGCCAATTAGTAGAGTGTGGTGAGACAATCTAAAAACGGGAACTATAACTGTGTCGCACTACACTTTGTCAGAGGCTCAATCAACTGATAGCAAACAAAATAACAGCCATCTCAATGAGGTTTAACATGTGGGGGCAGCGCCAGGAGCCAGACGGGGTCCTCCTCGATCCTACAAGGGTGTCTGGGGGTGTTGCTATTGTAGTATTCTTGCCATACCCTTTGCATATAACCAGAAATAGGCAATTGAACAGTGTAGTTTCACTTGCAAATTTGGACTAACTAATAGAACTGCAATATGCGATAGATTGGATTAACAGTATGTCAACATATGTTGATGTGTAAAAGGATATCAGTCTCAGCCAGCATCAGATGTTGGAGATACGCATCTGGACGGAGTAGCTCACTGTTTCGATCTTGATGTGTTAATAGAGTTTCTCCTCAGGAAGTTGAAGACTTGCTGGGGGTTACTGAAGATGTGGTATTTTTCCTGATATGAAAGCTTTAGACACACTGGATAGAGGATTGCATACGGTACCGCTGCCTGTTGCAGCGGTTGCTTGACAGTGATAAATTTTCGACTGGACTGTAGTGGTAAGGTCCAGATAGATAGACACAGTATTTCCATCAAATTGCAGTGTTTTCTTTTCTCTTACCAATCAGAGATCATTGTCCCGGTCTTAATAATTCAATATCCGTGGAATTATCCGCCATGCTGGAGTGCCAGGAGTGGGGGACGAGTCATTAGTGAGCAATGAGCCTGTTCTACGATAAACATTTTGGAAAAGGAGTCTGTGCCACATGGTGTGATCAGGAGTCGCTCTATCTAGTCTTCCATCTTGCTAGTTTCTGGAACAACTAGGATGCGCAAATTGCTGTGGCATGATTGGTCTTCTAGGTCATCATTTTTTGCTGCAAAGACTTAATAACTTTCTCCTTGTTTCCGAGTTGCTCGTTGCAGGAAGACACAGTGGCGTCCATATTAGACAGGCATTTTATCTCAGTGTTATTAGGTATGTGTTAGCACATTATAGTAACCAAATGAGTCTGTATTAGGCAGTTGTTGGTTTTCCTCAGCAGAGAGTGCCAGGAGTAGCTCCTCTGACTGTAGACTGTCAAATAAGCTACTAGATTATTGCACTTGTCTGTGTGTACACTCTGCTCAGCTTAAAGGGTTTGCAAGTTACAGTGTATGCCAGTCCCACCTCACCCTGCAGATCTTCACTAATGGGGCATGAGCAGACTGGGATGATGTGAATTGCAGAGGTATGCCATAGTCAGTGCATGTCACAGTGGCAACAGTAGCTTGAATCTCCTAGTGCAGCAAGCCCACTGTATGATATCGGACACCAGGAGGAGTGTGCAAGTTGTCTCTCCATTCAGTATGCTATATTCATTGCACTGCCAGACGCTACAATCGGGGCCTGTGTGTAAAATCAATAAATAAATGAAAAATGTGAGACTGAAGGCCTTACAGTTTCAGTGAGTGGTCGTCTTTGAGGCGGAGGTTGGGTGCAATCAGTTAATCGGTGTAGCAGTGGCAGCGTAGGCACATTTGATATCCTTTTGTCGTGTCTGAAAGGCGCGGGTAGGCACGATATTAATGAAAAAACATTTAAAGTTTTCTTTGGGCATGCGCAAGCTCCAATCTCAGGCAGGGGCCATCGCAGCATCAGAGACCGAGGGCCGCAGAACGAGCCCGTTGCGTGGGCCTCGTCCCGCCCTCACGGCATAACACAGGCCCTGTGGTCGCTCACAGCTGTAGGGGCGCGTCTCAAGCCCTCCCTGCTGCACTCTGAAAATATGAGGTATGGACCCTTAACTTCGGTGTTCACTCACAGTTTTCATGTCAGAGCCAGTCCGCCTTCCTCCTTACAACCGCCCCAATCTCCCCGCGTGTAAGCAGCGTTTTAGGCCTTGCATGGTGACAGGCTCATATCAGCCGGTATTTGCTCTTAGTTGTTTTTTTTGTTTGCCAAAGCATGGTTTTTCTCTTCCCAGCTGGGGCGGGTGCACTAGAAAGTGCTGCTGCCTTTGATTGCCCCCAGATCTACTCTCACCGTATTATAGCCGCCACCTTAGCCCGTGTGGCACTCAGAAAGCCTTGTTGATATTTTGCTTTGTTTACTGGCATGTAGGACCTAGAAACCCTAGATCGATTGCACACAGTGTCTGCTATGCAGTCAGCATTTTGGGACGTAGAGGGGACAGAATTTGGAAGATGATGTTGGATTGCACCCCCAGACCGCAGGAGCCTCACTGAAGTGCAGCCCTCTTGGGCACTGGCTCTCTGGTGCCCCCTTCCATCTATTCTTTCTCCTCACCTGTCTCCTGGTCTTCCTGATTCTTTGTTTTGTTTCATACTTAAGTGAAACCCTTTTGCTTCTTCTAAAACAGAGCAAGAGCTAATGGGTTTGCAAATGTATTGCTTGAGGTGTCAGGAGCAGGGATGTTAATTAACGCAGTGTTCAAACTACTTCTTTCATTGACTTGTTAATTCAGGTCATTTGTGATAGATACCCAGGTTGCAACTATGCTGTTGAATTAATGGACAAAAGCAAACAGCTTTTCTTCCCGATAATATCGGTCAACCCTAAGTAGGTTCATAACTTTCCTCTCTTTTACCATATTTTAGTGTTTTTTTATCTCAGTATTTAGTATTCCATAATTCTTATCAGTTGCTTCTTTTAAAGTCATCTCTTCAAATTATTTTTCTAACATTTGTATATCTTCTCTCGGTTTTCATGGATTTTGGATCTGGCTGCTTGATGACTATTTTTTATCATTAATGAGACGCTGTTATGACATTCTTCTCCCACTCTTGTTGCTAATCTTGATCAGTATGATCAAATTTGGGTAATGTTAGTATTCTTAAACCTTGTGGGGCCCTTTTTCTGTCAGGCTGTTTCCTTAGAGTAAGCCTATCCCACCAGGTTGATAAATCTTGCTTCTTCATTCTTTCTATTTTGTGAATTTGTTTCTTAACCTATACTTAGGAATGTTAGTTGATGTGTCAATTAGTTCCTTAGCTAGTTTCTCCCTATTGTCATCAGAAGAAGAGATATTTCGACAGTTGTATTAATGGTGTTGTGGTGATGGGAGAACCACTCAAATGCATCACTATTTTACAGTAGACAGTTGTGGTAACAGCACTCCATCAATTACTTTTACCAAAGTCATGTGATCTAATGCTGCCCACCTCCTGGGTCAACTCTCTCAAAAAGCCCACTAGCATATATCTATATGCAAAGCAGGAGTGACACTCTCCAATTGTATGGGCACCCTCATTCCGTAAGTTCTTTTCTGAGTATGATTTTTATAGTGGTGTCCTGGTATATTTAATTGTATTAATAAACTTGAGTTCATCAACACCATCAAGAATTCCTTTAAAGCATTCTACTTATTTGTTTCTTCACAAACATACTTATCATAATTATACCCAGTGTGCTTTGTTCCAAAGAAAGGTGCTTTTTCAGGGCTTTCAATACATATAGTTAAATATCATTTTTTTTTAAACAATTCAAAGAATGTTACATGTACCTAATGATAGGAGTTCACGTAATTTCTTTAAAATGCCAGTATACCTTGTAGATTGCAATCCTAATATAACAAGATCTTTGAAATGTTGGCATGTATGTTAGGGAAAAATCAAGACTGAGTTAATGATGTTTATCCAGGTTTCTAGGTCTGAAGCAAGAGGGAGGAATGAATACAAAACAAGATTCTTGTTAGTTATGACAACTCTGTCTCACATAAAAACCATTATAAGTGTACCTCCAAAAGAGTGGGTGTAGTACAGTTTACAGTCAAATCGATCGTGTCCTGCAAATAACCCTTATTTCTTTAGTGCAGTTTGTAACAATTCTTGAAATGTATGTAAAGACGATGTGTAGAACTGGATATAGCTATAACCACTGTGAAGCTTATACTAAAAATTTATCATTTTGACAATGCATTGGGTATGTTCTCTAAGCAAAACCCTGATGTGGTGCTCCGCATACTATAAATCGTGCAGCAGTGGAAATGCTAGTTCAGTTGATAGAATAAGCATAACCACGAATGGTACAAATTATCATTGAAAAGTTCCCAGTAAGTGCTGTGGGTATCTAATAATATATGACTGACACAGACTTATCTTTAATGATAGAATATATTAGCCATCCTGCAATCGCTTGCTAATTCATTTTCTAAAGTGTGTCCCCCATGCCCTTCCAGCGTAGTTTTGGATAGTGGTAGGTCTCAATTATGGGGGAATGCAAGGGTGAGATACCACAATATTCTACCAATAGCATGTCTGCTTAGCATATTGTGAGTGTACTAGACATGATTATAAATACATTTTGTTAAATGCTCATGTATCAAATAGGAGTATTGACGGTTCATCAGGAAGGCCCCAATGGGTAATATTCATGATGTAAAATGCTCTTCAAACTGCATATCGGGTGCTTGAGAAATTATGTTCTGAGCATATGCTAAAATGACTTTATACTTGTGTCTAGACACGATATACAAATGTACTACAAGACTTGTGAAAAGGCTTATTTTCTACTTGTTCACAAAACGAAATGCCTTTACTCCCTGCACTCCTGATTTGTCTGCTGATGTTTCCTCAACCATTGCAGAGACTAGATGTCAAAGTAGACAACCTGGCCTGGTCCCTTTCCAGGTGAAGCTGTTTAACGTCGCCGCAGAACTCTCATTCTAGCTGTTGAACTCTTATGTCACACTAATATGCATTTATTCATTTTTGGGCCCAGGCCTGTATGATCTAAGGTCACTCCCAACAAGTCTCAAGTGACAGGTTCAAATGCTTTGCCACCATCTAGACTTAAAGGTACTGTAGGGATCTTTTTCTTAGCTGATTTCTGCACCAGATTAGCGTTTTGGCAGGTCTAATCAGATGCTTCTCTATTTAATAAAGCCAACTTGACCTCAGCCTACCAAATATGGGATCCACCTTTTCAGCTTATTGTCCGTTATCTTAGTGAAGAATCTTACACCTGTATTTAAAAGGGCTGTCAGCCTATAAAAGGTAAAATCTGTCATATTCATTCCTGATTTTGGAGTGAGGGAGATTTCTACATCCCATGTAGAGAGAGAGAGATAGCATCACCCTGCACAAATTGGTTAAATAGGTGTATTGGGGGCTTCCTTGCCCCTGGAAGAAATGTTTTACTCTAGTGTACTGCAATACTCTCTGTCACTGGTGCCTAAGGTTCATTTTTATCTTTTCTGTTGGCTTATGTAACTCTTCAGCCCAATTTGGAGGAAGGTAAGGCAGATGGCAAGAGTCAATGTGTTTTTTGTCATCAGTTTGTGCATCCCTATTGTGTATGGTCATTGGTAGATATGTTTAAAGGCACCTTGCCTATGTTTGCTTTCACTCTTTGTGTGCATAGCCTCTTTGCTAAAACAGTGCCCTCCTTATTACTCTTTTCATTGTATGTTTGGCCAAGATCAAATAAAGTTAAGTCTGCATTATTGGTCCTTATCAGGTTGAGTTAACCCTTAAAGGGTGTGATTTTACATTTATTCACTATTATGGAAGGTTTCTTGCCCTTCATTTCTAAACCTCGTTAAAGTCTTCTGCCTATTTAGTTTCTTGTAGTTTAGCACCTGCTGCTGCGGAGATTGGCTTTCCTTGAGCTACCTCTTTGGAGGTGTCCCAGTTCATTCTTGAAGATGTCTTTCTCCCTGTTGATAAGCAAGTTTACAATTGTTTTACCAATTTCCTCTTTGTTAACAGGATCTCTAAAAAGTACAGCTTCCATTATCTAGTTTATGTTCTCTTTAAAGATTTATTTTAAGATGGCAAACACCTTACCAAAAAAGCAGTTTCTCCCTTGAGGTCTTAAATATGAAAGAAGGCACTTGAGTCTGATTCATGAAGACATTTATAATACCAAATTAGGTGTGCAAATGGTTTGATTTATGTACCTTTTCTAATTCACAAAACGTGAATTTGCACTTCTAGGCTCATTTTCGTAGAAATAAAATTACACCATTATTTTGAAGTAATACTCAAGAGTAAAGATGCTCACAGGGTGAGCTCATGACATGGAAATTTGTTGAGCCTCTGAAGGTATTCACAGACGTTTCCAAGGCCTATCAGGGTGCTGTCAGAGAGTTACGTCTGTCAAGAACTGCAATAAAGTCTTACCCAGGGTGGGGATGCAGACGGCACACACTCAGATTTGTGGGGGATATAGGGAAGCTGTTTTCTTCAAGGACCTTTTCCCAGTGCTGAGAGAAAAAACAAGAAGCATGTGTAAACACTTTTTTGGTAAGTATTAATACAGGCGTAATTGTACACTGTTGTCATTTATTTAGGTGTTACTGGTGTGCTTGTGAACACTTCTGGATAGCTGCCACTGTGTCAGATTAAAAATTAATAATTCCAGAATTTGTAAAGTGCAGCAAATTACCCACGAGGGTCTAAAGGCGTTGAATTGTAGGCACAGGACATTAAGTGATTTGTCCAGAATCACAAGATGTTGTGCTGATGCCGAGACTCGAACCTGGTTCTCCCACCTCCGAAGTTGCAGGTCACGCCGTTACGCCACACTATCTGCTTTCACAAAAGTACTCCTACAATTTTTTCATAATTCTAAAAATTCAGAATTCAACATAAAAATGAGGTATAAATGTACCAATGTAGATCTAAAAATTATGTATTTGTTATTTTTATATTTTTAACGGGCAGCAAATGTCAAGGGTATAGCTTCTAGGCGCAATACGTACATTTGCAAAAAAAAAAAGTTTCTGGTGGTAGCTAGTAATGTTGAAACTAGCCAAGAACACAAGTATACTTGTCGCAAACTGTTTTAAGGAGGGAAGAACGTGAATAGGGAGGTGGGTAAACTTTGCAAGTTAAACATAGATTTTTCCTATCTTTTCGGGAGTGGCGCTAAGCGAAGCACTTTGCCTGTACATATTGCGAGTCTGGGCTCCTTAATATTATGTAACCAATTTAAAAAACAGGTTTTTTTCCCCTTCTTTGATTGCAGCTCATTGGTCTCTGAGGATGTTTTCCTTCTAGGCTGTAGCTCTTTGATGCCTTTGGTTTTAGTGTGCTTTACAAATAATATTCCCTTCCCTATTGTGGTTGACCCAAAATAGTATAAGGTTATTTTTGCTGAACTAATGTATAATTTGTTATATTGCTCTACGATCTCAGATTATTGCTTGTACATTGTTTCATTAGTTGCATTTTGGCCCCTCATGAACTTAAGTATTACTGTGCATTCCCAGGACCCTTCCATTCAACAACCACATAGGCCATCAAATTATTTTTTGCAGATTGCAGAATGAAGTTGTTTAATTTATAGTTCCCTCTGATATTGTGTTTGAAGCAATGTCACATCACTGCCTCTACTACAGTATATTAAAAATGTTTGAAATGTGCTTTGTTTATGGTTACTTTGAATAAAGCTTTTCTAGTACACCTTATTACATTTCCAGCATTTCATTTTTGCAGAAAGAAAAGAAGAAAGAAGACAAAAAAAAAGAAAAAGACATTGATAAGCCATTTAAACCACTGCCAGTTGAAAAGGTACACGTTTTGAATTTTCTTAATGTTGCCTACTTGGAATTGTTTTTAGAAATGTCCTACTCTGGTTTCCCCAACGCGTCCATGTTGTGATGTTTAATGGGCATTTTTAGTAGCAAACCATAATGTTGAAAGAGTCGCCATACTTTAATCATATCTTAATAGTTCACTCGTTGGATTTCCATTTTTATTGATTTTTATTTTTTCGTAATGAGCACCTTGTGTTCTCAAAGCAACATTATTTCAAGTTCCATTATTATAGTAAAATATTGTATGCACTTGAATGAAATACAAAACAATGGTGTTGAAGACGTTGTCTCACAGTTAAATGTT
Organism: Pleurodeles waltl; assembly: GCF_031143425.1. NCBI lineage: Eukaryota > Metazoa > Chordata > Amphibia > Caudata > Salamandridae > Pleurodeles > Pleurodeles waltl. The sequence goes on along the minus strand of NC_090444.1, from coordinate 1,425,981,728 downwards.
GTGAAGCCGAGTTTAAGAATTGATTTCATGCAGGGTAAGCTGAGCATGTGATAGATAGAATTACATATTACCCTTTCCCCCCAGGAATATGAAGTGGATTGTACCATATTGAGCTTTCACTTGCCTCTCGAATTGTCTTAAATGTTGTACCTGGTGAAAAACGTGTGCTAATACCAACCTTTTTGTTACTGACTGGTGCAGCATTGGGATATAGACGCCCCTTGTCCAAGGGCTTGTTTTCGATTGGTCAAAGTGTAGTAGGCAACCCTTTTAATTTTGCTGATTGCGATGAACACAGTGGTTTCTCATTAAAGAAAATCAAAACTCTTTCAAGGAATGCATTGTAAAATATCGGTACTCTACTGCAATGAAATACAGCTTTTCTCTTTTGCTGAAAACTATTGTTTCTACTGCTTCTGAGAACACAGGTGGTCAACTGAACACCGATGAACACCCACACATTTGTGATTTTTCATTTATTACTCTTCTGCTGCTACCCTGGCTGGGAGTCATCTCACTATAAAGTCCAGTTTTTCTGTGTAGATGTGATAACATCCACAAATCAGTTTACTCTTAATCCATCTATAGCACACTCACTTAGAAGGAACTGTTCCAAGTAGTAAAATAATTTGCATCGCCTTTAACACCCGCAAATTCTATTCCACCTTCCCCTGTGCTACTGATCTACCATTGCTCATTTTTTTGTGGGCATGATTTGCGCCCATTAAAAATAATTTCTTTGCGTCATCGCTTCTGTAATCACCAAAGAAAACTCCTCTTGCTGCTTGTCATGTTCAATTTTTCTCATCTACTGAACTCTGCCCGAGTCCTCTATTATGTTCGCAGTATTACATCTGGATCATAGAAGGACCCTGGTCTTGAAAACTTGCAGAAGCTGTTGATTCAAGCCCCTGAAGTCAGTCTTCAGGTCCAGCATGTTTCTCCATATCTTAAAAACAAACAGTTGTCATCCATTTTCTGAAGAGGCCCTCTCACTATCCTGTAAACACAACCAGTTGTTTTTAGCCTCTGCCGTGACTAAGAGCTTACAGAAAAGAGTCACACTGGCATTAAGTGAATTCATTGAACTTTCCGAGACTCATGTAACTAATTTTAGAACTTCTGTAGCACCAGAGTCCGATTTAGCAACTAAGCTAACTGAAAGCGAGGGCACTAGACTTAATCTGTCTGCAGTGTTCAGCAGAGTCAAAGTCCTCTAGTTAAGCTGTTCCAATAAGGGCTAACATTGAGTACGGTTCTAGCTTCATTACAGTTCTATTTATCTGATCATATAGAATCACCAACACCATTCCGATTCAGCACAGGTTATTTAACTTGTGAGATTCATCAGGTCTCCTTGCTGTAGGATATTAGTTTTTATCTTTGTCAATCATCACTACTTATTTGGTTTTAACGTCATCATGTTTAGTTCTGTATGCACCATACATAGATCTTTTTTCTGGATTGAATGGGGACTTGATCTGGCCAATATCTGCTTCAGAGCTTGAATGGTAGCAGCCAACAGCTGAATGTATGTACATTGATTGAAACCTAATTCTGGCTACAGAGTGTTTTCACCCTTCAAGGTTGATAAAATGAGTAATGCTGGTAGCAGTTAGTATGCTCTATCTACCGTTCTCACCGATACCTCCTTGCGGGTGATAATAGGTTCTACAAATATGGTAATTTGGTTATGTAGTTTGGTGCAAAACAAAATTCTGAACATTTTAACTAGGTTGCCAAAACAATATGATTCAATATCTTGGTCCAGTGTAGTACGTCTTTATTCATAATGGTAAGATTCCTTTTAATAATGTTAGAACTAAGTTAGAAACGAAACATCAGCTATGGTTCTTTTAATAATCATTAGCCATGTTAATTTGTGAGCATTCGCTCTTTGTCGCCTGCGGCTGAGCAGATGTGCCTGAAATGCTGCACTGTGGTCATCATTGGATAGTGCTGTACACACTTAAGCCAATTAATGTGTCTTGTTGAATTTTTTCACTCCCTCTGTTATCCAGTCACTGCACGTTTATTGAAGCATGATAGCCTCCAGGCGTGATAGTTTTATCATGTGGTGAAATGCAAATCTGTCAGAACTGATATTAACCATACAAAGAACGTGTCTGTGCTTGTAATTCCTACTGCATCCTCTAAATTCTTTGAAAATGTGATTAAAATAAAGCGGAGTCTTGGATCTGTTCTTGGATTGTGTTGTATTAAGTTATTCCCTTATAGTTTGCTTGTGAAACGTTTAATATTAAACAGTGTACCCTATGGTGTGGACTTGGCAATTGTTATAAACTTGTTAAAAAGTATATAGAACTTTACACTTCACTCATGCATTCTTCCATAATCTACAGGGTTTATGCGATTGATAGCTTAATAGCATGACACTGCACAATGTCTTCACGCAGGGGAAAAGTGAATTATTTCCGGGGTTCCAGCTGGCCCCAAGCTACCGATTTAGCACATTCCAGTCTTGTCAGATTAGTAGGTCACATCTCCTTTCTTTGTGATGCTGGTCTGCAACACCAAATTAACAAATGGCAATTATGATAAAATGTAACGGTTTTCAGAGCAAATTGAAACCTCTAGGAGCAGCCCGCTTGTGATAGAAGAACCTGGTCCAGTAAGACCCACATAGGACACAGAATTGCATTATTCTGGATGATCTGTAAACGTTTACTTCAAAAGCAGGCAGATTTATTACTTTAATCATTGTGCCATTATATATGACTGTGGACATTATTACAAAAGTATACAGTTTTACTAGTAGTTGTAAATTCTCAGATCAGTAATAGTTTTTAGGTCTTTCATGTCATGATGTTTTGTTACGAAATCTTTAAATCATGTGTAGAGTGACTTTGGCTTCACACAGAAGAGTAAAACTCTCTCAACTCATGATGTTGAATGTTTGCTGTGTCATCCCGCCTTCCAGGTAGTGCTTCCATTCGAATGCATGAGGGACTAGTGTATACCTGAGAAATACACTCCGTCATTATGCAGTTTGTCATATTCAATTCCTTATGCCCTATATGCAATGAGCACATAAAGCTAAGTTATTTTGCTGCTCTTCATAGTGTTAGTTAAGTCATTAGGTCAGGCTCTATTGTTATGCACAACATTTTTGCATGTGGCACAACCAACCAGCATTTGTGAATATCTGTGCTTACATGCATCGGAACATTCACATCAGAACACTTGCCTTTGTCAGTGCTTGTTTAAAATTGTGTTCCTTTATCATTTTAAGTTTACTACTTTCCTTGGAGTTTTGAGGTCTTGGGTCCTATACAATTCAAACCTTGCTGAAAAACGATTGGTCACTGTATGTAGTGGGGTTCGGAGAGTAAGGACTGATTCAAGTTCTTGTGCAGAAACATTGTTGTATTTGGGAGTGGGGCAATCTCTTCATAGTTGTGTCTAGGGGGGAGGAGGAGCTGAAGGGTTCCCTTGAAGAGTGAAGTTCTCAGTTATTTTGCGAAGTGGAGGAACGAGGTGCTGCTTATATTCACCTTCTTAGATTTTTAGTAGTAAACACTTAGGTTTTTTTCACAGAGGACTAATGCTGTTTTTATATGATATACTTGAAAATGAGCAGTGTGTTTATTAGTATTATGAGTCCTGTTGTGCTTATAGTGACAAGTGTTCACTGCAAGGTTCCTGAAAGAATTTCGATACATCTGTACTGAAATGATCGTTGTGCATAGGTTCCAATATATGTTACAATCATTCATATGGTGATGCCTCCTATTGGTGTAGTCAAAGTGGCATTTATGTAGTCTTTGCACTCTTTTCATACGATTCTGGGATTTCCTTCTATCAGTTATTGTTGGTTGGGTGTTTTTCACTAGTAGACATTTGTTAGAGGCCCAGTTTATTAATGGTTTGTGTAAGGAATTGGGTTACTGGTTGAGAAGGGTGGAAGGCCCACTCAGGCAACAACCACGTTCCTTGTCAGGGTGAACAACAAATGTAACTAAGATAACCTGTCCTTAACCCTCTGGTAACTTGGCACAGAGCAATCAGGCTTAACTTAGAGGCAATGTGTAAAGTGTTCATGCAGTACACAAACAATAAGATTGTGAAAATATAACACAAGAAAAATCCCAAACAAATTTATAAAAATAGAGTACATTTCGATGAATAAAATGATACCAGAATGACAAAAATCTAATTACTTGATCCAGAGCTATTCAATTTGAAAGTTTGTAGTTAAAATAGTACCTAAAAGCACAAATTGCCACTTGCGGTCTCTATTTGTGCTAGACTGGTAGGGAAAGCCATACTGAAGAGTTACGTTCTGAGTCTGACACAAAGAGTTCCTTTTGTGGTGGAGGAGGCTGCGAGGAGCAGAGAGAGCATTGTGGATGGTCACTGCTGTAGCATGAAGAGCATTCCCAGCGTCACGGCCGATGTCGCTTTAGCGCAAAGAGCCGACCGGCATCACGGACAGTCATTGCTGAAGCTTCACTCTGGCAATCACTATGGGCAGTCCTTTCTGTAGCCGGGACTGCAGATTTCACATTGACGGTTGTCGCAGGCAGATGCTGTAGTGCAAAGAGCAGGTCTCGTTGGAGCTTAGCAGTGGCATTTACCGTGGGCGTCAGAGTCTTGGGCAAAGCAGCTGGTTTGCGGTCTCGAAGAACCCAAATCTCAGGATTTCACTTTTTCTTGTTTGGGGGATCTCAGATGATGCCAGCCAACGATCCAGGGCCCAGAGGCACTTCTTAGGGATCGGGAGAACACTAGAGCAGGGTTCATGCTGGTCCAGGTCAGCTTGGCAGTTCCAGGGAGGCCTCTGGACCTTATAAGCTCACATTGGAGGTCTGCCAGCTGGCACATGGAGTCACTCAGATTAGCCTAGGATGAACATAAGCAGTTCAATTCTTCCTTTGCAGACAGCAAGGCAGTCCTCGGCAGCAGGGCAGTCCTTCTTCCATAATGTCCACAGGCTCAGGAATGTTCTGAAGAGTCGACCTGAGTGTCAAATATTTATACCTGGTTCCAGCCTTTGTGAATGGAGGGAACACCTTTTCTTACTCCAGCATTTGGTTGTGGAAAGTTCCCTTCCTCTGTCAAGGTTCCACATTCTCTGGGGTGACAGTTAGGCTGGTGGCAGGTTCCTTTGTGTGTGCTGGAAGCAAGCCATATGAAGTGCAAGTGGATCAGGGCACAGCTCCGCCCCAGCCATCCTGCCCACAACTAGTCACCTTTGTGTCTGGAAGCAAAACACAAACCCTAACAGCAGAGCCAATCACAATGTCATGTTATCCAGGACACTGGCAGAAAGCACAAATGATTAAAATAAGAAAATGCCAACTTTTAAAAAGTGACGTTTTCAGAAATGTGACTTGACACAAGACTTTACCATTAAAGAGGATTTTAAACTACAATTCATTTAAGTTGAAACAGTATATCTCTATCTGTTCCCAACTCAAACTTAGCACTTATTAAATATAATAAGTTAACAGTGTTAGCCAACGATAGAGATAGGACTTACAATAGTGAAAACGACTTACTATGTCGTAAAGCCTATGTATAGTGGGTACTATACATAGGCTAGTGAAATGAAGTGTCCTTTGGTAAGCATTTGTATAATGTTAAAAGTGTGTTGGGTGCACATGGTAAGGAATTACTAAAGCATATCAATTGGACGGTTCTATGTTGTATGTCAGCTTTGGGTGATGTTTATCCCATTATGATAGAGGAGTATTCCTCACTCCTGAGCAGTGTTGCTCGCATAGGTGGTGTGGCCGCTTCCTCCCAACTACCCATTCAGAAGTGATATGGAAAATGATTCAACAATTTACCTTTAAAAGGTAACATTTCTATCAGCTTTCACCATTAGACATAAACACAGTACAAGGGAAAGAGGGCAGACTATTCCAAATATATGGACATTACAAGGATACCTTGATAAGATCCCTGTTTCCTCATGTGTGGAAAGTACATTATCCACAAGCAATCTGCACATTATTGATACATGGCATTGGACTACATTGTAGTACATCCAGGATGTGTATTACTTTTAACTTATGCATTTCCTGGTTATGGCTGTGCTTGCTGCGTTATGCAGATTTGTGAAATGATAGTTCAGTAAACCAATTAAAAATGTTAAGTTTAGAGAGGGATTTATCACACAGATATTTGAAACGAATAACAACTTTATTCTGGTCAGCACTTGTAGAAAAGTATGCTTAATGCTCTGTTTTCCCCAAAACCATGCTACATTTCTTGGTTTTCAGTTGAATGTCAATTCATATTATGAATATATACGATTGAAAGCACCATACACCTGCACAAATTAAGTTCTTACCAGCATCACAGGTGGCCCAGTACTCCCAAAGTCTTGAAATCATTTGTCAAATTAATTCATCGATGTTGGTCAGTGTTGAGAGAAACGTATGGCTTTAAACAGACTTTTATTCTGGTCCTCGATTTCAGCTCCAATTGGCTCCCTTGAAAGTTTCTTGATCCAAGGACTCCACACTCTTAACTGGATTAAAGACACTCCTCACAAATCATGTTAAAGATGCATTTCGCTATACTCCAGCACTGCCTTGTCTGTAGATTACGAATCTTTATTGTCTATACATCGCTTGACTGTCTGCATAACCTGATGCCAATATATAAAATTTAAAGATGTGTTTCACCTAACCAACCAGCTGCTTCTCTGATTCTTTTTATTCGACAGCTACATCAGTAAAGTCTACCTTAATCGGAGCCATTTGCAAAATAGTTCTTCATAATTGTCTTCCAGTGATAAAACAAACTGTTTTATTTTCGGTACTGGGTAAAGAAAATTCCTTTGCTATCATTTGCCACTTTACACAGCGTACATTGGAGTGGAGATTCAGTTCTTCCCTTCAAGAGTTAATATAGTCTCTGAAACGTCTGATCAAATTATGTTGGAAGGATACAACTCTGATGCAGTTTGGAACCTCTACCACCCCCTGTGTAAGGGGGCTTAGGTTGATAATTTTACCCTGCCCTGCTTACCAATTGATGAAACATTTATAGCTCATGAAGGAAGTTATTTCAGTGTCTCAGTTACAGTACTGAGTGGACAGGGTGCTGGGACTTAAATGGCAGTTTAAAGTTTCAAGTGTAGACCTAATATTCAGCTTGGAGGCCCCAAGCCTATGAAGTAAGGAATATAAAGGAAAAAATAAGTACGAACCAAGTGTGAAACAGCTGGAGAGCAAAGCAGATTAATATGCAGTTGCGAAGTTACTGAATGCCTCTTCTTAAACAAAAATAAAATGAAAATAATTTCTGTATGAAATTCTACTAACTCCCCACATATATTGAATTTATTATCTTAGTTACTAATTGGGAGTGCAATTTACTAATTGAGGGCTAGTTTATGATGCCTCTCCCAATTGCCTAGTTTCATAAGCCTATATTTGTGTTAATTACTAGACATGCCAAAAGTAGTTTTAGCTTGGTGAGTAGACATAAGAGGAGACTTTCTTCATTTTCTGGTTGCCTGTGTTCTATGATAGTGGTATAGACAATACATGGATAGGATGAAAAATACAATTGTAGAGAAAGATGAGGCTTTGGGGAGATTGCCGTATGCATATAAAAAAATCATGTATTCTCAAAGACCTAGCCTTCACATATTTTCATGCTGTTAGTCTCGTAGTCTGGGGAGTTCTCTCCAGAGTTTAAATAATTAAGTTAACATATCTGTTTGTTGCCCAAGGCAAGGACCAATGCAATCTAGAAACCCTAAATAATAAATGAATGACCTATGTTTAGAACTCAGAGACAGAGATCTGATGTTAGCAGAGAAACTAGTCAACGCCCGCCTATCCCACTTCCTTGAGGAAAACAACACACTCGACCCCTCACAATCCGGGTTCCTCAAAAACCACAGCACGGAAACCACACTCATCGCATGTACTGATGACATCAGAACCAGAATCGACAAGGGCGAGACTGACGCACTCATCCTCCTTGACCTCTCTGCGGCCTTTTACACTGTCTGTCACCACACACTCCACACACGCCTCCACAACACAGGAATTCGACACAAAGCCCTAGACTGGCTCACCTCATTCCTCACCGATAGAACCCAAAAAGTCTGCCTCCCACCCTTCCACTCTACTGCTACCAAAATCATCTGCGTAGTCCCCCAAGGATCCTATCTCAGCCCCACTCTCTTCAACATGTACATGACCCCTCTCGCCAACATCCTCCGTCCACACGGAATCACCATCTTCTCCTACGCAGATGACACCCAACTCATCATCTCCCTCACCCGCAACCCCACCACCGCCAAAACCAACCTCCATGCTGCACTCCTTGACACCGTCCCCTGGATGACAACAAACCACCTCAAGCTCAACTCCAACAAAACAGAAATCATCATCTTCGGCCCCAACAAAACCATATGGGACGACTCCTGGTGGCCCTAGGCCCCGCAAACCACACACGCAACCTCGGCATCATCCGAGACCCCTCCCTCTCCATGACCCAGCAAATCAACGCAGTCACCTCATCCTGTTTCCACCACTCCGCACACTGAAAAAACCTTCAAATGGATTCCCACAGAGACCAGGAAGACCGTCACACACGCACTCATCAGCAGCAGACTAGACTACGATAACGCTCTCTACGCCGGCACCACACTCAAACTCAAACACAAACTCCAGAGAATCCAGAACACAGCTGCACGCCTCATCCTGGACCTTCCCTGCCACAAACACATCACACCACACCTCAAATCCCTTCACTGGCTCCCCATAGACAAGAGGATCACCTTCAAGATCCTCATCCAGGCACACAAATCCCTCCACAACACCGGCCCAACCTACCTCAACGAAAAAGTGAACTTCCACACGCCACCTCTGATCTGCTGACCTCGCACTAGCCACAATCCCCCGCATCCAACGCACCCCTACTGGAGGCAGGTCCTTCTCCTACTCCGCCCCCAAGACCTGGAACTCCCTCCCCACCAACCTTCACAAAACCCAAGACCTCCTGCTTTTCAGAAAAAAACTCAAGACATGGCTGTTCGAACAGTGACCCCTTTTCCCCCTCCATTAACCGCCCTCCCCCCCCCACCTTGAGACCCTCATGGGTGAGTAGCGCACTCAATAAATTCTTTTGATTGATAGATAGATGTTAGGCTTTGTGTGTTTGTTTGAATCATAGAGCTATCTGTAATTCATATACACTAAAAAGACAAGATACGTTTATCAGTACCATTGTAAGAAGTGGATACTCATCCCGGTCTGAATGGAAAAGGTATGTTTTCGCTTTTCCATTCCTCTTTGAATGACATATGGTTACAAATAGCAGAGACCTAGGAGATTTTAAGCAATAGGTTAATGGATTTAGTGGCCCTCAAGCATGTATGCTACGCCCTTAGATACTAAGGCCTTTACTGAATCTTTGCCCTAAAAGAACTGGTTGAGTTGCTGTTCTGCTCTGTTTCCGACTGAGAGGAAACAAAATGAAAGGAATGCAAAGAATGCAGCACTCTTATTCTAAGTAATACATTTATTAAGGCACTTCCTAAGTTTAATGAACAACAAAAATTAACATGAGCTTTTATTTTAAATGCAGCAAAAATAAGAATTAAAAATGTATCACCAAGGGACTTGACACCGACTTCATCCCTTTGCCTGCCAACTTCAGGTCGTGGAAACCTGGACAACCGAAACAGAAGAAAGACTAATCTGCAGTGGGATTTCTTTTCTGGGCAAGGCATCCCTTCCCAGAGGAGTTCCGTCTTTCTCCAGTTGTCAAGCTTCCCCACCTTATATACTTTAAACAAACATAAGAGGAAGGTTCTAAACCCCCTCACCCCCCCAACCATTCAAGTAAGTCGTTGTTCAAATGCTGGCTGTATCTGGTCAGTGTTAAAAGAACATGCTAGAGACTGGCCAGATCCCAAAGTGTTTTTCCCAGATTGAGCTGTACCCTGCTCCACCATAACATTCTCAGCCTTTTACATCCTATCTCTACTACTCCTCCACGTTATGTTCCTGTCCTTGGTGAGAAAAGAATGAAAAGCACATTAACAAGCTGTGTGCAGAAAAATACCTGCGCCACCAATGTGATGGTATTTGAAGCTAAGCTAAGCACAAAATGGAGTCAGTGGTCAAGATGGAGCCGGTTGTTAAATACAGATAACAATACAGTTTCTAAATTAAATATTTAAACAGATTGCTTTTTGTGCAACAGGCCCATTATAACAACCCAGGATACCCAGTTGACTTAATTTTTTTTGCACAACAAAAAGGTCAGCTAAAGTAGGCTTTAAGCTGTTGCATAGCAGTTTGCAAATGACTGAAGGACTTGGCAAGAGCTCTGCCAAAAATGATGCAGGTCCTATGGATTGGGTGCAGAGTTTGTGAACAGCAGACTATATCAATCTCAAGGTATTACAAATGTATTAAGTTTGACAAGAACAGCATAACTAGCAGGCAGTGATTTATAGCTCAAGTGTTTTTGTTTGTTCCATATTCCGTGTAGAGGGCTTTAAGGTAGAGTTAGGCCTGTGTTTTTTATTAAATAAGTCATAGGGCCTTGTGACATAGCATGACGTAGCTCAGTGCTCAAGTAATCAAGTGGGATGTAAAACATACAAACTCCTCTCGGGCAAAATTTGGATGGTATGTTGAGGACTGCAGGGAGCTCATAACATCCTGAGACATCACGTCAGCTGCCTTAATGATTGCATTAGAGGAGGATGATTCTCAGGTTTGCTCCAAGTTATTCTCCAGCGGTACTGCTTTTGCATATACTCATCTCCTTGGCTGGCCATGCCTCTTTTTAGTAGATACGGATATGAAATGCTATTCACTGCACAGTTTCTAGAAGCAACTCAGTCCTGTTGCACAAAAGCTTCCTCCTGGTTGTCTCTCAGGTCATCAGTGATAAATGTGGGAAATATGTGACTTTAGGGGGCTGGCTGGAAGGTAAGCAATACAACCCTCTTGGTGCATACATTGCAGCACAACTACCTACACTCATTCTCAATGGCCTAAAAACAGTCTTCCTGGGATTACTGCTAGGTATGATCGTTATGGAGGGGGGTTTCAATGCTGTTTTAGACCACAGTTAAACTTGACTGGGCCTGGAGTGACAGAAACCAAGTGAGAGCGCTGTACTGGCCAAGTGGATATCCTCCATGGAGGTTGTGCGATGTGTGGCATGTATGACACAACTACATTAAAGAATACAGCCACATCTCAGCTGTGATGAAACCATGTCTAGAATTGACTTCGTATTCCTTCCTGCAGCAGATGTGCTGTACACAATGGCAGCAAATATCCTGCTTCGTGAAATTTCAGATCATTCTCCAATCACAATTAAAATCTGGACCCACCAAGAAGGGCTGTCACCCAGTGTGTCATATAAATGTTTTGTACCTAGTTTACTCGCAATGTTCAAAATTTCCAATGCAAGAGCTAAAAGCTTATTTTGAAATCAACATAGACACTTTGGGACTCCCCAAGTACGCTCTGGGTGGCAGTGAAGGCTACCATGAGTGGCATGGGAAAAGCATTCCTTAAAGAGAATGAAAAATCCAGCAGGCAGCCCACCTGATGTTAGAGCCCTTCAATTCAAGTGTAAGTAACTCTTCGCACATGAAGAGAGGATCCAGTGTCAGTTGGAGACCAGTAGGGCATCCCTGAAACAAATAGAGGAAACTCAATAGTGTAGAAGTATGAAGGGAGAGACAAGCCTGGGAAGTTGCTTTATTGGTTGGCCTCCAGTGTGATCCCTGCAATAGTGACGCTAGCAGGGAAACAAGTGAGCGTAGCGATAGAAATTGCATCTATCTTTACCATTTACTACCAAAACCTGTGTGCAGGACAAGAGCTTTATGTGAGAATTCCTCCCATCATAGTGACAATCTCCCCCTCAGATCCTGTGTACTGTAGTTGGAGACATCATGGAAGAACCTATTATGGTGGAGGAGATAGGCAGCCATCAATTACATGAAGCAAGGTAAAACAGCTGCACCAGACTGGTTCCGCCTTGAATATTATCACAAATTTAAGGTACCCTGTCGCCTCACTTATTGCACGTGTACAAAGAAGCCTTAGAGAGGGCTGCTCCCCCCTCCCCCTAAACTGAAGGTGGCCTCATTTGTGGTCATTCATTAATCTTGACCCCTAGCCCCCAAACAATGCCCCTTCCTCTGTCTGATCTACCTGATAAACTCAGAAATCAAGATCTACACTGCAGCAGTGGCCAACAGACTCCTGCAGGTGATTACTTCACTTGTTCTGTCCACCCACAGCAATGCAGATTTATCCCCAAATCTTGCACCCAGCACTTCATTTGTAGGGCACGTATCTCTGGCACTGCACACTCATGGTGTTAGACTTCGAAAGAGCCGTTGACTCTTGTTTACTGGTCTTTTCTGAGCATAGTACTGGTATTAATGCAGTCTGGGCCCTACTTTCTCTTTTGTTAAATCTGTATATGTTCAACCCTAAGAACAGGTGAGAGTGAACTGTACGCTAGCACCCTGATACGTAGAGGGACTAGCCAGGGTTGCCCTTTGTTGCCACTCTTTTGTGCCCTTGCAATATAACTGCTGGCATTGTGGAGCAGATGTGGTGCTCATGTGTGGCGTTTCCAGTGTTATGGTGAAATGGAGGACTGTATTGCGCTGTATACAATACATGGATTACCACACAGTGCCTATTGATGAGCCTTAACCACTCCTCTGCCTACCCCTCATTGTTGGCCAAGATGTAGAAGGACCTAGACAGACGGTCTGCGATCTTCCACTCAACATTCTGGGCAGAGTAACTCTTTTAAAAAAGATGGTCTTGCTGATGTTTCTCTATGCACTACGGAATTTCTTTTTAATGATTACTGCAGCTGGTTAATGGACCAAATAGCCATGGTGCAATCTTTCCTACAGGCGAATCAGCCCCTGCATTGCATTTAACAAATGCACCCAACCTATTTAACATGGAGGCATTAGTATGACTGGCCTCCGCCTGTAATTCTGGGCTTCACAAATTCTGGTGTTAAATGATTGGCTATATGGTAGGTGAGTGGATCCAGCATTTTGGGACAAAATCTCCCTGTTTGGCTGAAGCAACATTGTGGGACCCTTGTATGGGACCCTCTCCCAGGCTCATTCCCAAAGCCAACTAGGCTGGTCCTGCTGGCCTAGTGCTCAGTGCTGCGCATTATTCAGACTAAAAACTTACACTTGAGATATCCTTTATCAAGCAAAGTGGCTGACTGGAAGGGTTTGAGTGGTGGGATCTTATCAGGATTTTGATACTGGAAGACCTCTGGCAAGATGCACAAATGAAGTTGTTGTGGAATCTTCTCACCAAATTTGACCTCCACAGAAACCAATTATATAAGTACGTTCAGCTCTGAAACACATTAGCCGGTCAACAAACTTCCCTGACTAAACCTCCAGAGTATACTCTACTGGAAGTCAAAGGGGCCGTTGTCCTGCTGGGGAGGGAGTGGGGGATATAATGTTTTTACAGTTCCTTAATTATCAACTCCCTGGACCTGCTTCTGATGCTTAAGGACCAGTGGGAAACCTGGGCCGACCCCTTAGAGAAAAGTGAGTGGAGGGATGCTAAAATGGCTCTGCACAAGCTTATTTCCTCATGGCTCCTCTCATATGGTTAATCTATTTGCATACTACCTACTTTACCACTAAAAAGCTATGGTGAGCAGGTAAGATTCCCCTCGCTCACTTGCTTCCAATGTAAAGACCGTGTCTGTAACTTTTTCCGTATGGTTTGTAGTTGCCCTGTCATGGTTAAGTACTATTAATGAAGAGAACAATAGTACCTAGCAGGGAAATGCCTACCTTAACTTCCTCAGTAACCACATAAAACCATCGAAGAGATTGGTTTTGGCAAAAGAAGATCAATTTTATTCAATTTCTTTTTTTCAAAAAGGAAAAAGCAATCAGAATTCGACTTTTCTCTTTAGACAATTTACTATAATAAGGTGCTTCCAATAGTGCAGTGACGCAGTGAGTGAAGTGAGTTTAAATGTGTTATACAACAAATATTTATACAAGGATAGTAACTGATGTGGATAGACTAGTTGTTAAATTAAACTCTGAAGATAGAGTAACATGTTCCAAATCAAATTAGGTTTCCACCCCATAAAATTATTCATAAAGGATCATCGTCAGAATGAATGGGATTCATTATTAAGATACTTCCCTCCAGATAGTTAATTTGCTATCGTTATAGCAACTTTTTCAACAATATTCTTAATCTTACAAAGTGTGCACTACGGCTGTGACTGCATTCTTGGAAGAGCGAATTCCCAGTGAGTTGAACAGTAGTTTTAGTCAAAGTCTTCCCTCAAATGTCAATGCGGGGCATGTACAAGCAGTGTATTCAATGTAACTGCATAGTCTGCATTTCCTTCTAACACTGGTGTTGCACCATTTAAGAGTTAGGTCTAAGTTGGGCAGACCTCCAAGATGGTATAGCATAAATTTGTTTTTTGTTGCTTTTGAAAAACATGCTCAAATAGGCATGGCTAGTAAATTCAGGCAAGCTGTTAACAACTGTCCTTCCATGTGTACACTTTGTCAGTTCCAGTTTATATTCACACAGTGACAGTCTCCGCATATTTTTAGTGAGGACTTTTTTTTAATTGCTTTAAGTAACACGGGTGTTCCATAGTCACGTTATTTGCAGTGATGTTTCAAGCAAACAACATTAAGGTAAGTTCTTCCCCGAGCTCACAATTTTAAACCAAAGGAGGGGTTGATTGTGTCATATTGTGCTAATCAAAGTTTAAAGCACAGTTTCAGAAAGGCCCCTGTATGGGCCATTTTTCACTTGCTTAATCAAAACTTTAGGCAGATTTGTGCTGTGGAGGTGTGTCGCTGTAGGCAGGAAATCTCCCTTAGGCAGTCGAAATCAGCTTGTCCAGAAGTGTTGCCTCTTTCTCGCAGCACTTCTGACTCATAGTTGAGTGTAAGGAGTAATTTTGCCGGGTTGACTATCAACATTGGCAGCAGTGTTGAACCCCATAGTCGTTTATACAGCGGGCAGAGTGCAAAGAGCAGGGAGGAATTCTCTATTGTTATGAGGGAGAAATGATCTCATGGTGTTTGTATACTGGTTCTTTTGATACTTGAAAACCACTCAAATCCCAATTGCCTGTGTTTATATTTTCTTACATATGATCATAATTTTGGTGTTGGTAATATTTACTGGCAGCTTTTTGATGATGCATTATCCATGCAATGAATTCAACAAACGCTGCAAACCTGTCCTTGTCTTACTCACTATAAGAATGCCACCTGCATAAAGAAGACATGCTATTAGCTAACAGCCTATCTTTGGGGTGTGAACAGAGGCTTTGTCTAATGTCATGGAAAGGTCTGCTAGAAAGATGATGACCAGCAGTTGTGCAAAAACGCAACCCCGTTTCAAGCCTTTGGTAGTATAAATCTTTTTGCAATACTGTACTGCCATCCCCAATTGTGATGCAGAGCCATGTGTTAGAATATTAGCAGAATGATACCTCTTCCAAGGATCGGTGGGATGCTCATTCTTGGTAATTGATCCCATAGAGAACCTCTAGGGACCAAATCAACAATCGGAGATAAAGTAGTAATCAATCCATCATGATTTTGTTGATTAACAAGGATTGGGCCATTTGGTTGGAAAGTATGCAGATTCCTGCTCAAAACCCTGTTTAATTCATCGGCACCATTTTGTGCTCGGTGTGCTAGAGCTCCAGGTCTTTCAGTAGTAGTCCCCCAAGTAAGTGGCTTCTTTGTTGAGCAGGGAGATTTGTTGTTAGTTGGCTGTTAGTGATCTCCCCCTTGAATATAGGGTCAACTATTGCCTCACACCAACAATCAGGCACTTGCTCAGTTATTAATATGTGATTAAAGAGGGACATTCATTTTTCTGACCAGAACTTAGAATTGGTTTTAAATAACACTTGGGGAAGACCATTTGGCCCATGGTGCCTTCATTATGGCCTTTCTTTCTTTATTATTTTGTCTACTTGGGACCCCGTATATAATGCTTAGACCTGAATTGGCTGTGGATCCATTGGCAATGGGCTCTGTTGAAGCCGATGAAAGTGCTCTGATGTGTGTTCTTAGTAGATTCTTTATTGATGTTCTCAGAGTCTTTTTCTTTGTAACTTGGAGAGGTAATTGAACCAGTCATTTTCACGAATGTTGGAGTTGTTTGCTTCTGTTTCTCCCTTTTCCAAATTATTTATTGTGCACCAGAATTCCTTTGGGTTCCTTTCCTTATTGATGTGAGAAAGCCTTAGCCAGAAATTGTCGTAATGTTCTATTTTAGCTGCCCAGATTGCTTTTTTTATGCATTTGTCACAATACTTTCACCTGAAAAAAAACGAATAACCCACTTTATGACACTGATGAAATTCCGTACAGGAACCCATACAGTCACGTAAAAGTAGACAGAGTGGCACTAAATCTACTTTTAGAATCAGTGTTTAATGTAATCATTCTTTCTGATTCAATCATTTGAAGGAAATGGTCATCTCAAATTGATTTATTTCCAAGTGATGTACGACCAAGTGCTTATGGTGGTCGAGCCTTCAATATGCAGATTACTTTGGAACAGAAATTGTATTTCTAAACAGAATTAATGTGGACAATATCTGTTGCCAAGAAGGGAATTGAACTCCTGAGGTGGTTGTATCAAGGAAAATTCAAGTTGGTGTTAATGCCAGATACCCCACAATTGGGAGCAATTTTACAAGCTGAAGGTGTTGGCACTCCATTCCTCCATGACATCTCAAGTAAAATGTATATTTCTACAATTGAACTAAATAATGAGTACAGTGAGATAAACTGAGGATTTCATCATGTTCATTTTTTTTTTCTTTAGGGAGATGGTAGAGGGTATTTCACATGAGTAAAGAGAACAAATATTTCTCACACTTCCATCATATGTGCACAGTAACCTCTATAGAATGGTTTTGTCATTGTGTTCTGATGGAATCGTAAAACACACATTCCTCTCTCTGAATTTCACTGTTTGTGCTTGCTAAGGGAGAAAAGGGAATGTCTGGATGTGTATTACCTCGGAGAAGTCAATGAGACTTTTAGCTGGACAGTCTTCCTTTGCCACACATTGAGGAGGTAGTTAACAGGCTCATTTATACGGAAATGTTCTCTGAACTAGATATACATTCTCCAATTCATCAGGCTGAGTTAGCAACAGTGTGTCAGTACCTCACTGCTTTCATCATGCATAATGGGCTATTTCAGTTATATTGGATGCTCTTTTGGCTGACAGCTGTGGATTCCATCTTTTAAAGACTGGTTGCCTCTCGGTTTACAGATCTCGAAGCGGGAGTTGGTTTCCAAGATGATGTGCTGGTCTTTGAGAGGGCTAAGTTATCTTATAAAGTAACATTGGAAAAGGTATTGCATATACTAAGTGTAGAAAGAACTAAGCTCAATAAGGAAAACGTGTGTGAACATGTA
This sequence comes from Pleurodeles waltl, assembly GCF_031143425.1. Classification (NCBI taxonomy): domain Eukaryota; kingdom Metazoa; phylum Chordata; class Amphibia; order Caudata; family Salamandridae; genus Pleurodeles; species Pleurodeles waltl. Next base: position 1,425,964,267 of record NC_090444.1, on the reverse strand, counting down.
GAGCATTTGAGGCATCTGATTTCTACTCCAGGCACTTCACTGTTATCCTATTTTGATGCAGCCTTTACACAGACGAAGGCCCATCAGGAAAAGGACGAATTGAGGTCTTTTGTTTTTTTTAATTATCTGAGTTCTGTATTAAATATATGCAAGGATGCTGGTTTGCTCCAGATGGATGGTGTGAAAAAAGTAATGTTTGAGTTTACATCCATGGTGTTGCGAGACCCAGAAAATGTCTACTTAGTAATAAAGAATAAACTCGGCTTGCATATGGGCTGTCAGTACATTTTGTTGTTCTGTGTGGGCTAGATAGTTTTCTTTGCAAACGGATCACCAGCTGTTAATTAATATTTTCAGTGGAACTTTGAGAAACATGCAAACTGTGTGAGTCTGTAGGATGGGTACAAAATTATTTTCGGTTGACATGCCAAGAAGGATGCCTTATGTAGGACCTTCAACTGTTTGAATTAGAGATTGGAAGAATCTTCAGGCGATAAGGAATGTTTTGGGGGTACTAGTGACTTAAATGTCATCTCTAAAGTTACAGAGTTGTATATTTCTCATGTGTAATGATGTGATGTGTTGGCTGCTGATTCTTCTTCAGACAAGGTTGTGAAGTGCATAATTGATAGTTGACTCAGAGAAATTGCCCTTCCAGGGTCTCTCATCATTTTGGAAGGTCTGTTCTGAATTATCGCTTTAAAATGGTGTACTTTGTGGAGGAGGAAACGTTATTCCTCCTCTCTGCTAGGGGAAAATTATTGATATTGTGTATGCTCTGTATTGATGGTATGGAGTTGTATATTGCCATGGCTATGAAAGATAAGAGTTGGTTGCAGTTTACTAGCAACCATTATAGTAAACTTTCTCCTCCATCAGATAAGCCATGGTGCAAGTTAGCAATAGTTTTCTTATGGCCTTTTCACACTTTCCCTAGGCACTGCAGTTAAGATGTGGTCTTTCTAAACTATTTTTCAATGGGTGGAAGTTTAATTCGCTGCTGAACCTGATATGACACAATGTTTTAAAGCATTTACAAAGAGCAGACTATCACCCATAGCGATATCCTGGTGCTGAGCCAGGGAACAATAAAAACAGAAACATAACCCATAAGTAACAAAAAATATCATACCCAGACAAAGAAAACGTTTTGTAGCCGTACCACTCAGATTATTAGAGCTCTTTAATGTGATCTGGGTGTTGTCAGTTTACCAAAAGTGGTCAAATCTTGTGCATGGATTAAATCAGCAGCAGGGCCATGGATAGAATGAACTAAAGTGGAAATGGAATTGGTTCATGGGGGAAATAGGGTGCATTGCAGATGAATAAACCCACTCTAATTTACAAAGATCTGTCTGCTAAAGAATGTTAGAAACACTCCCAAGCATAGCCTTCAGTACCAAGTTCTCTCAGCCAATTAAGAAGAATCAGATGGTTCATGGTATTGAAGGATGCTGAAAGGTCTATTAGAATCAATGCAGCTGGAATGTTTACCGCTCACACTTCTACCAGTCATCTAGCATAGAAACCTCCAACATTTCTGTGATGCCCCTTCGCAGAAACCCTCTTACGTGGGTACATTGATTTGTTAGTCTATACAAATGCCAGGCACTGATGAAAAACAGATCATTACAAAAATGTTGTACTTGTGATATGTACTTTATGATGTAGTTGTGGAGTTCATTACAAATATTTTCCCTACAGGAGGTGTTTCCTTTGGAGTTGTTTTCTGATAATAGATGACAGGTGCCCTCTGATAAAATGGTGTGATTTCTTGCTAGTTTTAGAGATGGCTTTGAGAGAGCAAACCTGGACCCTCAAGACTTCCCAGGCCTCAAAAACATCTACTCGCCCAGTGGCTATGGTGACGAGTTGTCAAAGAACAGGTGTTCTGTTCCCTCAGAAAGTGATGGAGCAATAAAGACGCCTTTAAATCTTGTTCTTATGTCACATTTGCTCTTTGTTCAGAGTCGGAGGTCAAAAGTTATTTTTTTTTCTTACAATTAATGTTCAATCTGACTGTAGAGTTCCGGGGTTTTGTAAGATGGAACTGCCTGACCTGCTAAACAAAGAGTGAAATGCAAGGCTGTAGGGTGTCAGTTTTTTCCTAACATACAACATTTTAATAACTCAACTGTACAAACATTTAAAAATATATTTCAGTAGTTGTGAAAGTCCATTTTGATACTTGTGTGATGAAAACATATTTTACTAGGATGAAAACAAATCAGAAGACTTTATTTGGTGATGTGCAAATGATACATATGTTTTCTGAAATCTAGTTTTCACAGATTATTGTTAATACACTATACAGTTTTATCAGTAAAGCTGCAAGTTAATGTGAAGGTTTTTGGACTATATTTGGAAATGCCTGCAAATGACAGTGTGCTAACACACCATGCTTTAGTAATATATTTATTAAAAGTGAGTGTTCATACATAAACTGCAAAACACTTCTGCTCTGTTGGCAGTGCCATTAGTAAACTAAGAAGTAGAGATAATGGGTACCCTGTATGTGGGCTAGCTTCTTATTGTACATTGACCAAATGTTTAGTCCATTTCATCAAACAAAAGAGGATTTTTTGTACAGCAGAAATGCTGAACTCACATATTTAAAGGCACACTCATGTGAGAAAGAAAAAGGCAAGTTTAAAATAAAATATTTTCCTAGGATCACACAAGTTGTGACCCGTTTACAGGTCAAGTACATTACAGATATGTAGATTATTAGAGTTACATGACCAGCAAGGCTAGTAACATTTTAGATTTTTCGAGGCCTGTCCCCGCAGTTAAAGACCTATAGCAAACAACCCATTCCTATGCAAGGTTATGAAAAGAGCAGCCTTCGCCCAGATCTCACAGTTCATTGCAGAAAACTCCTTACTTTCCGACTTCCAGGTGGGATTCCGGCCAGGAGGAGGTAATGGATCAGTCTTAATCTCTTTCTGTAACGACCTTTTAACAAAGTACACCGGAATGAGGTTGCTGCATTACTTCTCTTGGGCCTTTCAGCTGCCTTCAAGTTAAGCACTCATGACAAACGAATCCCAACACTCAAGGAAGCATGGAACCCATGGAATTATTCAAGCTGTCCATGAATGCCAAAATGGGTAACTATCTAGATCATGCTTTCGTATCATGAAAACACTGTAACACATCTTCCCACACATAGGATACCCACCAGCAAGGTGCAAGCAACCATCTCTTGTCCTATCAAAAGTAGTTTATGCTAATGATCTATATCACAGCTCACCTTTATCAATCCTGAGAAGATTACAGAGAATTCAGAACTCTGCTGCCAGATTACTCCTACACATAAACCACAAGCTCACATCTCCTCTACCTCCACTCGTCACCAGTTGTCAGACGATCCTCGTTCAAGATACTTTGTATCACCCACAAGGCAGTAAATGGCAAAAAGCAACCATCATGAAGAAAAGTATATCCAACACAGAAACCCATGCTCTCAACTGGCACCGCATATCAAAATCCAAACATACAAGGAAAGAAACATGGGTGGAACATCTTTCTCTGTGCAAGTGTCTAAATTATGGACAAGGGTGTGGAATTTAATATAATATCTACTTGTCCATAAGGACAGGTTGCTTCATAAATCTACTTGTCCTGTAAAAATAAATCTGCTTGTCCCTTTGGTACCTTGTAGCGTGGTGACAAATTATGGCTGATCCCAATATATAAGAGCTATCATAACAGCCTCTCTGATTATGCCAGGGCTAATACTATAGTAGGGTTTTCCTCATCTCTAATCTTGTCCCATACTGAGAAAGGCTGGAAATTTACTCCTGACAAGGGTAAGAAGTAAAACATCTTCCAGGGTTGGGGGAAAAAGTGTTTAAAGACAAAGTGAACTTGTAAACTCTCAGCAAATGTTCACATGAGCAAATCTACACCTGCATATTTGCTTGTTCTAAAATATAGTTCACAAATATTTTCTAGGAGTACGCTTTCCTGGTCTACATCTGTTAATGCTCGTGAATTAATGAAATGCGCAAATCTGCACTAATGCAAAGAGGTATACAATGGGCGCACTTTTGTGACTTTCTTTAAGAATTAGACCCCAAATTAGATCTTGTGTTAACTGATTACTTTTGTTTTATTAAACATGTAGCTCTCTCACTATCCATCTATCGGCTGGCTTCACTGTGACTGATCCTACTTGCAGAATCTGCTCCTACTCAGCGCCTGGATACCCTCACGAATTACAAGTTCTCTGCTAGACAATTCTGTGTTACATTGGAATTATCACAATCTGCTCTTTCACAAGGAATATATTGACACACAAAGTAGTTTTGTTCAGTGCCAGGAGCTACTGTGGCAATGTGTGCTTTTTGCAACATAAAAATAGTTTTGCTTTTTACTAATATTTGTTACAATGATGAGGGCCCAGCAGCTCACACACCATGAAGTTTTACAAAAGCCATGCCAAAAGAAGACACACATTGACAAAACCAAAATAAATGACCACCGTTGTCAGACCTAGTTGGCTTTGCCAATGCTTGTTTATATTTGTTTCCCATAATCTTGTTGAAACTGGTTACACTGACCATTATGAATATTTTCTGGGAATACTAGATTGTGCCAACACATTTTACAAAATGATGCTTCAAAGAAATGGTACCTAAAATTTCACAGTAATTTGGTAAATCGTTTTTTCCCCAGTTGCATTGTTTGTGAACATTTCATTTTGAAAGCAAATCAGTCTTGCTTTAAAGCTTTCGCAAATATTGGCTTATACTCCGAGAACATTTTGGGAATATTATTCCTGGCAGCCAAAGGCTGAGCTGCAGAGGATTGGGTCTACTTGTCCCGCATAGAAAAAAAACCTGAAGACCAGTTAACCTTGACCTCAAACATTATGTCCTGGGTGTCGGGTTATAGGAATTCCACACCCCTGTATGGAGTTTGTTACCCAAACAAATAAGAGCCTCTAAGAACCATCTCGGCTTCAGAAAACTGGTCAAGAGCTGGCTCTTACATACATGATCACAGTACTCACAACACAACAATGTACAACAATAATATGAACAAAACATTGAGCAAGTAAATAAAAATACCTCTACTATGTAGATAACAAGACGTGTATATGTATAACAACATTGTGATGGGTATGTACATATGCGTGGGTGTATGGATTGTTCTGTACTTTGAATAGGGATGACACTGATGTGGATGTATATATGCACACATATATCTATATTGAGAATGTCTGTCTATGTATATAGATAACTAAAAATGTACTTAGTTTATGTATATGGGAATGTATGTATGTTTAAGCATTACTTGAATTTGTTTGTGGGTATGTAACTGTTGTCGATATGGGTGTAGGCTTTGTATGGGGATGTACCTACATATAATCTGTTATATAGAAGGGATTGTATATATATTTATGATAATATGAGTATGTGTAACTGATATGTATATGTTGTATAAATCAAAATGGGTTTAGGCTTTGTATAGATAGGGATGTACCTACATACATGTGCATATGTACATATACCATTGGGTAGTTATAGTTAGACCATGTTTCCATAGGAAATTTATTTTTTGGATTGCTAATAACCTCCTCTGTCTCAACTCCTTCCTGAAAACTTTTGGGGAGATCCATCAAGTGGGAGCCTAGAAAAGAGGAGGGTCCCAAAAACATGTTTTTCCCATGCAGTTTTGCATTGGAAAATGTGAGACTGCTACAACCAAAACTGCTGAACAGAAGTACATCAAATTTGGCAGCAAGCTAGATCTTTTTCCAGAACAGAAGCTGGAAAAGGGACAAGGTAGGGCTACCCTGACTACCTGGACCTTGTTGGGGGAGGTCCCATAGGAACTCCCTGTGGGAGCCAAAATAGATAGTTTTTTGGGGATTCTTTAGATTCACCGACACACCTAGAGACACAATGCAGCATCCTGGAGAATTGCAATGGATCTGAGGAGCAAAATAATTTAAGAAGAGCACTGGGCGCCTGCGGGGGTTAGGTAGAGGAGTAGGCGCAGGGCCTTGCTAGGCACCGTGCCTAACTGCACGCTATGCACAGCAATAAACACCTAACTCGATATAAATTTTAAAAAATGGAAATCACTGAAAAACAGTAGAGAGTAAAGGGACATTATAGTTAGATGAAAATGTCTGTTAAAATATAACATTTTAAATTAACAAAACCACTGAAGTGCACCAATTATATAAATCTCAAGTAACTATAACTAGTGCCCTAAAGTAACTATAACTCATGTCCTTGCAATCCACAATGTTGTTATCAATGATACCATTTCAAATGTCATTAGGGGTATTATCATTGTAGTCGTTACACATGTCATGGGTGATGTAATGTGTCTTGAAGTGATGTAAACTCAGCTCAACAAATCATGCGTCTGGGAAAGCCAACCCATTAGTTCTCACCTTGTGTTCCAAGCACTCGTTTCTTTATCTTAATTGGCTTTCCATAGTAAGGAAATCCCATCTGTCTTTCCAGCCGAAGCTGCTGCAGTCATTAACTCTAATGGTAAATCAAAACATATTGACTTTTTTTTAATGCCTAAAGTAGATAGAAATTACTATCAGTATTGTATTAATCCTCATAAAACACCATCGATGTACTTGTGGTTATCTGAAGGCTAAAATACAATTGCTGTGTCTTTTCCTCTGTATCCCGATTGAATGAATCAAAAAAAGTGATGGCACAAAATGCAAGGTAATGTAGGAGCTAGCTTCAAAGTGCTGAAGTTCCTACTTTCCTGCTTTCATACTCTTATTGAAATGTGTTTTCTTTCAAGCGCTGACTGGCTTGAAGTGCAGACTAAATTAACTTCAGTGTCTAAATCATGTTTGATTTCGTTTTAGTTGAGTTGATTTGAAATTGCAGAATTTGTACCCTTTCAATATATCACAAGCAAACATTAAATCCTTATATTTTCCTTGCTTTTCCTTCTAGTTGAGTTTATTTTGAGATTCATAGTTCGTAGAAGATGAGTCATTGCTCATATGATTTTCCACGTAAAAATGTATGGTGGACGATTTCTTCAGTACCTTTATATACATTTCAATGTACCATGTAATCTTGCAGGTCAAGATATTTGACTTTTTCTTCGTTCAGTGTAAATCGTAGCAAACGTTTTAGTATGCTTTGTAAATAAACTTCAAGCGAGGATAAATACCTCTTTAATACGGTGCCTTTTTCTTCACTGTTGAGTACGCATTTATGTTTGAAAACTGTTAAGTTTTCCAAAATTGCTCTGACGCCCCACCAATCAAGCTTTCTTGGCTGTTACCTTATTGGTAAAAGTGACCCTCATTATTTGGAACTAGTTCATGATTTCATCTATTCAGGGTATCCTCCGAAGCTTTTTTAAATATCTGATTGTACTAGGATAACGACCACAAAATAATAATGGCTCAACTTGGAATGCAAACTCGGATGAAGGTCCGTGGGCATAAATTAGGAGCTACTCCTAACATTATTCTTGCAACCTCTGCCTCAGTTTTCAAAGGGTCATGCCGGTAAGCGAGATCTGTTTCGCTCTGCCAATCCCATAACTTGCCCCACTCACTAACAAGAAAATATGAGGTTGTTCAGGAGCAAGAGGTGGGCGAAATGTCAGGAACTCTCTCGTTCGTGGTCACTTAAATAGCCCAAAACAGCCGTCTTTTTTTACTCCATCGTTTTATGCTTGGTGCTTGTTCTGCGTTGCCCAGCATTATTCCTCCTGTTGGTGACTCCACTCTCCAGCTTTCCTCCGCTGCTTTCTTGTACCCACAACCTGGAATTACCTTGCTGCTAGTTCTTTGTAACCATGTAGTTTCACCACTGCTGGCTTCAAAAATTCTTCTGTTGTTCTCACTGATGGCTCTTCATCTTTTTGCTTGTTTTTGCTCTTTTTTGCATTGTGGGTTCACAACATTGTTACGTTTTACCTTTTATTTTTATTCTACACATTTTCTTTAGGCCCATTACACTCCCTTCAATACAGGGAAATCTTCAGGTTGTGTTTTCAGCTCCTTCCCTGACTGACACATTCTCCACCATATTATAAGGAAACACCACAGAACACCATGTAAACTATGGTGTTCTTCCTCCATATGCAGTGCCAATTTCCGTTCCCGAAAAGATGAACAGGCACTTCCAACTCATTAGCATGAGGCAATTCTATAAAAGCAAGACTGTACTGCCTTCTGTTAGTATCTGATAGAGACATCTAGTTGCAGATTCCTTACCATAGAGGTGTCAGTCTGGATCCGGAGGTTTTTCTCTAAAAGTACCCCTGCGTACCGTTAGGTGGTGTGGCTCAGCTCTGCATCCATCGTTGGCATCGTCCATGCCGGATATGATGTTGTGGTTTCTATATACGTGCCACCGCTGCACGCTGACACCAGTTCTTTTCTTTGCGCTCCAGCCTAATCCTGATCTGAAGACTAGCTACCCCTCAGTCGTTTTTTGAGTGGTCTTTTTCAGCTTTTTGTCAATGCTTTGTGAGTGTCTACACTCCTGGTGCATCAAAGATGTCTTTGCGTAAGACCGGGTTCAAGCCCTGTAGACCCTGTCATCGGGCGAGGTCCATGACAGATCTGTACTGCATGTGCCTTTGGTGCCTGGAGCGCGACCACAACCCAAAATCATGCTCCTTGTGCTGGGCCATGAATCCAAAAGCTTTGAGGAAGTGGTCTCTAAAGCTCTTTCCAGACTGGTGCTCGGCTATGTGTAGGTCCCGTTCTCAATTGAGAGGAAGGACCCGGGATTGTCATCCGATTCCAAGTCCTCGGTTGAGGCACAAGAAGACATTGAAGACCATCAAACATTATTCAGCTCAACCCTGTCTGTCGGCCAACGAGACAAAGTAAAAGGAGCATCGTCGTTCTAGGCCTCTCTCCTCAGAGCCTGCGTCTTGGTCGGCGTCACACCTCCCTGAGTTTCCGGGAGCCGTATAGACCCTGCCCATCTCAGAGTTTTCTGAGGTCGTGCACCTCATTTTTGGGCAGTCTGACCCCTCCAGAGCACCCTTGTGACCTGTGGGGTGAAAAGGGGCCCTCCCAGGTTCCGTGCCGGCAGCTTTGGCCTCAGCAACAGGGGCACCCATGGATCTGTTCCTGGATCCGAACCGTTGTCAGTCAACCCACCTCTGACTTCCCCGATGCCGGTTTTGACATCAACGCTCCTGATGCTGCCACAGGTGTCATTGACCCCATCTTCATTGCCGACTGACATGGAGCCGAATCGGCGTCGCACAGTGCCAGTTCCGACTTCGACAGGATTCTTGCCCCCTATGTCCAATTCTGACCTTTAATCTTATGGATTGGGGTGCAGTGAGGAATGGGAGTTATGCTGGACCCTCTAGAATACCAGCTACAAGACCCTATGGACAGGCGAATGGACCTGTGTGAAGCCAGTGGTCTGGATACTTCCCCTGACACTGGCATGCTTTCTCCCCCTTTCATGGCTACGTAGGAAGGAGCGTCCTATTCCATGGTGTTGCGAAGAGCAGCCAAAGTCCTGGGCCTCGAGCTGCCTTTGGTGGAAGTCAGGACTAACCTCCTGCAAAGGTGCTTCTGCCTGGGACTTCATTCTCTGAACCCCTTTTGCCCTTTAATGAAACCCTTACTAATGCCCTGTTGGGTACTTGGTCCAAACCCAGCACAGGGGCTCCTGTGAACAGGACTATTGCCTGCCACCATCAACCTGCTCCAACTGACCCATTGCTCCTGGCACAACACCCCATCCAAGCCTCTACATCCAAGGGCCTGTTCCCTTCTTCACCCCTGGAGAGAAAATTCAAGAGGCTGGACTAACTTGGGAAGATTATGTTTTCTTACTCCAACCTGGCATTGCGGACCATGAGTACTGCATATCTTTTGGCCGTTACTCCCTCACGCTGTGGGATATGCTTGTGCAAACAGGTCTGGAGGAGGCCCGGGATGTACTTTCTAAAGCTGTTGCTGATGGGAGAGATGCAGCAAAGTTCACAATTAGATGGGGCCTGGACACAACTGGCTCACTGGGCAGAGCTGCTGCATCGGCGATGGCCTTGAGGTGCCATGCCTGGTTGAGGACATCTGGCTTTTTGAGGGATGTCCAGTCTAAACTTGTGGACATGCCCTTTGACGGCTCCCGTCTCTTCAGAGAAGAAACCGACTAGGCAATTAAACGCTTCAAGGATTCATGTACTATGGCCAGGTCCCTGGATCTCGCGGCTGCCCCTCACCCCTCAGTCTGCTTTTCGCCCTGTTTGTGGCTACAGAAGGGGCACCCAACCACATCCAGCACATGCTGCCTAGCCTCTGCATGGCCGGGGATGTGGGATCCACCATCCTTGTGGATTAGGGAGCCAGCAATCTGGCCAGTCCACCACAATCCCTAACTCCATCTTCACATCCCTGCAGCTGCCTCCAAACTTTTCAAGTCTGACGATTCTCCACCAGAGACCAGTCGGAGGCAGGATTCGCCATCACCTGCTCCACTGGCAGTCCATCACGTTAGACAGGTGGGTTTTGCAGATGGTTCAAAGGGGCTACTCCACCCCCTTCGAGACAGCTCCTCCGTCCGTGCCACCATCCTACAATTGGATGACGGAGGATTAGTTGGCACTTCTCCGCGAGGAGGTTACGGCTGACTTGCCCAAGGGAGCCATAGAGAGGGTCCCTGTGCCAGAATTAAGTTGTGGTTGTGGTTGCTATTCCCACTACTTTCTGGTGCCCCAAAAGGACAAGGGCCTGCGCCCAATCCTAGATCTTTGGTCCCTCATTCTCTTCCTCAAAAAGAAGAATCCCAAAATGCTCACACAGGCTCAGGTTCTATCTGCCCTTGACCAAGGAGACTGGATGGTAGTATTGGACTTGTAGAATTCTTACTTCCACATTACCGTCCTCCCTGCCCTCTGAGGTTACTTGCTGGTCACAGTAGGCCTCGAGCACTTTCAGTTCACCATGCTCCTCTTTGGCCTTACCAGCACCTCTCGGGTGTTCACCAAGGTGATGGGGGTGGTCGCAGCTCATCAGCTCAGATCAGGGATTTCATTCTTCCCCCTATCTTGACGACTGGCTGTTGTAGGTGGGCTTGCCCCAGTATGTCGTCTTCTACCTCCAGACTACAGCAGACCTCCTGCATTTGCTGGTGTTCACTATGAACTTTCATCTGAGCTGTTCTAGACACAGTGCAGTTTCGGGCTTATTCTCCAGAGTGGCTAGTCCATGATATTCAGGCTATGATACCAATGTTTCAGCCTCTATCTTGGATTTCAGTGAGAATGACTGAAGCGGCTGGGCCTCATGGCCACCTGCATCCTGCTGGTGACATATGCCAAATGGCATATGCAGGCTCTCTAGTCTGACCTGACGTTCCAGTGGGTGCAACATCAGGGGAATCTCTGCCATGGTCCAGATCTTTGAGAGAACTGTACAATATCTGAAGTGGTGGCTAATGAACTGCGATTGGGTCAGAGACAGATCCTTCGCTTTCCCCAACCAGATCTGACAGTAGTGACAGATGCGTCACTCCCGGGATAGGGTGGCTACATTGGAGAGGCAGAGATCAGAGGCATCTGGGCTCCGGCGGAGTCCGGACACCACATCCACCTGTTGGATCTCTGGGCAATCAGACTAGCTTTGGAAGCATTTCTTCTCTCTCTCAAATGGAAGGAAGTGCAGGTGTGCTTGGACAGCACCACTGCCATGCAGTACTGCAACAAGGAGGACGGGTAGGGTCTTGGACCCCTTGTCAAGAGAGACTGCGCCTCTGGACGTGGCTGGAACAGCAGGGCATATCCCTGGTGGTTCAATATCTGGGGGGGCTCTCTGAATGTCAGAGTGAACATACTCACCCTACAAAGGTTGGCCGATCACAAATGGCATCTCCATGGGGAGGTGTCGCAAGGGCTCTTTCAACAGTGGGGAGAGCCTTGGTTAGACTGGTTAGCCTCCACAGAGAATGTGCTATGTCAGCAGTTTTGCGTGTTGGATTTTCAAAAGCAGCACTCGCTCAGCGACACTTTTTGTCTTGAGTGGAGCTCAGGCCTCCTGCATGCCTTTCATCCCAAACCACTTCTGCACAGGTGTCTCAATTAGGTCAAGAACAACCGGGCCCAAGTAATCCTGGTGGCTCCAGACTGGGCACAAAGAGCCTGGTATCCCGAGCTATTGAGCATGGTTATTGATCCTCCTATCAGACTTCCTCTTCAGGAGGATCTTCTGCTGCAGCAACAGGGGAGGGATCTCCACCTGAACCTGTCCAATCTCCACCTTCTTGCATGGAGATTGAGTGGCAGCAGTTGACAGCTATTGACCTTCCGCCCGAAGTCTGTAACATTATCTTGGCAACCAGGCGTCTGCCACCAAAACACCTGTTGTTGGAAGAAATCTGTGGCATGGTGCACAGACAAGTCTGTTGACCCCCCTCTCTGCCCTTATCACTGAGGTTCTATTGTTTATACTTTGGTTGGCCCAGCAGTGCGCTGCTTTGGGCACTCAGAGGTTATTTGTCTGCAATCTTTGCTTTTCTATAGCTGCCTGATCAGCCTTCTTTGTTTAAATCTCCTATTGTAAATAGATTCCTTAAAGGCCTTACTCATATCTTTCCTCTTTCCCCATTCATTATGCCCCAATGGGATTTGAATTTGCTTCTGACACTTCTGATGTGCACTGCTTTCGAGCCTCTTCACAATTGTCATCTCGGGCTTCTCACTTTAAAAATATCCTTCCTTGTGGCCATTACATCTATCTGCAGGGTGAGTGAGCTGCAGGCATTGTCATCTAAATCACCCTACCTTTCTATCTATCCTGACAAAGTGGTGCTTCGCACTATGGCCTCCTTCTGAAAGTGATTATGCCCTTCCATGTAGGCCAATCCATCACCTAGTCTACTATTTATACACCCCAACATCCTTCTAAGGAATAGGAGAGACTCCACTGCCTGGAACCCAAAAGAGTGTTGGTATTCTACCTTGATTGTACCAAGGAGCTCTGGGTGGTTGATCAATTTCTTTGTTGATTATGTGGATGAAAAAAAGGTCGGGCCATGCAGAAGAGAACCATCTCCAGATGGGTCGTATTCTGCAATAAAATGTGCTACCAATTAGCTAAGAAGCAACCCCCGAGGGCTTGCATGCTCATTCTGCCAGAACTAAAGCTTCATCCACTGCGTTAGCATGCGGAGTTCCGGTCCGTGGACATCTGTGAGGTGGCAACGTGGGCATCTCTGCACACATTTACAAAACACAGCTGCCTGGACAGGCAGGTCCGTAGGGACAGGCAGTTTGCTTGTTTGGTCCGGCAGGACTTTCTGGTGTGCTCTTGGTTTGTAGACCCACCTCTGGGTATGGTATTGCTTGGGGCTCTATTCTAAGGTAAGGAATCTGCAACAAGGTGTCTCTATCAGATGGACAAGTTACTTGCTTTCGGTCTTTCCTTATCTGGTAGAGACAGTACGTAGTTGCAGTTTCCTTAATTACCCAGCCATCCTCCTGCTTTGCTAACTGTTTCCTAGTGACAGGGACTCCCCTTTCATGGCCCTAGTTTGACGCACTAGTGGTCAGTGTTCTTCATGGCTCTGCGCTTCTTGTGTGGAAAGTTGTGAAAAGACAGTGACGTCAGCACGCTGGAGTGGTACCTATATAGGACCCGTGATGTCATATCTGGCATGTCTAATGCCAGATGCGGAACCGATAGACGCCACCTAATGGCACGCATGGGGTACTGCTCAATAAAAAATTTTGGATCCAGACTGACGTCTGAGGGAAATTCTACGGTAAGGAATCTGCAACTAAATACTGTCTCTCCCATATAAGGTGTCACCAAAGGTAAGTAGCTTGTCCTTCAGCAGTGCAACAATTCCAACAAGTCTGCTTTTCAGTTTTTTCAGTCCTGCATGTTTGCAGATGTTTCTCCTGACCTGTTAATTTGCTTTTGTACCATTTCTTCCATGATTACCGCCTTACTATGAGTTTTTTTTTCCATTGCATCTCCTGTATTCCCCTCTTCTAGAATTTATATCTTATCTGTTCCCTGGTGCCATAGTGCACGTTCTGTGTTTCTTTAAAGTGGACAAACTGTCAGAAGGAAGTCAGATGCCACTTCTTCTAATACAAGTAAACTGGTCCTTGTAGGAACAGACCTCCAAAAACACAGCACTTGATATTTTTTCTTAAAAAGCATAACTTCTTGCCTATTCATCTGTTGCAGGATACTACCAGTGTTGGATGTTGGCTGCAGGGTATATTTACCTAGCCTGCCATTTCTCTCAATATATAGATCACAAAGGCCCTTCCCCAACCTTACAGGATCATGCCCTCAGATCTACATGTAGTGTTCAGGTTTCTGGTTTCTTACATTCCAGACCTAAAAATTAGTCACATGTTTGCTCCTTGAGATCCAGACACCACTTACAGTACAGCTGAATCTCTTGAACCTTCACATACCCACAGTGCCATTGTCTTCCAAGGGACTAGTAGCAAATGCCTGATACCTCCCTAGAATGTTTCACACAGGTAACCATATGGCAGCCACAAGCATTATAACCTGTTGAGTTAGTGGCCTATTTCATGTCCCACAGCTGACAGGACCCCTTGGTTGGTGTCAGTGAAATGTATGCGTGTTACACCGTTCTGATACAGGTTCCAAAGAAACCAAAACCACATTTTGTAATATACGTGAGCCTGAGCATCTCAGTGAGGACTGACTGCAGCAGGACACTCACCAATCACACTCCTTGATGGTGATAGAGATGAGGACAAGATGGAGAATTGTCCTTTTCATTAGCCGATTCAGGGCAGAATGGATAGCCTTGTCTTAACAAAAGTGTTGAGCCTTCCCCACTAACATTTTGGCTTCTAATCTCAATATTGTCAAGAAAATTAAAGATCTGGTTGATTTTGGTGCCGGAGAATATCTTGGATTGCCAGCCCAGATTAGGGAAGGCACCTTGAATATGATTGTTAAGAAGGGTTTGAGCTATTTGTGACCTACTAAAATCAATCCATTGCTATCCTGCATCATTACCCAACCCCTCAACCATTTCAGCTGTCCTCTGGCTTCAGGGACAACCCCTTGGAAAACCTTTTTTACGAGGATACAGCATAGGTCCCATCATTCCCTGTAGCCTCACTGTTGCTTCATTTGATCACATAATCAGTGGTGGTGCCAGTCTCAGATTCTTGTCACCTACAGAAATTAATCAGCTGCATCCTACAACAAGAAGCAACTACCAACTCCACCTGGTTCCAGGGAACAACCTTTGGGACCTCTTTTATAACTAAGAGATAGCCATCTTTCTTCAAAACCCTGTTGTATTGCAATGGGTTCACTGAATCACATTTCACTCTTATCCCCTCCTCAAATCGTGGTCCTGGGGCATCCTTCACTAGTGTTGCATCTAAGTGTCCAGGTCAGAAATGGTGGCTCCTGTAGCTCCTCCCTTTCTTGGCTATGCTCTGGCTGTGGTCCACATTCTTTTTCCCACCAATCTATAAAGTAGGTCAGCCACCATGTGTATCCAGGCCTGGCTTTAGCGATGGTGACACCTGAAGCAACAATCATTTTTGGCACCCTCCCAGTGACCTACTCCTCAGATTCCCTCACTATCAAAGGACAAAAGTGCATCTTATCTTCCCACAGGTCCTCTCTTACATGCATTTGATTTGTTTTAAAGCAGTGGTAAAGCCTGGCTTTACTAATACGAATGTGTATCTACCCAAACAAACCATTTTTAGCACCATTAGGAATAGATATGAAGGACTGAGTGAAAAAACAATAGCATCCTAGCCTATTTTATGCAGTTTGCATTCAGCTCTTTGATAACAGTTTGTAACAGTCACTCTCTTATAACACGGCCATGCAATATACACTGCTGACCTGATCACCCATGATATCCTAGATATTCACACCATTACATAGATCTAGTTCACTCCCACAGCAACCTGTGTTATTGACATATGCAATCATCCAACAAACGTACACACCAGATCATGGGTTGACTTGTCATAGTCCATAGGATCTCCATCCAAGTCTCTAATCATCCTCTTTTGAACACCTTTCAACCAAAGTGACCCCCTGCTCACACTTCACCTCCACACTTTGTTGTATCTGCTCCAAATATAATATACACTCCCTTGCTGACTTTTTTATTTTAACTCATGAGCCTCAGTCTCTTTCAACACATATCTTGATCATTGTAACTTCCTAGAGAACGACTCTACTTAATCCAATAAACCCCTTTCATGAAATCATTGCCCCAGTTAAACTTATCTGGAAGCCTAAAATAATATAGACATAAAACAATAAGATTCCAAATGTCGCTTTAACATTCAACAGCTGAAGGAAGCTAAGTACCGGGGTGGTCTTGCTCAATTTACAGAAGTTAACATGGGGTTTTATAGATTACAATACATGTTGCACATACTGCACAAGTGATACACAGCCAATGAGAGCCAGTTGTTTGTCAAAACGATAGAGGTGTTCCACTACCTTATCCAATCATTAATCAGAATAGAACCTTTGGCTATACAAGGGCATTGATTTATGAAATTGACAAAAGTAGCATAGTAACAGTTTGAGATGTGACATTATCATTTCTCAAGACCTTACAGTTACAGCAGTGTTACAGACAGTAGACCTTCACTTAAAGGCCAACAGGCCTATGCACCTTCTCCTCCTATTATTGAGTGTCACAAAATGGAACCTAAATCAAAATGAATCCCACATTGACATCCTGTGGCACACTTCCAACATATTGTGAATGTAACAGCCTTGACCCTCAACAGTACTCACACCCTCTTGACTGGTAACCTCACCTGCCAATTAATATTCCTATTTTTACCCTTAGGTCCCCACACAATGGAAAACTTTAACCTTCCTTAATAACCCCATGATCACTTACGAATTTCCCATCAGCCAAATACTGATGTCATTCCCTCCTATTATCACCACTGAGTTTGACAAGCTCCTCTTCATACTGAAAAAGCCCTCCAGACCTTTATAAACACACCTAACCTTTAGCTCTTTAGAATGGTCACACTTATCCGCATTGTACCTTAGTGTACATGGGAACTTAACGCACTTGAAAGAAATATCATCAGACTTGAAAATACAGGGCATAAATCTAAACTGCTTAAAAACCTCACCACACTCAAAATAGCATATATTATCTGCAATCTAAACTTTACCACCAAGGCAATCTGTTTAGAAACCATCCTCAAGGTTAAAAAACTAAAGTAAGTTATTACTCAGTGTTCAAACACATCTCTACCCCCCTTCTGCCCCTTCTATTCATATAACAATGGATGGTTTTCCTCTGGATAATACCACTACACCCGGTGAAAAACCTTACATAACCACCCTGGATCTAGTACTGCCCATCAAACTCAGATCACAAAAACCCCACCTTAAATCTAAACCATGGTACTCCCCCTAACTATTAGAACTTAGAACTAGCTGTAAAAAATGAGAAAGAATCTGGAGAAAGGACTATGGCTCTTTAGCTAAAGAAAAGTACAAACAAGCTATTAGAAATTATCATCAGAACATTAAGACAGCCCAAGCCAGCTACTATAGCAGAAGAATAGAGGACTCCGCTAACTCTCAGAAAGAAATATTCTAGATCTTTAAAGAGCTTACTATTATTCCTACACCGGCCTCCCCTGATTGAAGTGTCTGTTATTCATAGTAACTCTCTAGCAGCCCATTTCCAGGACAAGATTAGAAGGATCTACGCAGATTTCTCATTGTCCTCCCCCCAGATGTCTTCTGATGAGCTGGCAGGGACTCCCTACCGACCGGACCCTCACTAACTGCCTTCTTACCGCTCACAGATGAGCAAGCTTTTAAATTACTCAGTGCTATTAAATCTGGCTCCCCTTTGGATCTTGCTCACCCGTCTATTCTTATAAAAGCCGCAGATGTTGTTATTCCTTCTTTGACGAAAATTCTCAATGCTTCTCTCACCGCGGGCCTCTTCCCCCAATCGCTCAAACACGCCATTGTAAAACCTCTCCTTAAAAAGCCCAAACTTGACCCCTTGGTTGTGGATAATTACAGACCCATTGCTCTTCTCCCCATTCTAGCTAAGATACTAGAGAAGCATATAAATCTACAGCTTATGAACTATTTGGAAAGTAATATGCTCCTTCACCCCTCCCAAATGGGTTTTAGAGCACAAAACAGCACTGAGTCTGCACTTCTGACGGTGACCGAATCTGCCCGTCATCTATTAGATAAGGGAGGACATGTAGCCATTATTCTGCTGGACCTTAGCGCAGCTTTTGATACGGTTGACCACTCTCTTCTTCGTGACAGACTCCACAAGATAGGTGTGGGAGGCCTTGCGCTTTCGTGGCTGTTCTCCTTTCTTAGTGGAAGATCCTTTCAAGTTTTAGACCGCTCTTTCCTGTCTAATGTCGTTTCTTCAGTATGTGGAGTCCCTCAGGGATCCTCCTGAAGTCCTACCCTCTTTAATATCTATCTATCTTCCTTGGCCAAAGTGGTTGCCCCCTACAATCTTTCAGTGATCACTTACGCCGACGATGCTCAATTAGTCGTCTCTCTCTCCAGTACTGCAAAGTCTCCCTCTGCAAATCTATCTGGCTGTATGAAGGACATAAGTGACTGGATGATTCAATCCAAGCTTAAATTCAACGACTGCAAATCTGAAGTACTCATTTTAGGCAATGCCTCTCCTGCCTCCCCTTTATCTTGTTACTCAGAGACCTTTGCCAGTCTTCCGTCCCCTAAAAGACAGGTAAAAAGCCTAGGTTTTATACTGGATTCCCGTCTTACGATGGAATCACAAGCTAAGAAAATCTCCTCTGTTTGTTTTGGCCTTATCAGATCGCTTAGGAAGATTCTCAATCTTCTCCCTCCTTTGTCCAGAAGGATCCTAGTCCAGGCATTAATTCTTTCCCGTCTGGACCATAGGAATTCCCTCTACCTCAGCTCCACGGAATATGTGATCAGGAAGCTGCAGATTGTTCAGAACACTGCAGCTAGGCTCCTTACGGACTGCCTGAGACATTTATCTGCCAAGCCGGCTCTTGTGGCTCTCCACTGGCTGCCGGTCAAACATTGCATACATTTTAAATCCATGTGCATCACTCGCAGAGCTTTACATAACAAAGGGCCTTCTTTTTTTTAGAAAACACATTTATATTCACGCCCCTCGAAGACACCTTAGATCTTCTTTAGCCCGGCAGATTCATATACCCCGTGTCCATAGAGCATGGGGTGGAAACTCCTTTACTATCAAGGCTGCCCATCTTTGGAATGCCTTACCTTCTGAGCTTCGCCATGAACCTTCTGAATCCTTTTTTAGGAAGAAAGTGAAAACCATTCTTTTTAGTCATTAGTTGTGTCTTTTCATGTGTCTTGGATTTCTCTGTACCTTTAGCGCTGGGATGCCCTAGGGTAGCTATGTGCTTTATAAAAATGTATAAACTAAACTAAACTATCCCCGTACTCTCCAATGTACTCCATCAACACTCTCCAACTGTTTTACACCCAGTGCTGGACATCCATCCTACAGACTCTTTAAAAGCAAGTATAAGGATGCGTCTCACAGTTGGGGCAATGCATCAGTTCTCAGGAGCTGCGAGGCTGCAATGCGGAGTCTGGCATTGTAGTCGAGGCTTCTGTTGAGGGATGCAAGGGCCTGCACTGAAGGTGTGTCACACAGCAGCGGTTCCAAAGAGGCTGCAGGCTGCAAGGACAATGTGTGTCTGTCACAGATGGCAGAGTCCACATGCTGAGATCAGGGTTGTCCGAGCCTTCTGCCCCTAAGGCTCAAGTCCGAAGGCTAGACAACTAGCCCTTGAAGTCACTGTACTTGTCCTGGCTTCAACAGACGCAGGTCTAGTCCTTCTAAACCAGGCAAAGGGGCAGCAGGCAGCTTGTCAGCACAGTTAGGCAGCAGTCCTTTAGAGCAGCTGTCTAAGAGAGTGACAGTACTTGTCCGTCTTCCTGGCAGAGCATCCACAGGTCCAGAGGTGTACTCAAGAGTTGGTGTCTAAAGTCAAGTATTGTACTCAGTTGTGCCTTTGAAGTTGGGAGAAGCTTCTGGAGGCATGCCTTTGAAGTGCGCTGGTGCCCAGCCTTCCTTGCTCTGGCTCCAGACTAACTACAGGTGGTATTCAGCCCTTTGTGTGGAGGCAAGACACAGTCTATTCAAGTGTATGTGGGGCTGTGTCCAGCTCCTCCATCCCATCCTGCCAGTGATGGCCTATTCAGCCACAGCCAAGCTCCCTATTGTGTATAGCTGTCTAGGAGGAATATACAAAGCCCAAGTAGCAACTACACCCAGTCATGTAACCCAGAGACAGGTTGCATGTCCTAAATGACTGAGGCAGAAAACTGCTAACTTTCTAAAAGTGGCATCCTCAAATTTGTAATTTAAAATCCAGCTTCACCATGTCAGGATTTTTTATTACAATTCTAAAGACACCACACATGGACTGATCACCTGTTCCCATTTGGAAATGACAGCTTATTGAATGGAATAAGGTAACTCCAATGTTATCCAATGGGAGAAGTAGGTCTTGCAGTAGTCAAAAACGAATTTAAGAGTTTTTCTCTACCAGGACATGTAAAACTAAAAAGTACATGTCCCGCATTTTAATTACACTGCACCGTGCCCTCTGGGCTGTTCAGGACCTACTCTAGGGATGCCTTATTTGTTTTAAAAAGGAAGGTTTGTGCCTGGCAAAAGGTTTGCTTTGCCAGGTCCACATGGCACTTTAAAACTGCCCACACAGGCTGCAATGGCAGGCCTGAGACATGTTTTAAAGTAGTACTTGGGTGGGTTAAGCAATCAGTGCTCCAGGCCAACTCGCAATATTTAACTTACAGGCCATGGGCAAAGGTAGTACTACTTTACTTGGGACTTAAAAGCAAATGAAGTATGCCAATTGAGCATAAGCCAATTTTACTACATGTTAAGAAGAGAGCACAGGCACATTAACACTGGTTAGCAGTGGTAAAGTGCAGAGTCCCAAGGCCAACCAAAATGAACTCTGCAAAAAATAAAAGGAGTGAAGGCAAAAGATTTGGGGATGGCCCTGCAGAAACAGCCATGTCCAACAATGAACTGTGAAGGTTTTTTTTAATAGTAGCATAGGTTTGATTTGTCTTTTAAGTCATGTTGCAAAAGCATAATTCATGGCCTGGCTTGAAAGTGTTTTATAGTACTTTTTTGTAGATGACTGATGCACAGTTGTATTATCTGGCTAAACCAGGACTATGGTAAACATTGATTTCTACACTGCTTAAAGCAACAGAATCCAGTGGGGTCATGTTGGATGCACTGAAGCTGTCTGTGACTTGTGAGCCCTCATTCTTTCCTTTAAATGTTTTTGGATTAACTTTCACCAAATATATCCACCGCATGGCCGCAACACTTACAAGACTGTCAGTGTATTGTTTAGAACACCAGTTCCCAGCCTGTGGTCTGCGGATCGCCAGGGTTCCGTGACACATTCCCAGGGGTTCCGCAGCCTGTGACGCCAGGAAGGCACTTCTCCAGCTGGGGCCTCTCCCAGTGTGCTTATGAAATTTATTACTTCATTTGTGCAGCAGTTTTTTTTTAAACTGCAAAGTTCCTTCTATATCCAGCAGCTTTCGGGCAAAAATAAAAGTGTCAAAATAAATCCAGTGATTAATGTACCTGCTGGAGAGAGATGGGAGTTTTGTCTAGTCGCAGTTTTGACCAATGTAAGGTAGCTCCGATGGTAAATATGCTTGCTGCAAAGAACGTGTATCAAGCCAAGAACAGCAAAAAGCTCAGTGGTTACTGCTTTTGTCACAGCAATTATTTTGTTGCTGTGCGGTTCATAAGTTACAATAGTAATCTAGCACAGTGAGTTATGAACTGCCATCAAAGATCTGCATGCAAACTGCATGGCACAAATTAGAAAGTTAGGCTCCCCCCCCCCCAGTCTTTCATTATCCTTATGCTACTAAAAAAGGTTTGCTTGCATAGGAGTAGATTTCTTTTTGTTAAAGTCTATGCTAACTACTGTGTTATGTTCTGAATCCTAGGTTTGTGCTTCTCCAGACGAAGCACTCTTAGAAAATGCCTACTACTATGGATGACATATGAATCCTACACCTTGTAGTCCCAAGAGAAAGTGCTCCAACACCCTACACTGGTATGAGAGGTGCTATAAAATAAATTAATTACATATGACCTAGAGGCTATGGAGAGATGAGAGGCCCTTATGGTTTTACTGCTTTTCTCCACCACATATATATGTGAAAAATACTTTTGCAGATCTTATGTACCTTAAAAATAAAAACAGAAATCGCTTGGGAAATGTAGATTCTAACCTTCGGATTCAGCTTTCCTAAATAAAACCAAATATTGCAAATTTAGTCGCTGAGATGCTGTGCTAACCTTCCAATTTCTTTTTATTTTTGCACATTTTTCAAACTATAATATAATTATATCTTTAGTAATTCAAGTATTTGGTGTGTACTTGTGTTTGCGAATTACTGTTTTAATGCTTGAAATTTAAATCATACAAAGTGCTTGGGGGTCCCCGGCTTTCAATAGTGATTCGGTGGCAGTCCTTAGGAGTCATATGGTTGTGAACCAGTGGTTTAGAATGTCTGTTTCTGTCACTTGTGGTCTGTGTGAGATGGACCAGTGCTTGGCATGGTCCGTTATTCGGTGGCAAGTTGGATGAGTGTTGTGCCTCATTGGATATTCAGAGCATATAAATGACTCATTAAACACTGCTGCTCTTTAGCCTGGGTGAAGGCTCTGAGATTAGAACAGGCTGGGGTCAGAGTGTTGAGTTGTCAAAACTACCTGTCAGCTGGTCAACCCTCATTTGGAGACAAAGTGGGAACGGACTTTTACTCTTAATTAACTTACCCTGCTTGTAGTTTATAAGTGTGTGTGTGTGTGTGTACAGTGTATTTGTTGAGAAAGGCTCACATGCAAACGTGCACACGTAGGTTCCGCCGGGACAGTTAAAACTCCTATCTAGGGTTTGGTGCAGGTGAAGCCACTGTTTTCCAATTTGTCAGCGGGGAGGATGTCCTCTCTGTTTCCATAGATACCTCTTCCGTTTTATGAAATGCTAAATAAAGCAGACAAAAAGACACGCTTTTCTCCTACTCAAGAAAACCCAACGTCCTCTATATGAAGTAACGTAGGTTACTTGTACATAACGTTTAAAAGTAAAATCCACCCTTTTTTGCTGGCTATTTACTTTTAAGCAGGGCAGTTAAGTAGATTCTTCATGCATAATTATTGATTGTCTTATTTTATTTTGAAAATTAAACGACAGCTGATGATGATCTGTTTTTAAATTCATGGTGTAGAACCCACAGTGGTTTAAGGTAAAGTCAACCCGTTTTATATGTATGTTGTTGTCATTCTTTTGATTTAAGATGAAGAAAAATGAATTCTTCTGGGGGCAACGCTGCTTTGACCTTGTCCACAGCTCAGATGAAGAGCTGTACTGGGAATTAATAGAAGAATGAAAAGTGCCTCATTTTGTGTCTTGCTCTTGTAAACTACACTGATCAAAGTGACATTTCTAGTTCTTACTTTCAGCCAGCACAGTGTACTGACATGAAGATAACCTTGTGAGACCACAGACAGTCTAGACTCTAGTGAAATGCCCTTCCACAAACATCCACTATGAAATACTCTTTCTAAAAAAGAAAAACAAAAACATTTATTTTTTATATGTGGTGTTTATAGCTTTCATAGATATTAGAACATTCGAATGTTGAAAGCTCCATTGAAGACAATGGAGTGGCTCTGGGCTTAAAATGGCTGATATAAGCCTTCTTCACCAACATTCCAATGCTTATCTTTCTGTTTCTCACTTTTTAAATTAGAACATTCTACCCTTAGTGGGTAGAATGTTCTACTAGTTTTATAGCCCTTCTGCTTCAGGCTATACTGTGTGGTTACTTGGCATCAGACCACCGCGCCATGTCATAGGATAGTCTTTCCCTTTGGATCTCCGAGTCTGAATACAGCAACCACACTCTAAGGCAAGTGAAAGCAAATTTGGTTTTCTTTGGACTTAGTTTTAAAATATTACTGGCAGAGAGGCCAGAAACACCCCATGTTTCCTCCCCAGGAGGAAAAATGTTATCTCTTGGTCAGTGTTGGGGCCCATGCCAATAAAGCATTAAGGCTTGTACACCGATCATTAGCTTTTGAACACCAATCCTTGTGTCTAGGGGGCTATGTTCCCCTTAGGCCATGAAGTTTGGAGGTGAGCATCCCTTAAAAGAGAGAAAGTCTGTCTTATGTCCATGGGTGGTGGGTGCAGCTCTTTGCAAGTATCAGAAAAGGCAATTCCCCACACCTCACTCCTTCTGTCACTTTTTCCCTGGTGGTCTGGTAAGCTTTTTGCTCCCCTTTGGATAGGCACATTGGGAGTAAACATACCAATCTCCCCACCTAGAAGGAAGAATTTCCACCAAATCACCAGGAAGAAAAAAAAAATGAGGGGGACTGCCTGCCCTCTTATCAGACAGCTCCCAATTCCTCAGGTCCTATACAGTCATAGTACCCCATTATGCAGCAGATTGAGGCATTTATCACCAATCTGTCCACCACACTGGGGGGCCTTAAATCCCACCACGCCATCAGGAAACACAATTTAGAAAAGAAATGACCTGTCTTTGAATGGGGACCTATGCCTGGGACTAGAGAGTCTGGGTGGGGGCTTATTACCCCCTCTTTGCCAGCCTAATTGTCAAAAATATGCTAAAATAAACCCCAGTTTCTCACACTTGGCATGGCTGATACCACTGCACTATTGAACAGCCCTCAGGAAAGCCTACATATCCTGGGAAGGTATGAAAACTAGAGACCAACGAAATTCAGGGCAGTTCGGCATACCTAGAATCCTGCACTTTTTATCACAGAGAATGCCCTGCAAAGCTCAAAACTAGGCCTAAAAGCACACCATGGGCCAGATGTATGAAACTTTTTTGCACTCACAAACGGTGCGAATCGCAAAAAACGGCCGTTTGCGAGTGCAAGAAAGTGGTCTGCGATGCATGAAAGGCATTCGCAGACCAAAAATAAGAAATCACAAAAATTGCGATTTGTTTGCGTTGTGACCTGGTTTTGTGAGTCGCAATTTGCGATTCGCAAAATCCAAATCGCAAGGAGATGCAGAAAAAAATAGCAAATTGCGATTTTTCGCAGAATGGCATTTTGCACATGCAAAATACCATTAAAAGAAACCAGGTGGTAACCTGGTGCAAAATTTAAAAATGCATTTTTAAATTGTACATATGAAGCACACATGCATTTTTGGCATGTGTGCACCTTACATGTCCCCAAAAATATTTTTGGGGTACAGCAGAGCAGGCCTTAGGCCCCCAGCACCCTGGTGTTTTGCATTTCCAAAATTGCGATTTCTGGTTCAGAAATCACAGTTTTGGAAATGCAAAAAATTCGCAGATATGGGCCAACAGGCCCATAGCTACGAATGTGGCCGGTATCGCAATTTGCGATTCGGTAATAGCATTTGCGATTTTTAAGAAATCGCTATTACCGAATCGCAAATGTGATACATGGCACTTTGCGAGTCGGAAATAGCGATTTCTTAAAATTGCTATTTCCGAATCGCAAAGGGCCATGATGATACATCTGGCCCCATTTCCTGTAATTTGCCATGGAGAATTAGTGCAGTACTCCGACTCTGAGTTAGCTGGCACCCAGGGTACCCTACCAAACCTTGCCAGCATGTGAAATAGCAGAAGGAACACTTAATTGAAACTTGAAAGGGCTAATAATGTAGGCTGCCTAAGTTGTTAATTTCCTGCATTCTGCTGTAGCCATGAGCATTTTCATTTCAAGAGTCAAGCATCTACACTATAAAACACCCCGTGGTTCATGTAGGCTACAGTTCATTGATAAAGTGATCCAATTATATCGACTTTGTTTCTTGGAAAATAACTCAGTCTCCTTATTTCCTTGTGCTTTTGTATTACAGTAATAGATTTTAAAACTGATGAAGTATGAAAAACAAGTTGCTTTGCCGTTCGAAAGCATGAGTTGATTGAGAAATGTCAACTGGAGTGGAAAATCAACTGCGGTCATAATAGTATTTCATTTCGATAGTGCGTGTTCTGTTTTCACTGCTCTATAGTTATTTTGAATACTCATCTTATTAGGACATAAAGCACTTTATCATGGCCATAGTACCATTGAAAATTTTGAACAGCAGCACTATTAGTAAATGGGCTCAAATCTAAACGTTTTAGAATACTGTTTGTGTCACAGTTTATTTTTTCTGTATGTATTTTTCTATTGTTGAAGCAGAACCTTCATGATCTCATTCATGTTATTTACACATTGATGGCTATCTGACATGTCCAGTCTCTTTCTTCACGATTCTTTTTTTTTTCTCTTTTTGTTCCTGTATTTTCTTACGATCTGTTTATACAGGGGTAGTTATTTTCATATTTTCTTACTGCTTCTCAGCTGCATGGATCTCTCTGCTTGTTGTTGGGGTTGATTTCGTGACGATGTCGGAAAGAAGCTACTTGGCTGTTTTGAGAAGGTCCTCTAGCTGACTGTAAATATTTCTGAAGTCAGTTTCTTGTTCTGTTGCATAAGGGTCATAGGATCAGTATAAGTGTTCTGTTCCAGTTTGGACCACAAACAAATAAATGCACACAGGATGGCTACCCGAGTTGAACTTTTTAAGCTGTAAAATATGCAGTGGTCTGAAGATCACAAGTTTGAATTCCGGCAAAGGCGCTGAAGCCTGCATTGATTTTTAGTCACATATTAGAATTCCGGTAATACCAACTCATCCTTCCTTTCCCCCGAGTGTGATAAATTGACTACTATTTAATTAGTTATTAGTAGCAGCTGATACTCATAGCAATTGAAATTGCATTACTGTGATATTTTTTATTATTTTTATTATTATTATTATTATTACGCTCCGCCACCTGTATTGTACACGTTATATTGCAATTGTCTCAGCAATTTTAGAAATTATGTGAGTCGCGGGATTAAATCATTTTAACCCCTCCACCATCACTAGGAAGCTCGAATGTTAAAGGTCAATTAAAATATGACAGTTTCCTTATTTTAACAACTGACAAACAACTAATGAATGAAGCAGACCATGTATAAAGCATTCGGCTACCCTGTGGGCGTCCTTGCGCTGTCAATCAAATATAGACCAAAGGAAGCAAATTATTGGCTCTAAGAAAGCCAGGTCTTTTGCTGAGATTTAAAAATCTGCTCCGATATGCAGTATCGAATGGTGAAAGGAAGTCTTTTCCATCACTTAGGGGCACAGAAAAAGCAGCCACCTCATTGGACACAGCACACTCTGAGCACACTTGTAACAAAAGTTGACTAGAAGATCTCAGAGATAGCATTCAGAATAATTTTTCCCTTAATTATTTACTTGATAGGCTCTCAAGGTCAGCACAAGACATTTAAAGATGATGCGTTTTTGCACTTGGAGCCAATGAAGGCCTTTCAAATGGGTAATAAGAGCCCCCTATTTTGACAGATTAAGCAGGAGCCTAGCCACTCCATTCAGGGTAGTTTGGAGGCATTGAGTCGGATAGTCCGGTATGGCTAGATATATTATGTTTGCATAATCTAGGCGTGAAGTAATCAGTGCATGGGTGATGACCTTTCAAGCATGTTCCAGCACAATTTTGAGAACCTTCTTTAACTGCTTAAGCAGCAAGAACCAGAACCCTACTACTTGCCTTTACCTGTGGCCTGAAAGAAAAATCTTTATCCATTTTTATGCCAAGTGTTTCTCGACTTCCACTGGAGTGGGTGGAGCCCCAGGCGTCAAGGACCACCAGGCTGTAGCCAGATGGATGGTGAGACTTTCAAAAACATTACCTATGTTTTGTCAGAGTAAGCAAATACTCTTCATTCATCCAGCAACCTGGGTAAGATAGGATCTAAACGCCTCCTGTAGCTCACAACTTACTTAGAGGAGAACATGAGCTTGTATCATCTGCAAAGGACCTTTAGACCCAAGGGTTAGATCAGTGGAGTGGGAGATGTTGAACAAAGTTGGACATAGTGCTGAGGCCTGTGGGGTACCGTGTCTTAGTGATGGCTGCCATTTCATTTAGAACATTCCAACAGCCAGCCAATCGGAGGGCTTGCAAGAGCCTCTCGCTTCTGCAAGTGCACAAAGACTCACAAGAAAGATGGGCATCTCAACCAGTCACAGGACCAAAATACACAATTATTTTTTAACCATGAATTTTTCAATAACTACTGAACAGATTTACACAAATCACAAAAAGCACAATCTGCAGACCAAGATCAAGGTTCCTGGCAAATTTGGTGTACTTTCCATTAAGCAGTTCTTTGCTAAAATCTGTCTTAAAGAAGTCTGTGGAAAATGTATTGTGATTTTGCACCCCCACCCCCCTTTTTTTTCACGGCCAGATTGGATTGTATTGGAGTGGGGTGGATTGGACTGGATTGTATTGGATTGGAGTGGGGTTGATTGGAATGTAGTGGGGTGGGTGGGCTGTATGAATTAAATTGGAGTGGGCTGGACTGAACTGGGATGGGGTGGATTGGATTGGAGTAGAGTGTGGTGGATTGGAGTAGAGTGTGGTGGAGTGTGGTGGATTGGATTGGGGTAGAGCATGGTGTATTTTGTGAGTGGGGTGGATTGAAGTGGGGTGGATTGGATTGGGGTGTGGTGGGCTGCAGTGGGGTGGATTGGATTGGAGTTGGGTGGATTGGATTGGGGTGGATTGCATTGAGGTGGGGTGAACTGCATCGAGGTGGAGTGGGGTGGATTGCATTGAGGTGGGGTGAACTGCATCGAGGTGGAGTGGGGTGGATTGGGGTAGAGTGGTTTGGGGTAGATTGGATTGGGGTGGATTAGAGTGTGTTGGATTGGAGTCGGGTGGATCTGACTGGAGTGGGTTGAATTGGGGTGGGGTTAATTGGATTGAGGTAAAGTTTATTGGGATTGGAGTGGGTTAGATTGGACTGGAATGGATTGGTTTGTTGTGGGGTGGATTAGTGTGCGGTGGACCTGGTGTGGATTGTGGTGGATTGGTGTGGGGTGAATTATGATGGAGTTATTGGATTGTAGTGGGGCAGATGGTGTTGGATTAAAGTGGGTTGTTTGGGTTTAGAGTAGGGCATGGTGGAGTAGGCTGGTTAGAGTGGGGCAGATTGGTTTAGACTGGAGTAGGACAGATTGTATTAGGGTGGATTAGAGTAGAGTGGATTTGATGGGAGTGGGCTGGATTGGATAGGTGTTAGGTGGGTTGGATGGGAGTAGCGTGGATTAGAGTGGGGTGAATTGGGATGGATTGGAGTGGGGCAGATTGTTTTGGATTAGAGTTTGGCGGATTTGGTTGGAGCACAGTGATTTGGATTGGAGTGGGTCATATTGGAGTGGGGTGGATTCAAGTGGGACAGATTGTTTTGGATTAAAGTGGGGCAGATTGGAGTGAGGTGGATTGGAGCAGGGCAGATTATTTTGAATTGCAGTAGGGCAGATTGTTTTGGATTAAAGTGGGGCACATTGTTTTGGATTGGAGTGTAGCAGATTGCAATCGGACAGGTTGTTGTGGATTGGGCAGATTGTTTTTGATTGGGCATATTGCAGTGGGGCGATTGTTTTAGATTGGAGTCGGGTAGATGGGAGTGGGGCATATTGTTTTGGTTTAAAGTGAGGAAGATTGTTTTGGATTGGTGTAGATTCTTTTGGATTAGAGTGGAGCGAACTGAAGTGAGGCAGAGTAGATTAGGGTGAGTTGAGAGGAGTGGGGTGGGTTGCAGTGTGGTGGATTAGAGTGTACTGCACAATTATGTGTTAAAGCCTCATTTCAGACATTACATATAATAAAGAAACAATGTCACTTTGTAGTATTTATTATAAGATAATCATCATCTTTTGAGGACAGTGCCCGTGAGCCAAAACAAAAGAAAACATGAATGTAACGTGAGAAAAGATAACTTGGCAAAATAAAAAAAGTTAGTTATGAAAAAAACTTTGCAGTTTTGTTTGTCTTGCTGGGCATGTGTTTGACAGTCACACACCTGTTTGCAGGGCACTAGACGTTAAATAAAACAAAAGAGTGCCCCAATTACATCGGGAGCAGCGGACGGGCACTAATTAATTTGAATCAATTAGTGCTTGGTCCCTGTTCCAGATAGGGGAACAGAAATGGTGTCATGCCTGCAATGACAAATTACGAGGCTGTAAAGCAGAATGCCAGGCAAGCCAACAAATGGTAAGCGACAGGCGGGCTCCATGCCCTTTACTGTACACATCAGAGTCTCGCAAGCAAGATACATGCGTTAGCGAGATGCGCATGCACTTGCAGACTCGACCCTAAACTCTGTCTATGGAAAAGCCAACCTAACTTTTAATACCTACTGGCAATCGCCAGTAAGTGATTGAGATTGATATATATCAATCAATCAAAGTTGTCCTCCTGTTGAGAGTGCGCTTTTGTCCGGAGGACAAATTTGTTTTGCACACAATTAATGGCCTGTCCAGCCGTGAAAGCAGCACCACTGCAGATAGAAAGCAGGTCTGTGTGACTTTACTACATCGTCATAGAAAGAGCAACAGGTTGGAATAATGTCAGCAAAACTCTGTAACTGTGCTTTGAATTTGCCTACTAAGGTTTTTAAACGTGCTTTAATGTGTGTTTGGCTGCAGCAACATACCATGGCAGAAATGATTGTTTACTTAAGATGTAATATAAATGTACAGGACTACCACTACCAGGATGCATTGTGTAAACCACCAGAACATTTAATCAAGTAATCAGGTGCTTGCAATCATTTGCTCAACCGAAGCATTTAGCCTGTGACCAAGGACAAGAAGTCTGAAACGCGTAAGGCCTGGAAAATTGTGTAAAGAATTCTTTGAATGTTGGCTTTGCTGCTTTCCAAAATAAACTGCAACCTGTTGAGAGTGTGCTTTTGTCCGGAGAACAACTTTGTTTTGCATATATATATATATATATATATATATATATATATATATATATATATATATATATATATATATATATATATATATATATATATATATATATATATATATATATATATATATATATATATATTTTCACACTCACAGTTCCTTTTATAAAAAAGACCAGCCTCATACCAAATGCAAGAGCAGGGTGATTTAGTCAGTTACTTTCACGTGAGGCATTTTGGCCTTACTGTCTTTCTCATGTGTCAAGAATGGTTTGCAGTTCACACACACCAGTGATAAACGAAATACACAACAAAAGCGGACAACTATATGAGGTCTTACCACAATACCATGACTGTTCCTACCATCTTGACGTGGAACGTCTATAGACACTGGACTACTCCCACAGCTATGCTGGATAGCATGTCTCATTTTCATACATAAAAATGAAACATATAATAGAAAATATTTCAGAACATTGCCACAATAGATGCTATGTAAGTGTATATATATATATGTATGTTGGCACCCCATTGGACAGCTCAATTAAGTCCTCTCAACCACAAAGGTAAATAGCTCTCCACAAAGCCGAAAATCTTGGAGTGGAGTGGTATCGTCCAAATTATGCCTATATTTCTAGTAGGCATTCCTTTAGCCAAACGTTCCTCCCAAAGCCCAAGTGGGCAGTATCCAACAATCACAGTCCCCCCCTTAACTCAATGAAAAAGTTGCCAAAAGAAATAAATTGCAGGAAGGTATAATACCTTATTTGCGTGCATAGACCGACGGGCATCCACAGCGTACATAGAACATTCGCACCCTAGTGTTTTAATATTGCAAAGCTCCAATAGTCAAGGTTGAACACAAAGGAATGACACTCCTTGGAGTGCTGTTCCATTGAGTTCAACCTTGACGATTTGAGCTTTGCAACATGTGTGTGTCATCTGGCTATCCCAGAGTGCCACATTCTTGCCCCTTTCATGATGGTGTGACCCTTCCTCTGCTGTCATGAGCTTGGTAGCCCATCCCAGAGGTGTGGCTGCCAGAGTGCTACACACCCACAGTAAAAACGGTTCGAGGGTGAGATTTCCTTCCTTGACCCTGTCTCCACTTTGTCTGCAGGAACAAAAAGCATCCTGATCAGGGGTGTTGGCGCTACTTCCTTCACAAAGGCGGCTTCACCTTTGAAGCTCACTTTCTGGAGTAACACCATGAGTGGCTATCCTGGCAGAGGAGATGACACCTCACTCTGTGGCAGCTGCCTTTGTTCCTGTGCTGAGGAGTCGTTCACACATTTTCCCCGGTGATCAAAAAGCTGCCTGTGTGGCAGGGCCTTTGAGAGGGTGCTGCCAAACTAGAGTACTGAGTGGCTTATTTGCTAAACTTTAATTGTGGTATTAAATGTGACCTGGGCATCAGTTCGGGTTTAATGCCACAATTAGTTTGCTACCTTACACGACCCACTTAGTTCAGTTCAAGGGTTAGCTAGGTTAGGGTGCCAATCGGTAACCCTGTGTTAGCCAATGGTGCTACTAACTTTATCCACAGCAAAACAACAATTTGAAAGTGTTGCTGTTAAGACCTGTTAAAAATATATGTTGTGATTAACAAAATACAGCTCTTTACAATAGGGCTCCATAGGCCTTCCTTAGAGGAGACTTACATATATTGTTAAGGGATAGGGTGGCTTAGCCATTGATAGGAACTGAAAAGTTGAACTGCCAGTGAAACCACTGTCATCCTGTCTGCTGTGGAAGGCCGGGGGCTATTTTGTTCTTTGCCCTACACAGGGTGGCACAAACAGTGCTGCAGCCCTCAGTGGATACTCTGTTTTACATGCCCTGAGTACCGTATGCTTGGAACTTATAAGTAAGTCAGACCTTGCCAAGTGGGTGTATCCAATTCGATATACAATTTGCAAAGTGTCAGAAATAACATTGAAGTCTGGTTAGCAGGCATGCACTCTGAGTCAAAAAAGCAGCAGCAGCCGTCCAAAAATATGGAGGGTTGATCATGGAAAAAGAGGCATTTCCATACAATTGTTAGCATGCAGGTTTGTTGAATGCCATCGAAAGCTTTCATACCTTACTTGGCACCATCTGAATAGGGAATGCAACAGGTGTGCTTGCGTAAGAAAAGTTCTTAAGGTGGTCCTAGTGGTTTATGACAACATATCATCTGCAAAAGTATTGTGAGAATATTGTGTCAAAAATATTCTCAGCAAACATATTGAGTTTACATACTTTATGTAAACTACCAAACTATTGAAAAAAATAAAGTTAATGGAACAGAATATAGTCAAGAAGGTATACATAGCATTATGTGTAATGTAATTAGAATAGTTTTAGGAATGTAAATTTAACAATATGTATTTAAAAAAATAATATTTAGTTTAAACAGATACATAATCATTTAAATATTAAATCCGTACATAACAAAAATGTATATCTAATTTAATGTAAAAAAATAAAACGAATACAAAACCAACAATTAAAATTACATAGAAACTTACCAGTGATTTTTTTTTTTTACATAAATAATTTCAATTTTTAAAAAGTTAAATAAAAATATTAACGCAAAATAAACTGATAGAGAAAGTATTGGGCTTTGAATTAGTCAGATATACTGTTCCTACACCACCCCAAGCAAAAGCAGAGAAACTGTTGGACTTTGGAAGGGTTACATTTACTATTCCCATTCCAGTCTTATCAATAGTAGGAAAGTGTGGTTAGATATACCATTCCAGTTAAAAAAACATATATATATATATTTTTTTTAAATGAAACATTTAGATGCATAACAAAATTAACATGTCACATAACAATATATCTTTATTATAAATAAATACCATTAAATGAAGTGGAAAAATGAAAAGTGGAACAAATTAAAAATATGCATAACAAATACAGCCTCCCTCCCTTCTGCCCAGAAACCATCAAAGATGATTACAAAAAAATGAATAAAACATTTGTATTAAATTACTTAATAAATAAAATGATAAAAATGTAAACAAATAATAAACAGTTTATAATTAAATTAATTGACAAATTAACAATTAATGATCAAATTAACACAGCAATTATTTATTGATAATTTAATTAGCATACAAAATTTAAAAATAATATTTAAACAACTTCCCACTGTAATCCGCTACAAACTCAACAACCTGCTACTAAATTATAATTATTTATTTAATGTTTTAAAAAGTACACGTAAAATGCAAACATACTGAAAGAATTAAGTAATTAATAAATTAGATAATTTACATGATTACCTAGGAATTATTTAAATAAAAGTAATTAAAAATTAAATCTGCGTTAAACAACTTCCCAACCTAAACCTCAGTATGTCCAACAATCTGCTACTAAATTAAAAAAATTACTGATTACATTTTTTAAAAATGTACATTTCAAATTAAAAATTATAAACTATGCTAAAACAAATATTATAATGCTAATATTTAGTAATAATATAATTATAAATCAAATTAGGTAAAATGTAAATTTCATGCAACTCCTTTAAGGAAAACAATATTATATACATTCATAGTTTTAAATGATACTTTATGTTCTTACCTTCAAAATCTGGCTGACAGTATTTTGAAACAGTATTCTTGTATCATGATATTTTTCCAACAACAATTTGGCGAAATACCACTAACAGTACTAGCAGACCTAATACACAAGAAGGATTAGGTTAGGGGGTATTAAAGGTTATGCATTTTAAGTTGGGGAAGTTTGGATAAGGGGACTTCCAAACTTGGGGCAGATGGACAAAGCATTCGCAGAATCGGGCCATTTGCAACTGGAAAAATGTTTTTTATAATGTACAAAATGCAATTTGGTAACTTGTTAGCGATTCGCATTTTGCAGTCAGTATTTGAAAGGGGCCTGTTTAGGGCGTCCTTTCCAAATACTGAATTGGTATGGTATGTATTACTGTTTTCCGACCGAATTTGGTTTGCAAAATAGTAATATTTATCACCAGTTTAAAACTGGTGGTAATCCATTTGCAAAAGCAAAGGGATCCCTATTAAAAATATTTTCAAGAACTGGCAGTTTTTTTAATGCATCTTGTTTTCCTTAAATGGAAAACAGGCTGCATTTGGAAAAAAAAAAAAATGCTTTATTTAAAAGCAAGCACATACATAGTGGTTTGCTGACCTCAGCAGGCCACCGTCCCTAATGGGTCACAAATTGTGGCCTACTTCTTTAATATACACGTGGTAGGTCTATTTGTGACCTACTAGGAATGGCTAATGAAACTCAGAAGAGTTTCGTACACTAGGAATACAGATTTCCTAATTGTGATTCTAAGAGAATCTCAATTAGGAAATTGGTATTCCTAATGTTAGTACATCTGGCCTTTGTCTCACTGCTTGAAAGTGGGCAACAGTAGGGACCAATGTGTGATTATAAGAATCTCAGCCCCTTCGAGCAGCGTTCTCCACTTGGCCATTCGTACCCATGCCGGAAGCATATTATTAAATGTCTGTTTGTAATGCATAAATAAATTGGCTATTTGTAAAGTGCACACTAATCCCTTGGGGGTATAATGGCGCTGAAGAACATATATTTATTGCAGCTCAGCTTAGTGGTACATGTTTTATCAACCTCAGAAGGATGAAAGTCTGAGTCTACCCGTTGTAGATAAAGCATTGAATGTGTACTCCACTTTAGCTTCAGCTTGCCAGCATCAGCGCTGTTTCTTGGGTTTTAAAGAATGGAAACTACTGAGTTCACGAGGAGTAGTTGTAGGCAGATGACCATGGACCAATCAAAGTATGACTGTCAGCTTTGCTTTATGTATGGGTTTTTATTGTGCTTCAGTGAAAGAACAGGTCAGATTGATGTGCTTGATCTCAATGTGACAACGTGATTCAAATATTTGCTTTATTTCTTGGATACTTCGGACAGCACTGAGACCATGTTTTCTGTTAACAAGAAAATGAGCATTCCCCTCATCTACTGTGTATCGCGTAATACCTATTTTGTTTTTAATGCCCCTCAATCACCCATCCCCAAACCCCTCTAACTTACATTTTACAGGCTGTGTGGAGGTGCTCACGCACGCTTAAATATGCTTCCTTTCAGCATTTTCTCGGTCATTGAAATATTGTCCAGAAAGAAAAGTTCTGTCTCTTGACTTTTCTATTATCATCTATCTTGCTTAATGACCAGTTTAGGCTTGTAGCCCTGGCATGCTGCTGTCCAATTGTGAATGTTGACATCCATTGTCTAGTGGATCAGCCTGGGAGCGAATAAGAAAAAACTTTGCACCCCGCTTCTCACAGTGAGGGAGAACGCATCTAATTAAAGCATATTTCGCGTTCCCTTCAATACGGCACCGGGTAAAGATAGTTGGGAAGATTCACTAAAAACCTCAGATTTGTGGATGTCTTCCTGCGATGGCTGTAAATTTCTGGCTTTCATGCCATTCGCAAAAAACCTATTGAGTACTTATAAAAATATGAGTGTCATTGGGTGTAGCCTCGGTTTTTTTCGTGTTTACTTTTTTTGTATCTAGTTTGATGGTGTACTTGCCTTGGCATTATGTATGTAAGTTGAACTCTTAGTGTAAAGTGAACTCTCAGAAATCAGAAGCACCAATAAAATACCAATTTAGCATGTCCTGATGCCAAATTTAAGGGGCTGATTATGAGTTTGGCGGACAGATACATCTGTCTGCCAAACTCCTGATGGGGATGTTGCTGTGGTGCTGGTGACCTCACCGCCGACCCCATTACAACTTTCCAACTGGGCTGATGGTCAGCCCAGTGGGAAAGGTGCAGCAGCATTGTCGCCGGCCGGCGGCAATGCTGCAGCATGCAGGGGATTCCAGAACCCTCGAAATCCACACTGTCTGCACAGCAGACAGGCAGAATTTCAAGGGTGCTGGTCAGGGGGATCACTGCACTTAACATGCCATGGACAGTGCAGGGGGCCCTGGTGGACCCCTGCACTTGTTCTCTGCCAGCTTTTTCATGGCGGTCAGACCGCCATGAAAAAGCTGGCGGAGAACAAGGTTGTAATCAGCAGGTGGCACTGAATTCACTGCCGCCCTGGCTGACTACAACCAGGACCGCCGTCAGCCCGTCGAGATCGCTGATCCTCGTGGGATGGCGGTAGGTTGGTGGGTCTGCTCGCCAACCTCATAATGTGGCGGTCGGACTGCCACAGCAGTGACGGTCCGACTGCCACAGCGAGGCTGGCAGTCTTTGGACCGCCAGCCTCTCAATAAGGCCCTAAGTTTCTTAACTTGGAGGTGATTTCAGACTATAAGGTCATGTAAATGTTTTAAGCATGTCAATTCAAGCTTGCAAACTATGGTTTCAGCGTTAATAAAATATTAATAATAATATTCCTACACTTAAAATCCTCCATTTTCAACATGAGAACATCAGCACCTTGTAGATGGAACTAAAATATTTTGAAGCTGTTGTGTAGTGAAGCCAAATTTCCATTTGTGGGCCTTCCTTGTGCACAATTACATTTCCTATGAACATGAAACTTGTCTCACTACTCTTCATATTTTTTTCGTTGTTGAGAAAAATTATAAAGTTTATTGCAATTAGCTTGATCACACAGCAAAGTTCAT
This sequence comes from Pleurodeles waltl, assembly GCF_031143425.1. Taxonomy (NCBI): domain Eukaryota; kingdom Metazoa; phylum Chordata; class Amphibia; order Caudata; family Salamandridae; genus Pleurodeles; species Pleurodeles waltl. The sequence continues at coordinate 1,425,926,755 of NC_090444.1, read as the reverse complement.
TTTTCGTATTTCAGAACATGTGATTTTGGTTGTCAGATCGCCAGGTGCTGTATCCAGATTCAGCACATGATGCAGCTGCTAAATTAACTTACCTCTCCATGAATTTGTGACATTTTTTTTAAAGGTAAAGAAACACCATATGTGCAACCTGCAGTGTTTGCAAGTCTTCTTTCTGGTTCTCTCTAAGCTGTGTTAAACAAATAAATAGGTCACTCACTGCCCTGGTCGTTCCAAAGCGCCCCCTGATCTAGTAATTCTATTCACTCGAGGTCACAACAAAACGTTGTCTAAGGCAAAAGCTTCAGGCTTACATGTATAGAGAAGATTTTGCCAAGCTGTGCTAACACATAAACAGCACAGGTACACCATGAACATCTGCACTGGAAGCCTCTAACACACAGACTCAGGTACAGCAGAGGCAGCATTGCAAGCTTCTGTCAAATACAGAATGCGTAAAGTATGTGGACGCTATGCCCACATGGTCTCCAGCATTATCATATTTTGACGTACAGATCAGCAGATAGGTCTGACCTCCATCAAGTCTACACACTTCCATGGTGCCGTGGAGAAGCAAGTCATAACTGATCCCAGATTTGCACTATGTAAATCACAGTAGCTTTTAAGTAAGGCCTTCTAAGCCTTTTCATCTGTCTCTTCCCTTACTGGTCCTTATGCTCACATCCTACCTTGGTGTTTGCATTGCCCTTGGTCTCTAGAGAGCGTGCTGGTGAGGCAGAGAAAGGCCACTTACTACTCACTGTTCATTAGAATCGAAAACGAATATGATGGAGGTTACACTTTTCCTTCTTACTGAATAATGCAGAATATATTAAGGAGCTGCTCCTGAAAAATGCACTGTCATAAAAAAGCTCCCTCTGAACTATGCATTGTTATAAAGAGGTTTATGAAGAGAAGTGCTGATAATTAATTTATTAATTACAGTACATCATGGCAGCTTGAGCGCATTGAATATAATGTGCTACAGCTACGATCTCCAGCCTTTGTGCCCGTAATTTTTTCAGGGTCTTAAATGACTTTCTGTTCAATTAAGATAAGTGGTGCGTTTCTGATACAAGCATATTCCAATACTGTCCTCTCTATATTCTATTAACATCTATCTAAACAAATCTATTATGAGACACCAACAGCCGCTTAATGTGACAGCCTGCTACAGTTCTAACAGAAAGAGGATGCATCATATGTACTAGGAGCTGGTGAGTTGCATTTCTCTGTGGCAGAAGGGATTATGTGCGGGTTCTCAACCACATCCACTGATCGGAGCATTTTTGGTGTGGATTGAAAATTTACACCATTTTCATTCATTTATTTCCCGTCTTAGAATCAGCGAGGCTTCTCCTCTATGGCGGAGTGTCACCCCCCCACCAGCAGCAGGAGCTGCAAAATGAAAAAAAAAAAGGAAAAAAAAACAGTGTTTATTATGTTTTTTATTTTTCAGGGGGCGGAACCACGGGCAATGTCAGGGAAGGAAGGGAAGGGCACAGCACTCCCCTCAGTGTGCATGTATGTTTGGCCATCCACCCTGGGCCGGCCAAACGCATGCTCACTGGGCTCTGTCCAACTCAGTACTGTGTTGCAAGGTTGGAGAGAGCAGGCAGAGGCTCCAACTCTGCCCAGAGCGCCAAGCCAGGGTGCTCCGGCCAATCCTAACGCTGCTCTCATGTGAGAGGAGCATTAGGAATGGTTGAGGCAAGGCTGGGAGCCTGTGCCTGCAGTGAGTGGAGCGGAATACAGAAAAGTTGCAAAGCAGTGGCGTCGACGGAGGTAAGTTTCTTTTTTTTTTTTTTTTTATTTCTTTATATTGTTGTGTCCCCGCCCGACGCTGTGCCTTTACAGGAGCCACCCCTGCTTACAACTTGACATCACAGCTCTCATTTTATGCAGTACGACATGCATGTACTTAATTCAGTGTAAATTAGCAAAGCATGAGTCAGATCATAAGTACTGGGAATAACGTTTTTGTCAGCGGCAACTGGACGATGCACCTTAGTTTTGTTAGAGCTTGTTAATATTTGTTTTCAGCGAATGAGCCACATCAGCCTAGAGTTTTACATTAAAAATAGATTCTTATTGATAAGATATATTCTTAAGTGTCCATGAACTTTAAGGGGCCTGCTTGTGAATGATGTCCCGGTAAAGCAAAATTCTCAAATACTTGTTATAGGTGATTGTCAGAGATGCATGGTTGGACAAAAATAACAGTTTTTATTCTCTACACTAGATGGCCCCTTTTAGTTGCTGAATCTCAGTCCAAATTTCTCCAAAAAGTGATACACCACAAACATGCTAGTTCTGTGCTCACGATATTGTCATACCGTCTTTGAAATAGACAATCTTTTTACCTGTTTTCTTCTTTGGACCACATGGTAACTATTGAAATTGAACTATGTAAATTACCTGTGAGGAACGTTATACAGATATCGGTCTTGGATTGAAACCGTGAGACACCTTTGCCACATTTGTTACCGTTTGCAGAGAATCCTGTTTTTAGTTTTTTTAGAACTATTTATTTTTCGTATCATTCGTTTAACTGCATTATTATCTAAGGAGAAATATACCCATCCTTGCAGTTCGTATTCCATCCTTGCAGTTTGTATTCCATCCTTACATGTAAAAATAATACATATGTAACTTAACTGGTAACTACGCTGTAGAGATGGGCGCTTAAATTAAATGTAGTAGAATTGTAACTTCCTGTAGCAGTGTTATAGCAGGAGGAGGAGGATAGGAGGAAAGGGAGGGAGAGAGGGCATAGGGGTCATTTAGGGGTCACAGCTGCGACCCCTAGCTTGCCTCTTGCAACCCCCGGCACCGCGTTTGCGCCCTCTGGCCCTCAGAGGTGATAAAATGTGTGGTCGGTGACCGACTGTCCTGGTTTTCTTTCAATTATTTTACTACCCAAATTGTGAATAATAATATTCACTATTTGTGTAATAAAAATGGAGTCTTACTGAGATAGGGGAGGATCTGATCACCATACTACCTCCCTGAGACAAGAATCAACAACACAAAGAGTATGGGGAACTCAGGTGACCATTGGGAGTGTCTACACTCCGGCCCACCTCCAGAAACAGACTTATTACAAACTAGCAGAGATCCTTTTAGAGCTAAACACATCCTTTGACCTAATAGGGGGGACTTCAAGAATGTGATACATCCAGAAGTAGACTGTTCGGGCACCTCACTGACACACCGGTGGGAAATCCCCCCCAGTGGGTTTTGCGAGGGCTATAGTGTTGACAGATCTCTGGCAGCGCCACCACCAGACACCCGACAACACTCATACTTCTCTGGGGCACACAAGTACTTCTCTCACCTAGATTACATCCTAGCTCCGGCAGGCGAAGTGGGTGAGCTAGAAGAGGCAGAGTACCTGACCAGGGAGCTGTCTGACCACTCTCCCCTGTGGCTGGTGGTGGGGATCAGACCCAGGCGTGCGGGGAGGGCTGTTGGAGACTGAACATGTGGGAATTAAAGGACGAGAAGGTATCCCAGGAGATAAGGTATGAGACGGAGTTGTATTTCAAGGAGAATAAAGACTCAGTTACATCCACAATTACCATCTGGGAAGCCTACAAGATGCTCAGAGACAGGGCCCAGAACATAATCGTCCACAAGAAGAAGAGAGAGAAACAGGAACAGGAATCCCTTGAGCATCAGCTGATAGAACTGGAAGGAAGATTAATAATGAAAGATGATCCCTCTACTCTATGTAGAATCATGATCCTGTGTAAAGAGTACCAGGCACTAGCATAGGAGGAAGTTAAAACCCATGCATTGGCAACATAACACAGCCTGTATAAGGCAGATAACAGGGCAGGCAGGCTCTTAGCTTGGCTAAGTAACTGTGAGAGGGAAGCGCGCAGGGTATACAAGATACAGGGGGCTCATGGTGAGTGTTATACTACAGACCAGGGAATAGCCGTTGAACTTGCAGGGTTCCTCAGGGACCTATATCGTGAACACAAGCTTGCAATTGCATCTCAAATAAGGATCTACCCAGAGAGAGTGCAGATCCCACACCTCTCCCCACCCCAGGAGACCGGGACTCCCTGGAAAGAGATTTGGATCTGTAAGTGCTCAGAGAGGCTATAAGCAGACTTAAGACTGGGAGAACTCCTGGACCTAACAGTCTCTCTGTGGAGCTCCTCAAAAGATTGCTGACATTCGATATCCCTATCTCCTCAACCTTTTCAATGAGGCCAGAGAACAGGGCACCTCTTGTGGGACTTATGAAGGGAAAAGTTAGTGGTGATACCGAAGACCAGGAAACCACCCACAGATTGTAGCTCCTATCACCCGATTTCTCTCCTTAACATTGGGACGAAGATATTAGCAACTATATTGGTGACCGGCAAGACCAATCGGGCTTCATACCCAAGACGTCAACAAGACTCAACGCAGTGAGATTAAGAAAACAACCCCATCTACTGCTATTCTTGGATGCCGAAGAGGCATTTGATAGGGTCCCTGGCCATTCATGACACAAACGCTAGAGAGATTTTGAATCAGCCCAAAATTTTTGGCATGGATAACTTTACTCTATACGAACCCGGTAGCAACGGTCCGTGTAAATGGGGTCACGTCTGCTGAGTTTCCAGTTGAGAGGGGAACAAGACATGCTTGTCCCCTCTCACCACTGCTCTTTGCCATCACACTAGAACCTCTGGCGTGCTCTGTCAATTCACACCCAGGCATCTCAGGTTTCTGGATAGAAGAGGGGAGGGGAGAAGATGAAAGAATATTGCTATATGCAGACAATGTTCTCCTCTATTACACCCCACCAAGAGAGGCACTTCCCCAGATCTTGAGAACCTTTGATTACTTTGGTGCCCATTCCGGCTATAGTATCAACTGGTCCAATTGAAGTCTCTACCTTACTGGAGGAAACCTAGGACAGCGGACCCTACTGAGTACCTTAGAGGTAGAGAAAGAGGGATTCAAATATTTGGGGGTTTATGTGACACAGGACCAAGAGTGCTGTCTAAGTCAAAACATCCTGGCAGTCATTGTAGACCTCCACAATGATATGGAGAGATGGGGAAAGCTGCCACTGATGTTGTTAGGCAGGGCGGTGCTGTATAAGACAATCGCCCTCCAAAAATACTATACACTCTCCAAAATACTTCTGTTAAGGTCCTAGAGAACATTTTCACTATAATTGAGGGAGATGTACGAAAGCTATTCTGGAATGGGAAACATCCTTGGGTATTCCTGCAGACGCTATAACGGGGGTATCGCCCTCCCAGATGTAAGGGCCTACTACTGGGCAGAGCACTTACAGTTATTAATGATTGGATGTATGCACCAGGAGATCACCCCACTTATTTGCTGGAGAGAAGCCAGTTTGAGAAACAAACCCACCTTCACTATCTCTCTGGGGCGGAGGACTAAGAGGCTCCTGAAACCTACACAATTGGTGATAGAGGCATGGACCAGGATGGGGAAAAAATGGGCTGGCACTTAAAACTTACTTGTGAAACCCCCTTGTGGGAAGGCACTCAAATGGGGGCAATAGGGAAGTTACAAAGCTTTGGGGCCTTGGACACGATTGGGATCTCTCGGCAGGGAGATCGGATTGAAGATGGGGAACTTAAGCCATTTGACAACTTACAAACAGAAAACCAAATACCGAACACAACATTATAAATACTTTCAACTCGCACATCCACGGCACGCAGACTATTTAGACTTGACAGGACTTCCTGATTACGCTACTCCTACCACCCTTATGGTACGCCCCGAAAGTGGCAATTTCGGAACCTCTGCACTTCTGACTCTAGAGCGAGTAGCTCCTGTATCAAGTAGGAACGAAACCTCATGACCCATCACCTTTCCTTCTACATAAGGACCACTCTGATCTACTTCTAGGGACGTTGCAAGCCTGCACTCCTCACTATCTGAACAATCATCTGACCATTCATCGTTTATTCCATCCTCACCATGCAATGGGAACTGCTGTACTGTATTATTTTGACTCATTGTTTGACCTGTGAACTGTTGAGGAAGCATCACCTGTTGCTGTCCCTTTGGAGCTAATGGTATCTGCATTTGCTGTCTAGGTACCATGGGAATCTGCTACTGCATCTGTGCTGGTTGAACACGTGGCATTTGCATTTGTTGCATGGGTTGGAGACCCTGCATCTGCACCATGTTATTCTGGAAGTTCTGATTTTGACCCCTCACTTTTGGACCCCTCACATTTTGAAATGTATCAACATCATTGCTTTGTTGAACAACACCATCCTGCACCACCATTGGGGAACTCCCGTTTCCAGTGCCCCACGCCCCCGCACGCGTGACATGGTGACACCTTTTTCATCCCCTGCACATCATTTTGAACCACAACGGTATTCATATCTGGACCGCGGTTAACAAAACCTCCTCGACCTCGTCCTCTTGGTTGTGCCTGAAACATTCCATTTCCCTGCGGTTGCTGCTGTACCATCTGCTGTATTCCATTTCCCTGCATCCCTGCTTGTGCTGCCTTAATTTGTATCACCATCACTTTCTCCTTCAATTTTCTCTGTTTCAGTTCAATCTCGTCACTACAGTATTTCTCATACTGTAACAATCGGCTTCGCTTGCCAACAGATCAAATGATTCTTAATCATCTGGCTAATCTCTGGTCTCAGCCCTTCAACAAACCTGAACACAAGGTGATTCATGTCTTTCGGTTCTATGACCTCAGGGCCACTATAGTGTTTGAATGCCTTCAGCAACCTTTCATAGTAAGCATGTATCGACTCTTTGCCCTCCTGTGACGTTCGATCAATTTTCTGCCAGTCAGTCACCTTCGGCGACAATTTCTGCTTCAAAAACTCAATCCCCTTATGATAATACCTCATTCTTCAGAAGACGGTGCTCCAGTAACCTTGTCCCTTGCCGGTTCCTCTGTCGGCCAATCCACACCCCTCTTGCACTCAAGCCATAAGTCAGCTGGGACTATGATTTCAAACAGGGTGTTCAAGTCTTCCCAAAGACATTTCGCAAGCTTCACAAACCTGTCCGTCTGCTGGTACCACTCTATCGGCTTCTCCCTCAACCTAGGATAGTCATTTGTGAATGACAGAATGTCACCCCTGGACCATGGTACATGGACTAAAACCCCTCCAGATTTCTCTCTCATTGGTAACATCTTTATTGTCCCCGTGTCTGGTATAGCTTTCGCCTGCTTTGGTTCCAGGACGTCACCTTTCTCTTTATCTCTCTTCTTTGCCCATCTGCCTTCCCACTTCTCTAATGCTCCCCAAATTTGAGCACTCTGCAGTATCTCTTTAAGATGAGCCTTCATTCCGGTAGATCTCATATGGTCGAAATCTTTAGGCTCAAAGTCTAACCTATAGCTCCTCTTCAAATGCTTAGTATTTTCTATGTCTATGCCGTATTTGTCCGCTAGGTTTGCCAACCTCTGATGCACCCTGCTCACTTCTTTGGTTATTTTGGGGGCACAGATACCTCAATTCTGCTTCCATGTATGACTCTAGTCTGTTCACCCCATCATTCCTTCTACTAGTTCTGTGGCTTCTACACCCAGTCTCACAAAATTCAGATATTCTTATCTTTCTGACCTCTCTGCGGTCACTGTAGTCTGCGGAGTGTTGAGCTTGTATAGCCACTCATTCAATTGTTGCGCTGTTAAGCCTTGCAATGAGATATTTCCAGACTGCATCATTGGTGTCTGTGTCGTATTTGTACTCATTACCTGTGGGGTTAGTGTTCCCAACCCTGCTTGCCTCATTGTCTCCAAAGGAAGCCCAATCGGACTAAAGTCCAACAAGGATCTAGACCTTTTGTCTGTCTGTCCTCCCTGTGTCATTCCCTGCAAGTTTCCGGTAGACCCTCCTCTTATTGCCTCTTGGGTCATTACTCCCTGGTCACATACGCCAGGCTTAGCTTGCGCATACAGCGGTACTGGTGGACCAACAGTAAGTGGCAATGATATAGCAGCTGGTGACTGTTCATCATCATCATCATCATCATCAAAAGTACTTTATTTCGATAAATAAGTATCATAAAAAGGCAAAAAAAAAAAAAGTACAATCAAAAATTACAGGCAGTCAACAATTCATATTATCTCAAATGTTTCAAAAGGGGGTCAGTAAAGTAAAACATCCTAAAAACATCATTTAACGTGAGACATTAATATTCTCCCAGAATCGCAGAGCTTACATTTCCTATAAAAGATTAATTAATCACTCAATTCATTACAGTAGAATAATCGGATTGATGGCAAACTTCTTTTTCTTAACCCTAACAGCTCCCACTAAGAAACTAGCAACATGGAACATAATCCTAGGGGTCTGCAATAACTGTAAGAACAAGAGGGCTGGTTTGACCTGTATAAACCCCTCCTCCTTTAAAATTGGGAACAAATATTTCTTTCTTAGGGCCGCGTAATGGTCACAGAATAACAGAAAATGCATTGTATTCTGGATCGAGAAATTATCACAATTACACGGCGTTCCTTTTTCCGGAGGAGACCAGGTTTGAAAATGGCCAAGAGTTAGATGAATCAGGTTAAACCGAAAGCGTGTGAGTAGAAACCGGTGGAAGGGTTAATTAACAATAGACAAATATAGTTCAGGGCCCACATAAGTACTCAAAATAATACTGGCCCGCACCGATGGTTTCTCATATTCAACTTGTTCTCTTTCTAAACATAACAGATCTTTCATCATGCTTTTAATCAGTCCAATATCTTTAACAGTTATTGATTCCGGGGAATAAAAAAAATCCGGTCTCCCTAATCTAACGAATTTTTTTTTATATAAACTAGCCACGCTATTTTATTTACTTTATCCAGATGCAGGCAATCTTTTAAAATAGAGTGGTTGAGCGGAATTTCTTGATTCAGCCAGATCTTTAGCCAGGCTAGAACGGGGGCCAGTTTAATCATGTCTGAAATGTAGCCCACACCCAATTCAGTATGGACAATGTGTGTGGAAGTAGACTGGGGAAGAGAGAGAACCGATCTTAGAAATTTATTTTCCGTGATCTGTATACTTTCCATAGAGCAATAGCCCCATATCGCACTTCCATACGTTGCTATTGCAAGGCATTTTGCTTCATAAATTTTTAGCAAACTAACAATTGGCCTCGCCCGAGTTTATTCATAAAACCCCGAAGAGCAGAAGACGACTTTACAAGGGCAACATTTCTATTTTTTATCTGGGGGCCCCAGGAGCCTTTCTCATCGAAGGTGATCCCTAAGTATGGAAATATTGCTACTCTACACAGTTCTTGCCTCCCACAAGTAAAACATTTGGGGAGTTTATTTTTATTACCCTTACCCATGATCATAATCTGGGACTTTTTAACATTGATCTTTAAATCCAGGGAAGTCATAAAAACCTCAAAGGCGTCCAATAATCGTTGAAGACCAACACCAGTACGAGAAAGCAGGACAGCATCATCCGCGTATAGGAGAACCGGAATACCGAGTTTTCCTATCCGTGGGGTGTCCTGGGTAGCATCTTTTAGTGTGGATTCCAAGGCATTTATATAAATAGTAAAAAGAAGGGGAGCCAGAATGCACCCCTGCCTGACTCCCCTTTCTGAGTTAAAGTGGCTAGTGCATCGCCCCGCAGTAGTAACTCTAACAGAAGCTGTTAGGTCAGTATGTAAATCTACTAAGAGGTTAACAAGAGCCTTGTCCAGTCCCATGTCAAGTAAGATTTTCCATAATTTAGATCGATTTACAAGATCAAAGGCTGACGAGACGTCCATGAACCCCAGATACATGGAACCCTCCTTCGCCTTCGTGTATTTCTCTATTAATAAATACAAATTCAAACCTTGATCTATAGTACTCCTTTTAGGTCTAAAACCATAGTGCACATCTGCTAGGACCCCTTTCTCTGTTAACCAATCGTTCAATTTTTTTTAAATAACTCGACCTAAAATTTTCACTGAGGAGTCAATCAGTGAAATCGGCCTGTAACAAGATGGGTCTTGCCTATTACCCTTTTTAAACACTGGTATAATTATAGATTTCTTCCAGGAAGACGGGATTTTATCAAATGCAAGATTATTAAAAACCTTGCATAATACCTTAGACCAAAATTTTGGAAAACTTTTAAAAACGTCCCCAGGTACCCCATCTGGGCCCGGGGCTTTGTTTTTTGTGGTTAGGTCTATGGCCCTTTCAACATCTGCCACTGTAAAAATAACTGCATCCTTGTCAGGGGAGGTTTCCCCAACTTCATCTACTAGAATTCCACCAGGAGGACCAATATTAGAGTATATCTGACTAAAGTGTTTTGTCCAGCCCTCATCTGGAATGTTTGCCTCTAAAGGAGTATTAGTTTCATCAGAAAAAAAGGGCTGATTTATTATTTTCCAGAATAAACCACTGTTTTTTAGGGTATCTGGATCCAGGAGTTGAGCCAAGGCATTATCTTTCAGAGTCCTTTTCCTCTCTAAAATAGTTTTTTTATACACTTTCCTAGCATTTACTATTTTTGATCGATCTTTAGGGATAGTTTTTAATGCCTTTAATAGTACACCATGTGCTTTAGAGCATTCCTTATCAAACCATCTATTGCCCTCTAGCGCCTCCTGGCTAGATTTAACCTGGAGACTACGATTAATTTCTAAGCAAATCTGATCAAATGCTACTATAACCTCCTTAGGATCTGGATTTTCCGCTAGACATATAGAGATTTCATCCTCCACTTTAGATAAGACCTCCTGAAAAAAAGTTTCAGGGACTATTTTTGTCCACTTCAACCTACGATTCTGGTCTTTGACTTTAAGGTTCAAGCCCCCTCTCTCTACGACTAATTTGAGAGAAATCAGTTCAGTGTTCTTAAGAACAAGTACAACAGGATTATGATCACTAAAAACTGACACCTCAGTACAATAATTTAAAACACTATTTAACAAAAAGGAAGACAGATAAATATAATCTATAGTAGTACCATTTTCTTTGCCCTTAAACGTAGGGGACCTACTATTCCCGTCTCCACAGCCAGACTCATATAAATTCCAGTTGGCGAGGAAAAGCTCAAGATAATCCCCCTGCCTAGTATGTTCTGGATGAGCAGTTGAGGAAAAGGGAGGGCCTTCCTCATCCCTCCTAATACATGGTAGGGTACATGGATGTATATTAAAGTCCCCTAATAATATTAACTGAAAAGTGTTAACATTTATACTATAGACTGACAAAAAAATTTCCAAGTCATCCAGGTTTTGACTGGTGCAATCATTTGCATGCGAATTATAAAAAATTATAAAAAGGATCTTACCCTTATCCTGGGTGGCAAGCTCAACAATTAGACAATTTACTGAGCCCGAGGGGCATTGGGTTAAGGTACCTTTCATATCCAGATTGAAAAGGCTTAATAGACCCCCCTCAGGTCTTCCTGCCACACTATTAGTAGCTGGAATGCAAAAATGACAAAAGCCATCCAAAGAAAAGCTATTCGTTTGATCCCAGGTCTCTTGTAAAGCAATGACGTCAAAAGATTTTAATGTCCTTTCCCATTCGGCTATCCCAGACTTGCTCTTTAAACCGGCAATGTTCCATGTAGCAATCTTGATAGACGATGCTGAGGGCTGGGAAGAATTTCCCAAGACATTTGGCAGTCAGTCATTTTTTGTGAAGAGGTAAAGTGTTGACGGTCTGCCTGTAAGTCAGCTGATGCCGACGTGGCTCCCCCCTAATTTGAGACTGGGACATATTCACCAATACATTCGGGGTACAGGCATCCATACCTCTTCCGTTCTCATTTGAACATTGCCCTTGCTCATACAACGTGCGACATTGAGTATTGGCCCCATGATTATAAAAGAAGCCAAGGGGTCTAGCAAAAACCGCATTTTCTAGAGTTGGCAAAATTGCAGCTCTCAGAAGCACTGTTGCCACGTGTTGTGGATATTTAAAATTTATGATAATACAGTCTCCACCTCTTTTTTTAGGGCCATTTCCAATCCAGCTGACTCTACGGATAAATAAAATGTCATTTGTAAGGGCACAAGGAAATCCACAGTTCTTATTCAGCCAAGCAAGCGTCTTGTTTTTAAGAGCAGGATACGTTTCTACCCCAGAACCATTCAAGCACATGTCAACCTCTGGGACATTTGTTAGAACCACAGTATATGGTGCACATTCTGGCGGGAGATTAATAGAATTATGTCGCCAAGTTATACTTCTTCTATCAGTGACTGTCCCTCGTATAGTGTCCTGAGTACTCCTTTGTATTGCTTGCTTTGCTCGTGGTTGACTACATGTATTTTGTACACTAGCCGACCCTACTGGCGGTATAGACGAGGATGAGGCAGTCGGCACACTTACAGTCGGTGGGGCCTGAACAGTGGCCCCCAAGCCCTCTACCCTATTACTGACTATAGAGTGTGTAACTGAACCCACTGGACGGTTATCCATAGAGCCTATTAAGTCTACGTGGGTACTCAGTGGAACAGTGGACCGAGTCAGACAAGATTCTACAAGGCCTTCCAGTCTAGTAACCCTAAGAAGCACTAATTCTACCTTGGCCAATAGGGGACTGATCAGTACTTCCAATTTAGACTCAAGAATTGTAACCAGAAGATCAATTTGACTTGAGTGCAGACTAGTCCCCTCAATAATATTGGTGGGCTCAGGGACATTTCCCCTATTGGTAGCTGTTGGGCCAGCTTTTTTTGGCTTCCGACACCCTGCTTTCTTGACAGGCCCCTTCCTACAGGCACGTACCGCTCTCCTAGTGGGAGATTGAATAAGAGGAGACCTTGGTGGTAATGTCCGATCCTGTACTTGAATAGGTTCGGAACAGCAAACCTGCTCTACCACAGAGACATCAATATTTAAATCGTTCTCATTGTTCTCATTGTTAGAAATAGTCGAGACACTCTGAGACAATGATGTAGGAGGTAAACACTGCCTTATGGGAGATGTTTCTGGACTAACCCTACTTAATGATGATCTCCTATCTTTATTGATTTTACTAACTACTTTAAAAAGATAGTTATCCAAGGTCTTTGAGTCATTATTTGTAGCCATTTTAGAGGACCTCAGTTTGGACATGATGGGAACAGCGAAGTCGTCGATTATCTAGTGGAAATATTCCTCAATGGATTGACTAGATTGCCTATTTATCACAGTGCCCCCACAACAATACACGTCAGCCGGCTATCTTGATTTATTGCCCGTTTGAATCCACTGCGATGACTCATCAACCAGAACATAGCATTCTCTGCCTTCGTGGTAACGACTCCCAGTGACTGTCAGAAAGATTCCACAGCACACGGGCCACGAGACACTACTTCCGTTTCCTTTTGCCTTTTGCCTGCCGGGACCCTCGGCTCCTGTTCAATTCCCAAACCCTGTGGAGCATTAACTCCCACAGCTTGATTCATCATGGGTGCTGTTGCTACCGACTGCGGTCCTGTGACAGAAGTGTAACTCGGAACCACCTGTTGCTGCGGCTGGGGCAGCAGTTGTGGAGTTGGCTCAATCTGCACTAACTTTGATCTTGTGTATACTGGATCAGGCGGCACCATCAAACTTGTAGTTGCCTCTAATACTGGAACATCAGGATAGAGCCTCTGAATTGGTGGTGGCTGTTACTGTATCTGCATGTCTGGCGCAGTGGGTACAGTGACACCATTCTGTATCGAAACTGTATCACTTGTCTGCACTGTGTTCGTGACTCCCTTATTTTGTGCCGGATCTTCAGGACCCGCATTAGTACTCTATCCATTATCATTTATGGCATATGGTGGCGGGCGGTCATGTAACAACTGATTAAGAAACTCTTCATCATCTGCATCTGCCCAAGACCTCTGAGTCTCCTTTGGCTTACTAGAGCCCTTGTCTGTCTTACAAGTGGCCTTATTTCCCTGTGCCTCATCTTCTTGAGTTATTGCCGGAAACAGCTTAATTCCGTCAGCTATTCCCCTTCTCCACATCTCGGTCTCACTATCCCATTTAGCCTCTGCTAGAGTCTTTTCTGCTCTCTTGATTCTCCTCACAAATTTCTGCTGCCTATGTTGTATGGCCATTAAATCCCAGACCGATAATGCCTCATACTGAGCTGGTCTCGGGGGCGGTTTTTGCTCACTTAGCACCCTTCGCAAATTTTCCAAAATCCTTATAATAAACGTTCCGTACTCCGGAAATGCCAAACATCCCTCCTTTTCTGTTATCTTGCACCACTGCTTTAGCCAAAGACATAGCGCGACTCCCTTCTCCTCCATTACGATATAAGCCGGAGTATCCTCTGGCGGTGTAGGCACCCCCACAATTGCTGTAATGTATGTATCTCCCCTCAAAGCACTCTTTAGAGCCTTGAAGAACTTCATTTTTGCGTCTTTTATTTTGTTTAGAATCTAACCAGGAAGTGACTTTAATTCCCAGAACACTCTTCGCCTACCTTCTCGACCAATTGCCTTACACGGACGGCTCCCAATCCGTGTGGGACCCCTCTTGGCAACTGACCTATCCCAGCGCTGCTCCAATGACTTCACACTCACACACACTGCAGCTGACAAAATCTTGCGGCTTGTCCTCCTCACACAAAACTAATGCTATATATTGCGAGCACCTCAACAGTAAACTCAAATTTGCCGGTTTACTACTGGAAGGGGTAACACAATCGCTTCAGAACTTTACAGAGATTTCACTTGAAGCCTCAGCCACTACTCTCTCCGTCTCAGCTCCCGCACTCGCAAGCAGAATTCGACCCGCAAATCCTACTCTCGACTTGTCAATAGTTCGTTCTAGTGCACCTTAGAACTTGCCAAATCTCCATCGAAGGTTTCACTCACACAATTGACTCAAACTCGACTTGTCAACCACGCCCGATTGACCTATTAAACCGCACAAATTACAACATAAACCAAGTGTCTCATACACTTATCAATATACTCCGGAGTCTTAGACCACGACGGGTCCGTACATCACCAACAACCACATGGACAATGTTTGAGCACAAAGCGCCACACTCATATGAAGTTCGCCGACTTCCCTACTCTCATACTGCGGAGTACGCCCACTCCTACTAAAACAACATTACCTGGCCTAAATTCATACAAACTTCACAAATCACCTGCAATATGCATAAACTGAGCAAGCGCAAATTCTATTTCACACATACTAGAACGCCGAGAACATACCCAACTCACTTAGGCAAGCTCCGAGATTCCCGGAAAGTCATGGGGAATTTAGAGACACATCATACCTCCAATTTGCATTATTTCGAAAAACACTTTTAAACAATGGTCCCTCGTCCTAGGGCCCCCAAAGAGCCAAACCGTCGCTCTGCTACCAGAACTGATAACGCGTCCCGATCTAGTTAATTTATTCACTCTGGGACTCGTTTAAGGCCAATGAATCTTTGGACCCTGATTGAAGACACCTTAGGACGAGATAACTAATCAACATGTCAATCAACAAGTCAATAACGTTATCAATAAAACTCGGAAACCACCATGACCTTTCAGTCATGAATAACCACACCAGTTTAGTACGATTTTGTGATGTTTATTCCCTATTGATTACAATTCTAATAGTAGGTTTATTAGTCTCAAAACCATGAAACACATCAGCATTGTCATAATATGGCAACTCGAATAAGATTTCATCAAGGCAAAGATCACGAACATTAGAACATAGCACGACGTCAACATGTAGCAGAGTATCATTAGTGCATCATTCAACAAAGCATTGATTCAGTCATTTGTCTATTTGCGTCCGTTTAGTGAACCCCTTAACTAACCTCGAATTAGCATTGGCATGTTGGGCTTCATGCAAAAAAAAATTGGTAGCACAAATTTAGAAAACCATCTAACCAAGGTCTCTGTCAGAAGAAGCAGTTGGTACCTAGAAAGGAAAGGCAAACAGACAATTACAATTTCATCATCATATAGTTACCCTCCGTAATGGGTCAGCATACAGAGTCAATCTTTGTCAATCTTTGTCCTCAGGACATCAGTTGATTCGCCATCAGCCAGGGAATTCAGCAAGACGGGTAAATAGGGACACTTCCCTCATAAGGAGGTAAAGTATAGAACGGGCAAGATAAGGTGAGGATAGTTTGAAGAGTCAAACAGCAAAGTCACTAGGCAGAGTGACAAAGTGTCTGGGTCATAGCAAAAGTTTGCAGTGGCATCTCCTAATTGCTCCTTGTGTCAAAGGTTTTTATCCCTTTTCTGTTGGACAGTCCCCTAATTTCTACTTGGATAGGGTTGGCACCCCACCATCTCCATCCAGTGGGTTTCCATTGGTACTATCAAAATTGTCACCCCATAACAGTTCTCACGTAGTTTATTGGTTCTTGTGATTGAGGTCTCGGGCGGGTAGAATGTCCGGTATGATTTCATACTCTCATGGTCCTCTCGCATCCTCAGTCAGTAGTTCCATTGTCTATACCGGTTTAGGCGACCTTGTACCTGTAACGAGTCTACACTGTTAAAATGCGGTGCTCGGCTCAGTGGGGCTAGTGTGACGTAACCATGACCCATGCTAAATTACCACAGGCGACTAGTGATGTCATGTTTTTATTGTAATCGATTTCTCATGTCATAACATACTTGCAATAACAAAAAATGGGCAGCATTATGTAGCTATATTTCATCTATTAAATACCTTCATACATTATTCACCCCTTGTGTCTTGACATTATGTATCACGGTAAGATCATTGTGTTTAAATACTTATGTTGGCCGATTCTGATCTGTCGGTTTCAGGTTATTAAAATGGTTGGACCTTCTATTTAACATTCAGTAATTGTAGCAATGTCTTAATACTTATTATTAAAGGAGAAGTTAATATAAGCTCATACCCGGTGTCAGAAAAAAAGAATCACATCTCTATAATTTTTGTAAACTAATAGCACACATTTTTTCCTTCTTCATTGGAACTGTAAAAAAAACAAATTGCAATTATTTACAGTTTATTGCAATCAGGACATAAAAAGGAAATAATCAACTTATTATATGTGCTAAAATTACCATTCCCCTCTAACAAGTCCTTTTAGAGGCTTTAGATCAGCCAGCATTCAGGCATTACAAGCACTAGTGAGTAAGTTGGTAATTACATTGTATGGGATAAAAGAAAAATTTCTTAATCGAAATTTGAGAACCTGATATGAAAAGTGCCTGTTTTAGAATCTAGGCTTTTTCAAAGTAATTTTAAATATATTAATGTTGTGGTGATGTTTTGGAGGACTAATATGTAAGCCATGGATTGATATTTTCATCTTGTCATTTGTTCATAATGTGTGACCTGACTGCGTTAAGTATTCAAAGGAAGTTCACAGAATGTTAGCACTGGTATTTTTGTTCACAATTCTGACATGTTTTTGTTAATGCAATTTAAAAAGACATGTTAAATGTTTAAAATACTATGTTGTTTGGCAAAACAGACATTTGGCTTGCACAGGGACAGTTGGCTGTGGTGCTTTCATGCAAACTGGGACTCCTTTATAAAGCTTTTGTGCTTTGGGAATGGAAGCTCAAAAAGGTATCTATTGTGTTCTTTAACAGGCTTAAGAAGATATTACCTCCCTCACATCACAAGCATTTTCAGGGAGGGAGATGAATAGATTATGCCGCACAGGGAGACTCAAATAGAAAATAGGACTAAAGAGTACTAAGTGTTTTCACAAGAGTTCCCTCTCTGTGGCAGAGAAGGTGAGTATTCAGGTTAGACAACAAGTGGGAAAGGATTAGAAGACTGTACTGTAACTCTCTTATCAGTGAGATCTTGCTTCACAGTTGGTCAGTTTGTTGTTTGTAGATGTGTTGTGCTTTTTCTTAACTTAGAAGGGGGGGGGGGTGTTTCCATCAAAGCATTTGGCTGGGTGTTTAAGATTTGATGAAAGATGAAATTGGAAGCTAGTGAAGATGTGGTTTGTTTGTGATGGTTAAATTGAAAATTGGGTCATGTGTCTTGCTTTGTATGGATTCTTCCTTGAAATAGACATTTGATGGAGCAATCCTCAGTACATTGGCACAGCTCCCTTAGCAGAAGGTAAGTGTCTGGACAAAGAAAGTCTGACATTTTTAGGCTAGAAAGATATTGGTGTTGCAAGTCAAGATTAGATGGTGGTAAATGCAGTAAAAGAATCAATTGATTGAAAGCATTGTCACCAAATTGGTATACTAAGTTCGTTTTGACTTCTGACTTTCTGTATAGAAGCCAGGGAAGGGGCCATTGGGGAGTTTTAGTTTGAAGTGTGAGGAACTACCAAGAGTATTTTAGTTATATCATTGTTAGCAAGTTATTATGGGTCTTTCGAACCTTGATGGATTTGGGTAAGCAGTGAGTTTGCATAGGTGCCTGGGGGTCTTATGTGACACTTGAGCTACTATTAAACCATATCCCACTTGCTGCATATTGTCTTAATATGAGAACGCCAGTGAATAAGGCAGGCTTTCTGTAGTAAAGTGGGGTTTTCTTTTCAAGGACTTTGAGAAAAGAAAGATCAGTTTGACAAGGCTTGTTGTGGGCATCTATATAATCTCCCACATGTTATGAGGATGCTGACCAAAACCCTTTGGTACATTTGTGGATCCTTCATGATAACAGTTACTGCTAGGGTTAGGAGATTTGCTCCACATTCTCCTCGCTCCACATTGTCTAGAGGCAGATAGGACTTGGCTTATTATAAGTTTTTAGGAAATTATGTGTGTGTTTACTTAATTGATCAGCATTTGACCAGATTTCTAATAAGACATTCTTCTCACTTTTCCTTACAAAAAATTTGTTTTAAAGTTTGAAGTGAAATAGTACGTGCCTGCCTAAGACTGCCACACAATTCTAACCAAACCCTGTTCACAGCCTTCCCTCATCAATACTTATTTCTCTCATAATGATACCATGTACAAACACTGTAGCATTATCCTGGACCTATCAGACATTCAAGATGTAGTGAAAGACTCTCAGACCCTGGGATGGTTTGAATGGAGTAGTCTTAAAGGAAAATGTGAGTCACTACTTTCAGTGTAACAGCTTTGAGAAGCACAATATCTACTCTAAATAGCCAATGTCTAACTGACTAGTGTTGAGAGAGCCAAAACTTGAGTGTACAGGAGTCACTAGTTAATTAGATATCTAATAGCTGACAATCACAGTACATTACATTTCTACAAGCATTATGTAAATACAACCTCATAGACCCTTTGTGGCGCTCTGGCAATCTCCAGTGTGCACCAGCTTCTAAATGTTTGGCTAAAGAGACAGACAAGTTATGACCAACCTGTCTCCCTTAACTTAGCTGGAGAGGATAAAATAATACATTTATTACACAATGCATTTCTGATTTTCAATATGTTTCTTGACATGTAGAAGTTTACCTTTACCTTAGTTGTAGATTCTACTGTTGTGTAGCCATTTTAGTTATAGCTTCATACACGTTATTTTAGCGAACTAAGCCTGCCGCTGTACACTTTAACCTAGATATATTTTATTCAGCCTTGTTTATTATTTTAATAATAGCCACATTTGTGGTCTTGTTTTATTTCTCTATCTAGCTGTTCTTTGCCTAGGCCAGCACTGTGTTCCTAAACAAGACATTTCTTTCACTCTATGCTTTTCTCAAGTCTGCAGTAAGATAGGTTGCCGGCAAACGTGGTAACGCTTTGTCTCTAGTGTTCATAGAAACATACACACTCTTATGTAGGGATCCTTTCTTAGAACATCAGCTGTTTCATTATAAAAACGCTACTTTGACCCATGTATGTTAGAGGGAGATTCCAGCCAGATGACCACGACTGTATGCTGATTACTGAGTGCTTTGTTGCAGCTGCTTATGTAGACTACAGGACTCTTGCTCAGGTCTGAGGGATAATGTCTTCCCAGGGGAACCTGAAGGGCAGAAATAAAGCTTAACATGCTGTGCTCTAACATAGCCTAGGTAGGAACTACTTAAACAACTCTAGTGATTATATGGTGGTGTTATTTTTATACTTTACTGTCCTTGTCACAATTTTAATCCTGTCATGCTTCATCTTCCTAGTCATTACAATACATGTTTTATTACCTAAGATGCAGTTACTTCAATAATACCTTATTGAATTCTATTCTGCCTCTGATTGTCTTTGTATATGTGAGACTAATGTAACTGAGTGAAACGGATGAGATCTTAGTGACCACGATTTCCCTGAGGAGTCAATTGTGTCATGCGCTCAGTTGCCCAATCATCCCTGCTCTAGGGTGGAGATGAGGCACTGCAAGCTAGCCGTAACAAAACCCGGATTAGGCCAACGGGTGTCACCTGGAGGGGGCTCAGACTCAGTCCCCGCCAGTGCAAGTGATTCTGCCGCCCAACTCCAGTAGTCTCACTAGGATAATGAGCCTACGCAACACTACCCATTATATTGAGTAATATAACTTTGTCCTGTGCTAATTTTCTCTCTCTGTTCCCTCCCACCCCTTCTCTTCTGTCTCCTGGGATTTGAGAATAGAAATTACTGAGTGGTGTTTGAGGGTGGTTTATAAAAGACAAAATTATGAAGAAATAAAACAGAAGCTCAGAGATATGAAGCAGGGCTTTCTGGATCATGCAATGTGATAAAGTGGAGAAGTTAGGAATTAGAACTTTGATGTCCAAAAGCCACTTAGACCCATAACTGCTCCGTTATACAGAATGTTCAATTTCTCTTGGAAATACTTTCATGTTTACTTCTATTTCTTCCATAATTTATAAACTGATGATTTATAAAGTTCTGCTTTCCAATAAAGAAATTGCTAACCAGTCAATGAGATCCCTTTGCATATATGAATATGCATTTAAGAATAATGGCTAATAATGAACTGATAAGTGGCCTGTCTCTCTAACTGGAATATTAAAGTAAAAATTACATTTTATTTGCTACTCAGTGGTGTACATAATAATGACCGTGTAATAGATGACAAGCTAAGATGATCTTACAGGGAATTAAACCAGTGGTTTGGTTTGCAGCAAATGAATTACCTGCGGAGTCATTTCGCTAGCCTTAATGGCTCCTCATTCTGTAGTTTTGATATGTAATATTTTGTTTTCTGTTGATCGTCATATTTGATGGGTCTAGAAATTCTAGAGTGGTGTGGGCCCTTGAAGACATATTTGGGGACATGTGGTGAATTTTTCTAAAATAATTCATTGGCTGGCAGAAATGCATGTAGGCTGAAACAGAGGACGTATTGCGTAAACGAATACTGCGTTTATGAAAATAGAGCCTAAATAGTTTGCATTCCAGCACTAAATTATTTTAATATATGTCATTTTAAGGGAGTAATTTGGTGCTATGTTATTCTGCTACAGTACTTCATGTGATTTAACTCATTGGTTTGTGTTGGTGACAAGCTTCACAATACTTCATTTGCGCAGTTTGACATGCTGGGCATGACATTGTGACCTCATTTATTTATATTTGTTTTTAACAAAGGGGGCACCTTCTCTTTAAAAGAGCATGTGGTTTCAACTGAATGGCCTCGGTGCATGGACTACTGTACAGACTTTGACAGAGGTGTATATAGCACACAGAATTTGGGGTTCTTGGTGGAATTATTTGTAAATTATATTACCTACGAGTAGGCGTTCTTGGAGTAATGTCAATAATGTATGCTGGGTTGTTGTGTGATACAAACATATTTATATAAGATGCTACTCCACTGTGCATGGCTGCACATGTTTTTTTATTGTCTTGTTTATTTGTTAATTGCACAAAACAAATATAAAAAGAGATAAACAGGCTTCGTTCCTGCCTGATACCTTCAGTTTAAGTGTCTAATGTCTCAATGCATAGCTTCAAATGAAAGTAAACTTTGACATAATGGGCCTCATTACGAGTACGGTGGTTCATGGACCTCCGTACCCACGGTGGAGGTCGGACAGCTTCCATTGCTGGCGGTCAGACAGCCAGCATACCACCGCCACCGCCAGGATCAGAGATCTGAACTGTTTGGCAGCAGTGAAAGACGTGATCAGCCACAACAGTGCTGAGTTCGAAACCACCAGGCTGATCATGACTTTCCTTTCCACCAGCCTTTTCATGACGGTTGGCGGAAAGGCAGAGTTGTGGCCACTAGGGCCCCCGCACTGCCCACGACAATGCCCTGGGCAGTGCCGCCCCCCCCCCCTGTCAACACACTCAGAGTGGGCACTGTCTGCCCTGGCAGACCGTGCCCATTCCGACTTTGCTGTGTGCGGTGGCATTGGCCTCCGCTCTCTCTCAGAGCCAAAGCATTGCCGTCACACTGTTTCTGACAGCCGGTCTAGTGGAAACATTGTAATACGGCAGAGGGGAGGACGCCAGCTTGGTGGCCGCTTCCCCACTGCTGCACTGGAGTTCTGGCGGTCCGATATGTCCGAGTTGTGCTCAAATTAAAATGTTTTGGCTATCAACGTTGAATGTGACATTACATTAATACTCTGGGTCATTGCTCCAATTTTCCTGAACTCATGACCTGTTTCCTGACGATGGGACATGTGTATGACAGGTCTTTAGTGTAGATCTAAGAAAGAGAAGATTGTTTATTTCATGTGATCTGAGTTCTAGGCTTAACAATATTTGAAGTACGCTAGTTTTATAGACTAATGCAGAGAAAGTGAAAATGAAGGCATTGGTAACAGCGTGCTATATACGTATATCAAACACTGATGCCTAATAACGTTGTGTCTGGGCATTGTTAAAGTTAGCAATGATGTGTAATGCGTTAACCATACATATATAAAACCAACAGTAATAGGTGGACCCACTTTTAAACAACCAGTCATGTGCAAGCTGTACGTGATGCAAACTGGACATGCTAGGACGTGCTCACTATGTGTAAGAAAAAAATCTGTAAACTTTAAGCTGTAAACTTTGCACTTGTATAGCGCACTACTCACCCCTTAGGGTCTCAAGGCGCTGTAGGCATACCGCTGTGGAACCCCTCCTGGCTTTTCCCTGTGAGGCACCCACTCTTAGACAGCCCCAGGGTGAAGCTAATTATCCAAGTGCTGTGAGGGCCGTTGTGGAGATTAAGCAAGCTATTGCCCAGAGTTACAGAGTGGGACCCATTAATTAGATTAGGCACTGAGGCTAGAATTATCTGGTCCAAGGGAATTGAGCCCAAGACCTGCTGAGGTGGGAATTGAACCCTGGTCCAGGACCAGATCTCTGCATCAGGGTCTGCTGCTCTAACCATTGTGCCACACTTCTCCACTCTGTGTAACAAACATTAGCTATGATGTCAAAGGTGGCATAAGTTGAATTAGCTGTGTAATAATAACTGATGATAAATGATAGTCCCCAAACCTTATCTTTATAAGTAATATATTCAAACAAATTGTTTCTGTGTTTTGAGTTCCTGCTATTTTTTTTCATTCTTTTACATTGTCACAGTGATGTGCTAAGTAGGCATAATTGATGTTGGTTGTAAGAAAGTGGTTTATTAATTGGGGGTGGATGGCAGTTCACCACGAGCATAGCAGCGAAGGTACTAACCTGTTGGGTCCAGACAAAAGTTTCAAGAATTTAAACTGGAGTTTAACCCCTCGTAGCTGTGGCACAGAGCAAACAGGCTTAACAGAAACGTGTAAAGCGTTTAGAAGTGCCAAAACAGTTAAAAAGTCAGTAACCCCTCACAATGAAAGTCCTACTCCAGTTTTTTAAAATAGAGCAAAATCTGGTAACAAAATTGACACCACAACAACAGTAATCCAATAAAGGGAAACAGATATATAAATATTTAAAGATTAGGGAGAGAAACAGGCAAGAAAAAGGAAACTGACAGTACAAAGTATTGTTCACAGGGCCTAGGTGCAATTTAAGGCTGACTGTGATGGAGCACAGGTTGGATAGGCCAAATGGGTTCTTCCAGTCAATGTTTTTACCTTCTGACATTGAAATGGAACTCGGAGGGGCAAGGCAGCAGGCTCCATCTGTTTAAGTCAGATAAGTGAGCAAAGTCTTGCTAAAATTTTCCAAGTCCAATTAATTTAGAGGTTTCAAGGAAATTACATATTTATGCCACTAGGGCTTCCTATACCTCAGGGACAGTGCATTGCAGTCAGGACTCAATCCAATAGAGGTGATTAGCAGGGGTCAAGTTCTTGTCCAGTTGTAACTGGTCACTCCAGGAAAAGGGCCTCTAGCAACTTTTTATGTTCCTGTAGCCACACAGGTCCAACTGACCGTTAGAGTCAGCTTCTTTGTCCTAGGTGCAAGTGGAAACAGGCTTAGTCCTTCAGGCCTTCTCACAGGTTTCAGACTGGAGCTCAGTACTCTTCTGTTTTTCTGCAGGTCCAGAAACAGTTCTTTTGAGCTGTGGGGAAAGTGCCAGCTTTGTAGGTTTCACTAAGTAGCAGGAGGGGGTGACTCCTGGTCACAGCCTAATGAATAAGAAAAAGTTCCCAGGTACAAGCCTTCACACTTTTTCAGCACATTCTGTTTGCCTTCCTTTGATCCATACCACATTGCACTATTCTAAGGTAAATCCAAGATGGCACAGTCTTCTGCCCCTGAAGGGAGCCTGTAGGCCAGCTGGAGGTCTGTTTAGATGAAGTAGCATTCCCTTCCCCCTCAAGTACACCAAACTGTTCTGGGACCAACTCTCCTATATTGGGCTCCCCCCCTTCACTGGAATGCAGCCCAGTCTGCTACAGAGGAATTAAAGTTCACAGTTTTCTCTTCCTCTGGCTTCCCCTTACACTTGACTATGAGTGAACACGTCTCACCCTTATTGCTTAGAAGCCAACTAAAATCCTGAACCTTTTCCACTAATCTTCCTGGGCTGGCAGGTGTTGCATACCTCACCCCCAGCTCATCTTGTCACGAGGCCTACACCATTGTTTCTGCTTTGGGAGCAATTTTCACGCCTCATTAAGACCTATCACCGGTAGGAACATTCACACCAGGCTAATACATATTAGCATTGAGGAACTTCAGGCAGGGCAAAGGTAACATTCTAAAAATTACTTTTACTAAATATTTATCAAAAATGTAACTTCACTATTGAATAGTATTTATTAATAAATATGGAAAATACTGTGTGAACTCTTTCTCTAGCTTGTTCAAAACCTGATTTAGGAGAATGAATATATTAATCTGCAATGTAGCTTTCTTCATAGAACAGCCTGAGTCTTCCATAGTAAATATAGCTTTTGGGGGCTTGTCACTGTAGGAACATTGTAATATTAAATATGCTGCACTGATAATTACTATGTGTAGGAAGCTGGCCTGCTGTATGGTGAGCACCTGTGGTGTTATCACCTTATAACAGGTCCAGGTATCCCCTATTAGTGAAGTGTAGGCAGTATCTAGGAAGCCGGGGCTCTCTAGAGGTAGCTATGGATGAGCAGCCAAGACTTAGCTAGGAGACATGCAGAGCTTATACTATAACACTATAGTCACACAGCACTATAACACATGAAAGAACCACACAGTGTTAGAAAAATAAAGGTAATTCATTAGGGTAACACAAATACTAGACTACTAAAAGGCAGTCCCCCAACTGGAGGTAAGTAAACACACTATTACCTACACATTAGCAGTAAAGCGCATAGAAAGCATCAAGCATTGGCAAAAGCAATAGAAAATAGTGAGGGCCCTGGGGGAGGGCCAAACCATAAGAAAGTGGAATGAGAGATGCAGTCCCTCACCCAAGGATGTGGAATTGGTTGAGGGGAGCTGGAGGAGCTAGGAACCCAAAGAGGTGAGTACCAGAGTGACCCCTAACGACCAGGAGAGCAGAGGTAAGTACTTGGTTTCCCCAAACCCAACAGGAGGAGTTGGGAAAAGGATTGTGGAAGACCTAAACAAGACTGAGAGAATCCAAAGGTGGATTCTGTCAAAGAGGACTTGCAAAGGAAGGGGGCGAAGTCCAGTTCGTGATGGAGTGTCTGGACATGGCAGGAGCCATTACCCACCCCTCTGTGGATGCAGGACCAGGTCGACGAGAGACAAAGAAGACCAGCTGAGCAGCACAGGAGATTGAGAGGAGTCCTTGAAATGATGCGGATGGTGTCCCACGTTGGCTGCAAAGTTGCAGTTGGTCACTGGTGCTGGAGAACCACAAACAAGCCTTGGCAAGTGCAAAAGAAGATGATGACAAGTTGCAAGGCTGAAGAGGACCAGCAAGGCCCAGAGGACTCTACCCAAGAAGGGGAGTCCGGGTTGACCCTCAGCAGTCTGGAGAGTCAGAAGAAGAGAAGGCAATCCCCACAGGCAACCCGCTGGCAGCAGGCACAGCAAGTTGCAGTGAGGCCCACTAAGCACAACTGAAGAGGAGACCCACATTGCTGGAGCAGCAGAGAGGAGGCTGTGCTTGGCTGGAAAAAGTGCTGGGGGCCAGGGCTACTTGGAGGAGGAGCAAACAAGCTTTAGTAGCTGCAGGAGTTGCGGTGCACAGTGGTATTGTCTTGCAAGCAGAGGAAAGGGCTTACTATCTCCCAAGTTGGACAGCTGGCAGAGAGGACCAAGGGGACCACTCCAGACCACCACCTGTGATGCAGTTCCGGAGCTGAGCAGATCCAGGCAGCTGGTCGTCATTGCAGTTGGTGCCTGCAGATGCAGGGGAGTGAGTCCTTCAGTCCAAGAGAGATTCCTTTTTACTTCTTGGTGCAGGCTGGAGTCTCGTCAACCTCGCAGGATGTACAGCCAGGTAAATGTTGCAGTTGCTCGAAGGAGCCAGAGAAACAATGTTACAAAGCAGAGTCGTCGCTGGAGTTGCAGATTGTTGGTTCCTGAAGAGTCCAGTTGTGATTCCAGTGGCCAGAAGATGAAGTAAACATTGCAGAGGAGTCCTGCTGGAATCTTGCATGTTGAATCTAAGGACCCACCCAAGAAGAAGACCCTAAATAGCCCAGGAAGGAGGATTGGTCACCTAGCAAGGTGACCACCTATCAAGAGGGGGCTGTGACCTCACCTGCCTGACCTGGCCACTCAAATTCTCCCAGGGGCCTCTGCTATCTTGGATTCAAGGTGACAGAATCAAGTTGCCACCTGGAGGAGCTCTGTACACCACCCCTAGGGTGGCGATGAACATGGGAGTGGTCACTCCCCTTTCCTTTGTCCAGTTTCGTGCCAGAGCAGGGACCGGGGGTCACCAAATGTGCCCTTCAAAGCATACCAGTGACTTGGGGAGGCTACATCTGCCAAGCCATGTCACCCCTATTTCCAAGGGGAAGAGGGTGTTGCCTCCCTCTCCCACAAGAAATCCTTTGTTTGGGCTGATTGTGCTGATCAAGCAGCAGGCAGGCAGAAACCCGTCTGGAGAGTGGCAGCAGCGTAGGCTGCTTGCAAAATCCTGGAAGACTGGTAGGAGCAATACTGTGGGGTCCTCTAAGGAGCCTCCAGAGTGCATGGAATGATACAACCAATACTGACAACAGTATTGGGGTATGATTCTGACATGTTTGATACCAAACATACCCAGGTTCGGAGTTAACATTATGTAGTTGGGAACAGGAAAATGGCTTCCCCGCACTTACGAAGTCCATTGCAATGGAGCTGGAGTTCGTAGGGGCACCTCTGCTCATGTAGGGTTGTCCTCACACATAGGGACCTGCACCCTGCCCTCTTTGCTATGAGGGCCTACCATAGGGGTCACTTACAGTGACCAGGTGTAGTGGCCTGTAGTGAAGAGGTGCATGCCCCTCTTCACTCAGGCTGCAATGGCCGGCCTGCAGACAGATTTTGCATGGGCTCCCATGGGTGGCATAATACATGCTGCAGCCCATGGGCGACCCCTGGTGCCCCATTGCCCTGGGTACCATATACTAGGGACTTACATGGGGGCCCTAGTATGCCAGTTGTGGGGTATGCGAAGTCCTATGCAACCAAATTGAGAGAGAGAGAAAGCACAATCACTGGGGTCCTGGTTAGCAGGATCCCAGTGAAACCAGTCAAAGCATACTGATAACAGGTAAAACATGAGGGTAACCATGCCAAAAAGAGTGATCTTCCTACACTAAGCACCCTACTTTGTGGGCTACAAGGCGTGACTTTTTAATATTTAAAAGGAAGATTTTTTTTAGGTTATTTTGAGAGGTCCGGCTGCAGGTTTAAACTTCAGCAGTCTAGCTCCATTAGACTTGTAGCCATATTCTCCTTGTTATAGTAGTGGATGGCAGAATAAGTACTGCAGGCCACAGATGACATTTAACTTTACCACACCATGTTGTACTTTATACACCATATACTATGGCTTTACTGGAAAGTTAATTATGTCAGTTAGGAGTTAACCATTTGTACCACGTTTTATGGGTCAGAGCATATACACTGGGGACTGAACAGTGGTGCCCCAGTGTGTAGAGTCTAAAATCTAGCAATAAAACTCAACAAAAATGGAAGTGACAGGTAAAAAGGGGAAATTCTTTCACACTGTTAAAGACGTGAACTATAGGGGAATTTAAAATTGCCCTTGATATGCTTATTAGATTTGTTAGAAGATACCAGTGATGGTTTAGCTGGGCAGGATGAATACTGGTCATGGTGTGCTAAGTATGATGGAAAATAACAGTGAGAGCTAATTGTACATAACACAGACTGAATCAAAATGTGTAGAGAGTTCCACGACCAACAAGAGTTCAGTTGAATTTCCAAAATAACTTCAAATGTACTTGCACTACTGTTTTTATATTTACTTTACAGTCTATTAAGATAATTTTTTTTTTTTAAACTCAGTCATTGGTTGTATTGACACAGTTCAAACTGTTCAAAAGGAAAAAAAGGAACATCTCAAAAAGACATTTTGCAAATTGGAGCAGTTATAATTTCCGATACCATGAAGCACAAGTCTTAGCAGATCCTAATGTCAGTCTTCAAGACCGTGAACACAGGATCACAAGGAGACATTTGTATTTCCTCTGACGTATAGCTTAATATAGGCTCATGAACTTATTTGTTGTTTCAACATCTCCCCTGAGCACCACTTGCTGAGAAGGCAACCACTTTCTTCAATTTCTATGAAAATATTTCTTGTCGCAGGCCCTCCGTTCAACTTGAAAGTATTCTATTTCCCCTAATAATGCTATTCACATGGTTTCACAAATGTTACTAATGGCATGGCTTACTTTTGCGATGTGAATGTCCCCTATATGATGAAAGGGCGTGCAACCACCACCTGATTGCCCATCTGCATGTGAAACTAGTATCCAGACCTTCTAGCTTGGCTCTAGCATCACATTAATTTAGTGTGTGCACAGAGGCCTAGGCCTGCCCCTGGAAATGCAAGGTAAAGAGCCTATTATCTGACCCAGTGGGGCGCGCCAAGCATGCCCTCATAGAGGAGGGTATAGGGCTACTTGCTATACTTCAGTGAGCCACATAAAACAGTGGTAGCAGCACCCTGAGTTTTTTTTTTTTTGTTTTTTTGTTTTTAACAGTTTGACAAGACCTTTTTTGTGTCATGGAGAGTGTGGTCTACTGATGCCTCTCATGTAAAGTTCTCCTGTTATGTGAACCTTAAATTTTGCACTGTCATGCCAAGAGTGGTAGGTGGACTCTGTGTATGGTGAGAGTCTGAATTCTGGAACCAGTAGGATCCATGTTGGATGGCCACTGGTTTAGAGTACCAGAAGATGGAGAGTGCATATGCCTTCCTTAGCCGGTGGAGGTATATTGACTGCCTTTCTGTTGCTGGAGGGTGAGTATCCACACTGAAGTTAAGGAGCATGGAAATAAGGATCCCTTTAGAAATTCATTGAGGGCCCCTCAGCAAAGGGCTGCTAATTCGTTCTTCCCGAACACTGACATTTGGTAGATGATAGGGGTGATGTTGGGACTGCTGTATTTGTTCATGGTAAGGAAGTTTCTAGGCCTGGCCTGTCCTTTTGCCTGTCCTGGATTACTGCTTCAAGAAGGCTGATGGGAGCCAGGTGCACACCTCATTGTGACCTCGTTTTGGATACTTCTGCCTGAAGCAAGCTCCAATGATATCTCCTGTGAGCGCCATCACCTTGCACAAAAGATGAGTCTGAAGAGCAGCTGATAATTACAGTGGAAAGAGAACCAATTCAAACCAATTTTCAAACCTTAGGGAGCGGGGCCACATCCCTGTCTAGAAAACATGCATAAAAGTGTGATTGAAACCACCCCATTTTGTTCCAGTCTCAGATTCTTCATGACCAAGGAAGGAAGTGCTCCACATAGTACTCAAAAAACTGCTATGAGACCAGGGGTGTTTTCTACATGAATAACCAGTCTCCAGGAGGTAAGGGTACATCACCCTACCTAGAAGTTTGCTTGAGAGAGAGAAGGAGTGTGCTTGCACCTGCTGTCCAGGAGGAGAATCCCAGGGTGTTAATAGCAAGGTGAATAGCAAGAAAGAGCAAGCAACAGTCAGTGAGTCAATCCAGAAGCTTCCCATATGTGAGAAAGATTTCCTGGTCTCCCTAAATGCTTCTAGTTGTGAACCATATCAAACCTTCTACAAAAATCAAGTATCGAGTGCAATCAGCTATCTGCTGTGAGTGAGAAATTGATGCTACATTTGCCTTGTCAGAGTCCGATCATTCTGTCAACAATTAGATAAGCGCCCTCATTGGCCTGAAGGATACAGCTGCCAGAATCAACCACAAGGTCGAGATCATAGCAGAGGCCATACCTGTCAACAAAGTATCCTACCAACTTCCAAAGGCAAGTGCTGCTGCAGGGAGCTGTCAAGCTGAAATCCCCAAAGTCTTCAATTTTGAAGTGAGGCTGCTGCCGTAACCACAACAACTCAGAAATGGCTGCTATTGGAGCAGGACCACTGCATACATCTGTCCCACACCCTCCCAAACTGCAAGTGCCAGACGCAGATAGCCTTGTGGCTTGAGAACTGTATGAGAACAAGAGACTGAGAAACAGACCAAAATCTGCGACACAGACTATGACTTATTACAAATAATTTTCAAAAATGACAAGCAAACAGGATTGTTGTGCTCATAGATGCTTTGGGGTGATTGAGTAAACTGCACCTGTGCCTAATCAGCACTGTATGCAAGATTAGATTGAAGGGATTACAGACACTCAGGAACTCTGTTGGCAGAGGGTGAATACCGGAGAGTGAAACGTTTCACAGTTGTAAATGGGATTTGAATCCTGCTCATATTTCTCCTATTTACACTGTGTGGTATTAAGTAATGCTTTGCGATTAAGGTAGGTGCTTTAATTCAAAAGATAAGCATTGTGCTGGACCTTAAATTATTTCATCTATTGGATGACTGTTTAGTTCTGAGTCTTTGTCCCCTGCTGTACCTCCATGAGGAGCCATTCAGTGGCCAGCCCTCGTTATATTGGTTGTTAAGTGTGGAAAGGGGGTATTTGGCCCCATTTGGAGAATTATGGTAGGACAGGCTACTGGACAGAAGATGCGAGTAAAATGAACCACCACAGTTGGTGCCCAGTAGCCCATGTCTGCCCTGTGGCCCACGATCAGGACTGACACTTAAATAAACTTCTGCTGTACCTCTTCAAAAACTGATTGGTGTGAGGCCAGTGAAGAAATACCAATAGCGTCCCAGAGGCAGAAAACCAGTACTTTTCTGTACTGAAAACATTGAAACCATGCCCAGGCTGAGGCTCTCTTATCATGTATGTCCACATCTCCCATGTTATGTTCCTGCGCAATGCAACCCAGTGCTGGTGAGAAGCAGCAAGAACACGTTCAGTGTAGAAAAAAAATTGTGTGAAAAAATACCTACGCCACCGAAGTGACAGCATCTGAAGCTAAACTCAGCACAAAATGGAGTTAGTGGTTAAGACGGAGCTGGTGGTTAAATACAGATTGCATTACAACTTGGTGGTGTTACGTCCTAGAAGCAGCCTTTTTAATAATGGAGTTCTGTGCAATGTGTGGATTCCAGATAGGCAAGTTAAGTGGCTAACATTGCCATCGAACCTAAAACTGAACCATTAAACCTAAAAAAAAATATTTTTGAAGGTGGCTTATTCGGGTAGGATGACGTGGTCTGCAAACAATATGTCACACACTTTTTTATGGTGAAAGAACACATGTGGAACATTAGTAGAACCACAGAGAGGTCGACAATAAGAAAGTGAATTGCTTATTTGAGCATGGGTGACAAATCTCTATTCTGTCTTTGCTTCTAACATCAAATTTCTCTTCTGGCATCTTTTTTTATTTCTATGATATGGCAGTCTCAGAACTTCAGACACGCACTTCTAAGCTCCGCCGTAGACACAAACTTGCCTCTTTTACTTGCATAGGTTTATCCAGGCAGTGGAACTGACTCATGCTTTTAACCCAGGATGAGAAGTGTCTTCTAGTAATTAAACCAATCCTAAAAACACCTAAAAGGCATAATGTTTGGAATCTATATTGACAAGGACTATGCTTCAAATTCAGATAACTCTATACTGTGTTATTCATCTTGAGCCATGGCTGTCAATAGTTGGTGGTAGTCTGAATTTATGCAGAATACTCATTGGCTTCCTGATGTGTCTGTACTTTATATGGGTTGCCTACTAAGGATCCATGGAATGCATTGAACTCATTACGAAATCCAGCCCTTCCTGGTGACAGTGAGACATCAAATTTTGAATGAAGACATGCCCCGCTCTGCAATTATGCCATTATAGGAGCTCACAGTGAAAGGCTAGCCGCCCCCTTCTCAGCTCTGTCTCTCAGCTCCCTACTCACCAGAAAAGGCTGGGCACATCTTTTGCTACTTCTAGGACTGTAAAGTGGCTACTAGTCACAAGTCAGTCCTACAAAAATCAAATCAAACAGATATATTTGACAAATTGTATTTAGCCATTTGTTTTTAATATAAGCTTTGAATTATCTCTTGGTTGATACTACGATAAATTGCTGTATTTTAAAAGGAGGATTTTACACCTGCAGCAATTGTTCAAAATAGATAGGATTTGCTGTTTTATTTCTTTAACTTTTTTAATTTTTCGACAAAAAACTAGAACAAAAGGAGACTGTTACTATTGGGTACACTTCTTAATGTAGTCTTGAATGTAGTATTTTATAAACAGAGCTTCACATGTTAGACGTAAAGCGTCACAACATATATTCGACACTTAGTTGTGGTCGATTAATCAAGGAACCCCTGGTTTGCTGCCCATGGCAATACTAACATACAAGCCGACTAGTGCTGATTGGTATCTTGTGTATATGAGATGGTTCCCATCCCATTATATGCCCTTCACCAGCCCCAAGGCTTTGCTGTTTTTAGTTGTTTATTTTATTGTCATGCTTTTATTTGCTTACAAGCAAGATTGACGTTTGTGCATGATCTGGGTAGCCGCATAATAAAATGTAAATCATCATGCAAAAATAGTTCCCCCCTACAACAAAGGCTTAATGTATAGTTTGTATAGGCTACATATTTATACTGTGCCTCTCCTCATTATTATTAAGAAAATTATTTGAAAGAAATATTACTTTTCAAAAGTAGCCTCCCTCTTCACTTTCCATTATGATGCTCATTGTGTATGAGACGTACCAACAACAACATGCATGGGAAAAATTATTTATCTTGAATTTTATGATGTATTACACAAACTGTACTCACGGGGCAATACAAAACATAACATCAGGACAATGTTTTTTAATTTAAAAAAAAAAAAGACAGATATTTATACAAATGACATTAAATTTCGTTATGCATAACAACACCCGTAAGTGTCCAACAAGTACTTCATCAACAATTGTCAACAAATATGTGTCAACAAACGTAGATGTCCAACATATATCATATCACTTAAACCAATACAATTTCCAACATAAATATTTTGTTTTCACTGCTGGGGGTACATTATTATCCTTCATGTGCGAGGTCCTTCAGGTATCGTAGGGCCCTAAAAAGTTTGGGCATGTTCTTCTTGAAACATTTGAGGTATCTGAAAAGTATTAATCCTCTCAGTCTTTATCATGTGACTTTTTTAAATTGTATAGGTGTGTGAGCCCTCAATCTGCACTTAAAAGTATGCTGACATGTTTCTACCTTCTTGTTGGGCCTATTATTCCTAATGAAGGTCTCCCTCAGGGCAGTGTGGTTCGATATGAAGGACACTATGGGGGTCATTACAACCCTGGCGGTCTTGACCGCCAGGGCTGTTTTGTCGGAAGCACTGCCAACAGGCTGGTGGTGCTTCCTTGGGAATTACGACCGCGCGGAAGCGCCGTGGTCGCACTGCCGGGACCAGCGGTTTCCCGCCACTTTTGTCTCCGCGGTTTAAATCCCCCAGGGCAGCGCTGCTTGCAGCGCTGCCCAGGGGATTATGAGTCCCCCTCCCGCCAGCCTTTTCATGGCGGTTTGAACCGCCATGAAAAGGCTGGCGGAAAGGGAAGTTGCGGGCCCCCTGCCACGGCCCCATGCAGCTTTTCACTGTCTGCATTGCAGACAGTGAAAAGCGCGACGGGAGCAACTGCACCCGTCGCACAGCCGCAACACTGCCGGCTCCGTTTGGAGCCTGCTCCCGAGTTGCAGCAGAGATCCCCGCCGGTTCGACGGGCGGAAACCAGGTTTCCACCCGCCGGCCCAGCAGGGATGTCCAAATAGGCCCCCGCGGGAGTGCGGCCGCCCGGCGGTTTCAACTTGCCAGGCGGCGGTTGCCACCCACAAAGGTTGAAATGAGGGCCCATATCTGGAACATAGATTTAAGAAAAATAAAATTAATATTAATTTCCTAAAGGTGGTGTAAAGAGTCACATAGTCTCACTGCACCTACCCTGTTACTGTGAGAAATCAGTAGGTTATTCATAGTATAAGGGGTACTGTATATTTAACTCAGCATATTTTGTAGGGTTCACCCTTTAAGCAAAGAGATAGAGCTTTTTTAGACCAGTTTTAATTATTCCTAGTGCGTTATAGAAAAATATCAAATTGCACGGTGTTACTTACAGGGAGCTTGTGTCCTCCTACTGTGAGCCATACATCACTGTTTCAAGTAATGAAACAAAGGTGCCTAAAATTAGTAAAATAAATAAAATTTCTCTGTAACGTTAGTGATTATCCTCCTTTATAGGAATGAGTGCCTACCTTAAAAAAGTGGGGTAAACGGTATGGAATTTGTACTCTTGCATTGTGGCCTCAGATGTGCGCTTCGTAGTCAGTGTGTGAAACTGCTCCCGATGCTGGTTGGAGACAACGCACTATGGTTGAGGTATTTGCCTTGACAGTTTGCAACTGATTGTTTCCCCACCAGCATCAGGAGCAGCTTCACCTGCTGACTTGGAAGCGCACACCTGAGGCCACAACGCACCCTATTACCGCAAGACGAGCACTCCCCGTTACGTTAGAGACTCATAGGAAAATGTGGCATCCATGTGTTCAGTTTGATAATCTGAATATACTCGGGTTTTAATGTTTTTGTATATGTACTTTTCAAAGTGAGAAATGTTGAAAATGAATGTTAGCATTTTGCTTGGGGGCTGCAAATATCACACCATTTGTAAAAAGGTGTGAAAATGTAATGCTGGCATGTTCCATTGGGGTTGCAGATATCCCATTTC
The DNA here is from genome assembly GCF_031143425.1 of Pleurodeles waltl. Lineage (NCBI taxonomy): Eukaryota > Metazoa > Chordata > Amphibia > Caudata > Salamandridae > Pleurodeles > Pleurodeles waltl. Next base: position 1,425,891,354 of record NC_090444.1, on the reverse strand, counting down.
TCTTATAGTTCGTTCACAAAGCTTCCCTGGAAAAAGTTCGCTTCCCTAGGGTTATATCTCTGGAGGGGATTTATACACAAAAACATCTTCGGTACTCCTGGAAATTTGGAGTGGTTCTGATTCCCATGAATCCTCACATTTTTAACCGTTTCTGCTTATGGAAAGTTAACAGAGGCACAGTTCTGTGTCTTAAAATGTGACACCATAGTCCTTTTGGACTTGTAAACTTTTCTTTTTCCAATAGGAAATATTTTTCCAAATGCAGAAAATGCCTCATTTCTTTCTGAAGATGCATGCATGTCTTCTCTTGAGATAGTAATTTTGAGAGATTTTCCAGCATATGAAACTGCGCTGAAGGGTTCAGTGAGTTCCCATATACTTGCACCTGTGGGGGTGTTTACCAGATTTTGTTGGTGGACCCAGTCAGTAATGGACTCGCCTACACACCTTACCCTGCATTTAAATGCGCCCCCCCCCCCTTGCTGATTCTGTAAATTAGGAATGGTGTTTAGCCCTTGTACATGCATTCACTACACCAAGTGCAAGGCTGGTCATTCACAGATTGTGTGTCATTTTATCAGTAGATACCTGATGACTATTAGTCTTGTTTGCCAGTCGAAGTAGGGTAGGTGCTGGGCACTTTGACACTATATTTTAAAATTGCACCTTTGAAGCGCTGTGTGTACACATTTTGTGTTAGTGTTGTATTCTAGAAACTCACAACATTGCTTGTGATTCTGTTGGCTACAGAAATAAAGAAAATAGTTGGTGCTGCAGTACAATGTTGTTTCAAATATTTTGAAAGATTTGACCATTCTGCCACATAACACGACTTTAATAGCACCAGTAGCTTCATTTATTACTAACGGGAAAACAGAAGGACCATAATAATAATAATCAGTGATTATTATCACCTCACTATTGCCTACTACCGAGGGGTCCCTGTTTCCTACTCAGGGGCTTAAAAATAATGTACATGCGGCTGGTGTGTAAATTCGTTCTCTCAAATGCAGGTTAAGTATTCTGTGGAGTATCATTGTGCAAACATCTTACAAAACTAAAGAAGGAAAAGAAATTTGGACGAACCAACAGCTGTGGCCTCAAACGACAAGTGCCACATTTATCATGGAATCTAAAGGTGGATTATTTTGAAGATTTTAATTATGTATAATTTAGCAATGCAAAGATAGCAAAAATATATACAAATTGCCTACTGTATGTTTTACATATATACACTGTAATTGCTTCAGGCAGGACAGAGAAAGAAAAGCCCACTGGATGTGTCTGCCCCAAGTGTACAGTGACAGGAATGCAGCCTCTAAACTAATCGCTCTAAACGGTCGAACACCACCTGTTCAGTGAGGTCCCAGTCCATCATAACATCCACCAAGAGTAATCCTGGCTAGGCATGCCAATGGAAAGTGATGACATATGTTCCACCAGTTGCTCCGTTTAATCTAGACATATACATCTTATGTAGCTCTCTTGAGGAAACTAAATCTTCCAAGTGACCGCTATTTCATGCAATGACGTTATCTTTTAAAGTATCTGAGCCAATTTCCACTTCCAAACTTAAAGTAAAACATCTTGGCATCTGATTTGACAAGACTCGTTTCTTTGATAGCCAGATTTCCAACCTTGCTGGGGTCTCTTTCAGCATTTTAAAAACCCAACATCCTTACGGATGCGGCCAGGAAAATAGTAGCCCAAACGTTATTGGTATCTAGGCTGGATTACTGTAATGTGCTTTATTTGGACGCCACTAAGGGCAGCGTACGAAGCCTCCCAAGGATCCAAAATGCAGCAGCTCAACTGCTGCTGCATATTCCCAGACTCTCGCCTACAAGGCCTGCCTTGGTGAAACTTCATTGGCTCCCTATTATGGAAAGGGTCTCATTTAAGGCCCTGTGCTTCTGCCATAAGGTCCTGAATCAAAAAGGACCTCGCTACCTGCACGGCCTGCTCAAACCCTACCAGCCCAACAGATATCTTAGATCTTCAGGAGCCGGTCTCACTGTAGTTCCAAGAGTAAAAAGAGCACAAATAGGACACCGCTCCGTCATTTTTTTGTCTGCTAAACTGTGGAACTCCCTACCCATTTATCTTAGGCAGGAACTGTCAGAACTGACAGAATTTTTTTTAAACTTGCCTTTTTAAACTATCTTCTTAGAGCGATCAGGACCACAACAGGATAGGGAATCCTAGCGCGGGGACACTCCAAGGAGTGTAACCAAGCAACCATGTGCTTTCTACTGACAATTGATTAGAAGATCTGGATTTCTGTTTCTGGTCACAGTGCTGTGCATGGATTGAGGCGGTGCATGAAGTTAGCCTGGCTCTTCCACCTGTTCCACCACCCTGACAGCATTGATTGAATACCTGCCATATATAAGCTCTTTGAAGTTTTAGAGAAATCCACTAAAAAGAAGCAATGACAGGGGGGTACCCCTGCTAATGGAATTATCTAAAACACACCACTGCGTGTACCTTCAAGAGGCTTTGGAAAAATTACAATATGAGCTCACATCTATATCAGTTTTTTATTAGTTGTACAGCACAGTATCATTGTTTCTGCATCGCTGAGATGTGAATCCTGGGGTGATGCTATAAAATTCTCAATGTAAAATCCTCATTATACTCATGGTTAATGAAGCGAGATGATGATATTTATGCACCTCATTAATTGATGTGAATTCAGTGAGCAGAGAAGTACAGTCCTGTGAAGTGGGAATGCTATAACTGCATGTGGCGTAAGAGCTCTTAAAACCATGCACCTCAACCCACATATTAATCAAAGCCAATAACATTTTTATCTTTGCCTGGATCTACATCGAGTGTTAGACTAGCAGCTCAGTGCTAAGTGAAGACACTTAGAACACGAATTAATCTTCCAGAGGCAAAAGTGCAGTATGTTAAAAGTAGTCCTGTTTCTCAGTAAATCCTAATACAAAATAAATACATTTTAGAAATAAATCCAGAATATAACCCCTATTACCCTGCATGTTGGACACGAAGTACTATGTGGAGCTAAGGTCACTGAAACCTGTCAGTGTGCTAACTCAGCAAAACAGAAGCTGTCCATGACCTGCCAACTGTACATATTGGAATTGTGGGTATGACATACTAAAAATATGTATGTAAAACACTGTGCATGCATATAAACAGTGGATCGAGAAATAGCAATATTTGCAACTAAATATTTTCAAACATAGTTGCATGAAAAATAAAAAATAACCGTAACAAGATCTATTCAAGCAGACACTTATTGCTTTATGGTGACTTTGCTACTTTGACTTTCATATAGCTTATCAGGGGCTGTATTATTATCCATAATTAAACAGTGTATAAAGACAAGTTAAATCTATGTAATAAACTTCATCAAGCAGTACTTACATCTCATGTTTGAAGCCATTTCACCATAGGATTCTTTCATGATCTTAATCTTGTCTATTACTTACCTTTCTTCAAGGAGGAAACGTTTGGATCTGTAAAATATTTTTACACGAGCAATCACTTACACCCAACACCAGTAATTTAACAGTTTTAGTTTAGGGCACTAGGGGAACTTGCGTATGGCACATTTGCCTCATGAGAACAGTAGTCATTACACTAACTAGCATCTCTTTCCTGTAGGACTGAATATTAACCCTTCTGCACACCATACTGAAGTCTACCAGGCTCCCTTAACTCACCATCTCACTAGATATTAAATAGTCGATAACACTACTAGAGAGACTAAGACATTGGGTTACTGGTTGAAGAAGATGAATCCCTTCTCAAGCAGCAACCACATTTCTTCTCAGGGTGAAGAGCACAGGTTATTTTAGGGTTTGCTTGTGACAACACTCCAGCAGCTTGGCAAAGAGCAACCAGGCTTAACTTGGAGGCAATGTGTGAAGTATTTATATAACAATTCAAACAGTAACACAATGAAAGCACACCACAATAGAAGCCCACCACAGGATTAGAAAAATAGAGCAATTTTAATAAATAAGACAAAAATGACAGAAACCCAATCAGTAGAACAAGAGATAATCAGTTTTAAAAATCTTAGTCGAAAATAGTGCCAAAAGGTGTAAAGCTCCAACTGTGGATATCTGGTTGTGCTGGATAGGGACAAAGCCACAAGTTCAGGCTGACCACAGTGGAGCGTGAACTGGCTCCAGGAACCCTCTTAGGCCCGCTGAACAGAGTACCTGAAATTCTGGTTTGAGGAGCGTTGCTAGGATCCGCATCAAAGATGCATCATGCAGTCGAAGATATGTGTCAGATTTGAAGCTGAGATGCAAGGTCCTGCTGCGTCAATGTTAAAGATTACGCCAACTGGGGCTTGTATTGTGGAATCCGGAGTCAAGAATGCATTGCGCAGTCGGGCAATGCATCTGTTCGGAGGAGCTCTGATGCAGAGTCCGGCTTGATCGTTGAGGCTACCGTCGATGAGAGATGTGAGGGCCTGTGCCTAGAATGCATCTCACTAATTCTGATGCAGCAACAGGCTGCAAAGTTATGTGAGTCTTTGTGGTGGTTCTGATCCCTGCAGAAGTAGGGATGTGTTGGTTCTGCTCTGGGTTGCACTGCGCCGCAGAGGCGATGTCGGCTCTGCTGGATTTACAGAGGCTTGCAGAGCACCTTAAGGCCCTCTTCTAAGGGTTCAGGCCTAGGGTGTATCACCTGGCAGGGTAGGCTCACAGATACCAGGTGCAGCATCAAGGTTGTTGGTGCCTTCTGTCTCTGAGGCTCAAGTCAGGAGGCTGGCCTGGTAGCCTTTGGAGTCACTTTGAGGTTCTGGGTTCATTAGATGCAGGTTCAGTCCTTCTGACCCAGGCAGGAGGGCAGTAGGACAGCACAGAGCAGTAGTCCAGCATGGCACCAGTCTGGCAGAATGGTAGTCTATCAGCGGCTTAGCAGTCCTTCTTCCTGGCTGAGCATCCACAGGTCCAGGAGTGTACTGAAGGGGTGGTGTCTGAGGTCCAATTTTTACCTGGTGCCCTTCCTCTGGAATGTTTGGGAAGCTTCTAGGAGTTTCCTTTGAAGTCCCCAAGCATCCTTCCTTCTCTGCGCTGGCCCCAAACTAACCTCAGAAACTATGCAGTCCTTTGTGTGGAGGCAGGACGCAGCCTATTCAAATATAAATGGGACTGTGCCCAGCTCCTTCCTCCCATCCTCCAGTGATGGCCATTCCAGGCATACCTAAGCGTTCTATTGTGTGTGGCTGTGTACGAGGAATACACAAAGCCCAACTGTCAGCTACACCCAATCATGTGACTCGGACAGCTTACAAATATTAAGTGGCAAAGGCAGGAAAATGGAAACTTTCTAAAAGTGGCAATTTCGAAATTGTAATTTAAAATCCAACTTCATGAGGTAGGATTTTTCACTACAACTCCAAAGACACCAAGCATGAAGTGTTTGCCTGCTCTCATTTGGAAACTACAGCTTATTAAATGTAATAAGGTAACTCCAGTGATAGTCAATCGTAGAAGTAGTCCTTGCAATATTGAAAAGCATATCTAAGAGTTTTCACTACCAGGACATGTAAAACTCAAAAGTACAGGTCCTAATTTTTTATTCCACTGCGCCCTGCCCTCTGGGCTGTTTAGGACTTACCCTAGGGGTGGCTTATATGTATCAAAAAGGAAGGTTGGGGCTTGGCAAAAGGTTTATTTTGTCAGATAAAACTGGCAGTTTAAACTGCACACAAAGCACTGGTAGGCCTGAGAAATATTGAAAGGCTCCATAAGTGGGTGGCACAATCAGTGGTGAAGGCCCACTTGTAGCATTTAATTTACAGGCCCTGGGCACGGTTAGTGCAACTTTACTAGGGAGTTACAAGTGAATTGGATAGGCTAATTGGGTGTAATCCAATGTTACCATGTTTTAAGGAGGGAGCAGGAGCACATGCACTTTAGCACTGGTTAGAAGTGATAAAGTGTGCAGAGTCCTTAGGACAACAAAAAGCAAGATCAGCAAAAATGGAGGAGGAGGGCAAAAGGTTTGGTGGAAGACCACGCTAAGACTGACAGGTCTAACAGAGACAATCCAAGAACCAGGACTGGGCTTTAACAGGAACTTAGAAGGACAAAGGGGTCATTGGGGGTAGTGAAAGCTTTTTACATTATTCTGATATTCTGTTTCTGATAATTTACTTCAACCACAGATTTCTCACCTTAGGCTATCCCGCATTGGCCAGACTGCAGCCGAATAATTTTTTGCAGCAGTGGGTCCGTGAGCCACTACGTGGCACCATGTGGCTCCACTCCAACTCTCTATATGCATGTAAGCACCACTTTTATGCGCTGATGTCCATTTATTTCTGAAAATGAAATAAACCCTCCCCATCCACACCATCTAGAACACACAGAATGTGAAAGAGTAACTGTTATGGAGATTAAGTTCACTTGATGATACCCTTCACTAAAAAAACATTCAATATAGCCAGGCCAAGCTGGCACCCACAGCTTCGTGGCAAACTACATGCCCTCTTTATTCAGAAATCGACATAGTACTACCAGCATGGATATTATAAAAATGACATTTAACCTGAACGCAGTGACATTTGGCGAGATGGACACAGACACTACATACAAAAAGTATCTTAACTTCCTTGCGTGAACTTGGTTAGTGCAGTTTCCATTCCGAGATGTCCTTTAAGTGACCCCCTGGGTTCAGGATGTCAATACAGTGTCTCTAATAAATATGTTTCCGGTTCACCATCACAGAATATGAATAGTGCTTTTTGGATATTCTTTCGACTGAGATACCTTATGACATTATTTTATTATTCTACGTATATTTCAGTTATCACCTGGTACTCGTGTAACCATCTTTTTCATACTGATAAGATGCTAGGGGCCTAATATACAAGTTGAAAACTTTTGTTTTTCTACTTTAAATATAGGACACCATCCCTTTCAACCATGTTTTGCTTCAGAAATTTTTAGTAGCACCCGGTACCCATGCAAGGTATATTCACCAAATAGATGTGATATTTGGGTAGATCTACCAACATTATCCCTTTTTGCCTTTAATACTGGGGACCATCCCTTAGACTTGTTCATTATTTAATGGTATATATGAATGATTCCAGATCTGGAAATTTAGTATAAAATCTATTTATCTACTCACTGGTAATCACGACTATTATTTCAGGGAATTCAAGTCTCTACCATCTCTTGAGGGACCAACTTCCATGTGCCCTTTATGAGAACTATTTGTATCTTCTCTGATGGGATCTTCTGTTTCTCTATTATCTTACAGAATCCCTAATCAGGATTTATATTATAAGTGGACCACTGATGTACAGATTTATCTGTTAAGAAACGTTATGAATACAGATAACGTGCTTTCACTTTGGCTTAAGGTCTTACACTTAACAGTGCTAAGCTATGTATTTACCATACTTCTACCGGAGGAATGTATTTGGTATTTCCAAACCTTATATTTATATTTTTAACTTCAGTAAAGCACAAATGGGTCTCTTCCCTTTTTTTCACTTTTACTTTTAGTCTTGCTGCACCTTAGGTCAGCATGTACTTATATATTTTTTTTAACTTTAGTTAAGCACAAATGGGTTTCTTTCCTTACAATAATTTTTACTCTTATTTTCGCTGCACTTTAGCTCAGCTTTAAATCAGTTAAAAAGTCACATGTGGTTGTGTTTCCAGGGAATGGGGTTCTAGCACCATTAAGACTGATTATTTTGAACACCTTATTGTAGTTTGTATATTCATTTTCATATTTTTTAGCCTTGAAAAAGCCCTCGTCTTGCATGCCTTAAAGGGTGAAACACGTGTTGGCTAATTACAAAAATGTCTCCTTTGGTCAAATATGTTCTCTGCATACAAGAGAAAGAAGAAAAATAAAGCATTCTGTGTGAAAACAACTAGTATGGGAGATATGTATTTTTCGATTGCACCTTAATATATTCAACTTTATACTGTGTCTAATTCACTTGAAAGTACTTTATGAATCTGTGGGAGGACAAACTCATAATTGTTTACATTTGAAACTATAAGGAGGCGTTGTTGGCTCAACCCCCATATGATTGATATATTTTCCTCCTCACCTAAACTCAGATATTTCAACAGGGGTATTATTGAGCAGGCCGTGAGTGTGTTGGGTTTATAGAACAAAAGTAAACAGGAAAGTGACCAGACATCTTGGACTGATGCCTGGTAGCCTGTTTTTTCTCACCAAGTAGCTGACAGCACACTGTACAGGCTTTCACCAGTAAGGTGAATCATCTAATTTCTAAACAATCCTCTGAGTAAGGGATCTATAAATCAGGTCTGTCTGCTGGGTCAGTACCTACACATTGTTTGGGACATGGCCAGCAAACTCTTGCAAGCAGTCAGGATCTCTCTGGTTCAGATAATACATGATGGGTAACAGAGGATCAAGTATGTTATCCACACCAGGCTGAATACCATGGATTGCTTTGACAGGGAGGTCGACACAAGTGTTGTCCTTTGTAGACATGCATCTGTATGAGGTCAGCTGGGTTTTCCGGCAATGTACAGGCTTTGCTAATGGACATGCCCTTTGATGTTTCATGGTTCTTTGGTGAAAGGTCTGTTCCCTATTGAAGCTTTTCAAAGACATAAGAAGTACAATACATTCCTTGGGACTGTTGACTCCTAAACCATTTCAGGCACTTAAGGGCTAATCCAAGGGGCTATCATGTCGGTAGAGCTAGCCTTTCTAGCCAGTGATGCAGCAGAAAACATAGTCCTTTCGGGTTTATTGATGCGGAACCAGCAGACAATATACAGACCATCAGGGGCTCAGTCCCCTAACTCCTCTTCTGTGTAACAACTGGCACTTTATATTGTGCTTAGCTGCAAACTTCCACCCTATGGGAGGTAGGATCCAGTACTTTTCTCAGGTTGGCGATTCATCATGTCTGATAGAGGGGTTTTAAAGCTAGTTCAGGCAGGCCATGCCCTACCCTTTCTTTCCTCCACATCAATCTACTTGTGTTGCGGGACATTCATGTAGCCTTGAAGACCTTTTTGCTGTCCATGAAGGCGAGGCCGTTACAGATTCTTACAGACAACATCACTGCCATGTGTGCAACATTCAGAAAAGAGTGGCGACCTGGGTCTTGTGGCAGAAGGCGTTGCAGCTCTAGAGGTTGCTAGGGTGCCAGGGCATCTTTCTGGTCACCAACCACCTGACAGAGTCCATGAATGCCAGAGCCGACGAACAGAGCAGAAGTCATCTAGCAGATCAGGAGTGGTGTCGGCATCTCGAGGCAGAAGGGGGGTATGCTCCACAAGTAGGGAATTTTTTTACTGCCAAGAACATGCCGTGTCAATGATTTTACACACTGAAGTTTCCACAAGAACATTTGTTAGAAGACTCATTCCTGCTGTAATGGAGCAAAGAACTCCAGTATGCCTTCCTGCTGCTACCTCTCCTACCTAGAGTTCTGAAGATCATGATTGACTGAGCCCACGTCAACTTGGTGGCTCTGGACTGGGCCACAGAAATGTGGTTCCTGGAGCTTCGGAGAATGAGCATCTGTCCTCTGACCAGGCAACCACTTTGGGAAGACCTCCTGTGCCAGCAGCAGGACATAGTTCTCTTCCAAAACCTCCCCAGTTTACCCCTTAATGTGTGGAAACTTAGTGTCTGTAGTTAGCTGCTTTTGTTCTGTCGTCTGAGGTGGTTGATGTCATCCTCATCGCTAGACACCTCTCCAAAGAAAAGTCAGTTGCACGCCCTTTTATTTGTTTTGCCCAGCTGTTGAATGTTGTTTGTCAGCCTTTTTATCCTTTCTACATTTGCTGGACCAACCGTTTTTGTCTAAATCATGTGTTCTGATGCCATTTATTAAAGGTTTGATGCACATTTTCCCTCCCAAACTATCTGTGATGCCACAGCAGTACCTTAATTTAGTTTTAATATTTCTCTTGTATATGCTTTTTGAGCCTATACATAGCCTCTTGCTAGCATCTCCACACATAGAAAACAGATTCCCTCATTGTGATTTTGTCAGCTTATCATATGAGTGAACTGCAGGCAGTGTCAGTGGAACCACACTACACCACTTTACCCTCCCTCTTGATCACCTCCTGTGACAGAGCCCTTCGTAAATACTAAGGGTAGCAGCAGCCACTGTTTGTGAGCAGTGTATGGCTTTTGTGGTCCAGCCAACCACTGTTCCTGTGGCATATCGGACATTTAAAATAGATTAATTAGTTTCATCAAGAAAGGATTAAATAATGCAAGATAGAAAAATCGACGGAAATGCAGACAGACAACATTGCTGAACCGGATGCAAACCATCCAATACTGCAGTGGCAAAAGTACTTATCTATAAAAGTAGATGCAGGAGGGACGAATGAGGTATTAAAATATTATTAATATGTTACCGGAGGATTGGCTTGTGGATTTTTTAACAGTGTTAATGGTGGTTGCGGGCAGCGGCGGCCGCTAATCTCAAACGGGGGGGCGGGAGGAGGGACGGGGTGTGGGTACGGTGGGATGAATAAAAATAAATTAAAAAAAGTCATCTCCGCCGCCTCCAGCGGCGTTGCTTCTCGCTCCTCTTTTTCTGGTTTCCCAGCAAACGCTGAGACACCAGCACAGTCTCCCCAGCAATCCTGCCGCTGCTTACATACTAAACATAGCATGTAAGCAGCATCAGGATTGGTCTGAGTGGCTCGGAGTGCCGCTCAGACAGAAACCTGGGGTCTGTGCTGCTTCCCCAGCCCGGCTGTGTATACAGCTGGACTGGCGAAACCTTAGTGTGCATGTGTGTTTGGCCAGCCTCAGATGGCCGACTAAACACTCTTGCACTCTTAGTGCACTCTCCCTTCTTCTACCCTCCCACCTTCCACAGCCCAGCCCTGAGCACCCTGCTGGCTGAGCAGGCGAAAGATAAAACGATAATTAAAATCGTTTTATCTTTCATCTCCTGGCTTAGCCAAAGGGGGAGACACTCTTTCGCCACTGCAAAGGGGCCACCCCTGGTGGTGCTATCTTCTGAGTAAGGCATCTTCGATATTAGAGACTGAAATTCTGAAGAATTTACAAAGTGCCAACATTTTGAACGCACAGGGCTGATTCTGCAGTATGAAGCAATCACCCAAGGCACTGCCAGCAAGCAGGCTCCAGAGAGCACCTAGATTAATTAAGTGTGATCCCATTGTCAGCTAAGTGGGTGGCAAAATGTCTCTTCTCAAGGGATCCGCAATTCATTGCATAAGTCCTGAAGCAGATACACGGAATAAGATCGCCATCGGCTCTTTTTATAACAATATTTAGTTCATAGCCTCTAATATTTGTTTTTTTTAAACACAGTCAAATATTGTAAACTAATGAAATATTAGAGAGCAGGCTAATATTATATGATGTTGAGTTTTTACAGCGCTAATTTATAATGGCAGGGGAATTAATCAAACTACTGAATTTGAAAGCTAATGATTACTCATCAAATTACGTTTTACAACTAACTATGAATAGCAAGCAGATTATCTGTTATAGTTTGCTTTAATAAAGACCTCTATAATCTGAATGAGACATCTGCTTCACAAGAATTTATGGATATTGATTGTAAAATGACTTCCATGTTGTTGATCATTTTCAAATGTTGCAACTAATTTTTACATATACAATTGTGACATTTAGAGTTACTACACTGTCTGATGTTGCAGTTATCTGATGTTGCAGTTATCTGATGTGTACAGTTATCTGATGTGTACAGTTTTATAAGGATACATTGTTAACTGTTCATAGTTAAATGGAAGAAATAAATGTCATTGCAGACAGTTTATTACAAACAAACCTAAAGAGGATTATACAATGAAACTAGATGTACTGAAGATAGTGGAATTGTGTCTCGTAGCTTAGGATCTGATGTACAAAGCCATTTTGCAGTTGCACTCCCTGCACTTTGCAAAATTACAGGTTTACCAATGCAAAATGACTTTTTGTTGTCTACTAAATCCACTTTGCAATTTGGTAAAACCCTTTCTGAACCACAAAATGGTTTACCGACTTGTTTTAAATCACAATTAGGAAGGAGAGTAAAAGTGGTGTTCCCTCCTAGCGAATCACAATAAATTGTATCAGTGGTTTGTGACAGTAGTAGAGGACGGAGTAGTTTGAGAGGTTGAAATGTCATGCGGTGCCTTAAGCAATTTTTTTAGTACGAATTTAGAGATTGAGACAAAGGTCAGTATTAGAATTATACAGAGTTAGGTCCTTAATTAATAGGAGGTAGAAAGTCATACTGGTGAGTAATCTTGTGTGTATAAAGTGTGCATGTCTAATAGCGGTGAGTGTAAGCCTAGTACTGTATGATCACTTAATCTGGCTGAGTTAATATCATCTTTCTCTGTGGCCACCCTCGGTTTATTCTATTTATTTATGGCCATTTTTGGACTGGTTTTAATTGCGTTTTTGGCGTGTGTGCTGCAACACTATCATTCAGTATCAGTCTGTGTGCTCTGTCCTTAACAGAATAGGTAACGCTGGCTATACTCAATGGGTCTATTTAATTTTTGAGTTGGAGCACAGTACGTCTGTGCACAAAGTGCACGTGATGTTAATGTTAAATGTCACATAAGGGCGGCATTACGCAAATTCTAACTGGAAAAACAAGGCTCCATGTTCACCATTGCCATCTGTCTGGCGCGGCCTAAAACCCTAGAAAGTTCTTTGGTACGTACGAAAACTTTCATGCATTAGCCAAGCACTCCTAAGTGTGATGGATTGACTTGTGTATTTTTCGACACAGCGACAGGTGTGTCACAGGATTTGGTGCCTAATGCATAAAAGTGAACTACTTTAACAATTGGACAAGTATGTCCTTACTGTGAATAGCTCCAGAATGCTGTTTTTACTGTCAAGGTAAAATGGCATTTTTACTCTAGAGCCCCTGTTTTATTTCTATATTTGCTTTTTTAATTTAGAGTTTTGTAATGTGCTATGAACCAGTGATAGTAAGTAACCTGTGAGCACCTTAGGATGAAATACATCAGTTCAACAATCAATAAACGACATATGAAGTTGACAGCTTGAAACAATTCTGTTGTATGCTGATAACAAGATGGTAAAGATGATGAAGCTTTAGAGACGAATCAATATAGTCAGTGGTGTCTGAACATTGACCTTGATAGCTAGAAAACTGTTTTTAGATAACCTGCCTGTATCCTAGGTCGTAGCAGTAGGCAGAGTGGTTAGTTCACAGGAGAGTTTGACCAAATATCTGTTTGAATAGCTCGATTTTTAGCAACCCTCTGAATCGCAGAATGTACTTTTTGATTTTTAGATGCTTTGAGAGCTCGCTAAAGAGGATCATTTTACATAATAGGTCCTTCATGCACAGTGTTCTATGCTTTGTTCTTAGATGTCCACATAGATGCTAAGGAGTGAAAAAACTTAGTCAACTAGGTTGACAACGGAAAGCATCCTGGATGAAACTGAGGGATCTAATGCTGTGAGCCGTTTTGTTGTGTTTAAAAGTTAGTTTTTGTAGTTATGTCAAGAAAATGCTGAACAGGTCTTTCAGTTTTATTTTTAATATTTAGTTCACAAGTGAAAGTATTTTTTTTTAAAGCTGTTGCAAAGGAGACTTAATAATATCTCACTGTGTGCTGTCTGGAAACCTGGCAGTAGTTTAATATGTCTGCTGTTTTCACCACAATGGGGATCAAAAACAAAGTGATGAATGGAATGCTTAAATTAGCCTCAGCCACTGGCAATTGCTTGGGGCCGCATCCTAATCCATCATTTTTTTGCCCACAGTGCCGCTTCAGTTTGGACCTAGCAATATGTAAATGAGTCTTGACTCTGCTCCAATGGGAACAGTCCAGCCCCAACTGTCAGGCCAGGACCTCCCTGAACGGAACATAAGCAATCCAGGACCAATTTTTTTCCTTGTTATGGCTCATGACCCATGTAGAGCTTGCTTCTAAGGACACAGTGAGTGTGGGACCCACATCTGGGCATACTCATTTTCTCTTCATTGGCAGTAATTAGCACCAGGCCCATTGCCAGTGATAAATGTTTTGATGGGGGAGAGTGGTATGGCCCCCAAGGAACAACTCCAGCATTAAAGGAATGTCTGGGTTAGACACAGTGTACCCCACTTTATTGTTTTTTATATGGCAAAATATGGTTTCTTAGTAATGAACACAGCATATTCTCTGATATGTTTGAAAGTGTTACCATTAGTCTACCGTTGGAAGTGTTTGAGTTACTTAGCTTAAATTGGGACTGTTAAGACACAGTGAGCAGTAGTTGTGGGAACTTTTTCAAAATGTGTTTGAGAGCAGCACGACTAGTACACATGATGAAAAGTGAATAGAAAATACATGCAGACATACGGGGGTATGATTTGTAGCTCAAGGCACCTTTAGAGAAATGGGTACCAAATGCTGCATTCCTTGGCCCATTTTACTAATGAACATTGATAATTCAGTGGGTTTTAAAAACACTCATGAACTATTTTCCCGCACTGCCTTATTTAGCGTTTGGCGGGTACAGTGCCAAAAAAGTTATTGTGTTGTCCAGCTTTTTTAATCGTACATATGTACTTTATAAATTCCATATAGAATGGCTTTGCCATCCACCAAGCTGTAGAGCCCATACGTAGAATCACATAGACAATGTGTATACAAAGACATGCTCCCACTCTCTCGCAGCATTGCAGTTAATTGTACCATAATCCTGTGGCGGACACTTTGATAGAACAGTAGCCAGGAGAGATGGACAAAGTATTTAGAGAGTGTGGACACAGCTCAGGCAGTGGGCCCACTTCCACTAGGCACAGGACCAAGAACTAGAAAGGCAGCCACACAGACATTGTTTCAGAGCCGTGGCACTAATCGCTTTTTTGTGCAGGAAATTGTAGATGGTGAGCACCATACCTCATTTTCATCAACAGAGTTTGATCCAGACCAAAAGAGAATAAGGTAGAAAAGAGAGGAAAAAGGGGAACAGAAAAGATAGGAAACCCCAAAGCAAACAGTGGCATAGGAGGAGGTCAGAGATAGAAAAGAAACTGCAAAGAGGGGATAAGTAGTATCAATTGGTGGAAGGAAGGGGTGTGAGACAGAATCAAAACTAGAGTGCCTTGTTATTTGACAGCCTCCGCATTCAGTAGTGGTGATGGTGGGCTCCTAAGAAAACCTCTAGCCACCCCTACTTTTTGTTAAGGAAAGTACGCACTGTTGGACCCCAAGCTACTGACTTTGAGTTGCAGACCCTCACTCTGTTCTGTTCCCTTCTCTGTAGCTGCCTACACAGTGTTTCTAGATCGAATGGAAAGGTAGCAGACGTTGCAATTTAAATGGTAAAGAAGGCTAAAAAAAAATGAGGGAATAAGAGCTTCTCTTCTCCACATATCCAAGGCCAAATCAGATTGAACCTCCTAATTTCTGCACTGTCAGCAGAAAGCCATGATGCATTCTGGGAACTGACTTTGCCTGAGGCAGGCATTGAGGGTCATTGTCTGTTAAAGATGATCGGCTGCCATATTATTGCAAGAGTATAGGTTTGTAAGTATTGTTGATGAGCAGCATCTAACAACAGTATGCCCTCTTGGTTGTGACAGCAGTTAAAGAACATTATTGTGTAGCTGGGACCGTAGATTCCTTTGTTCTTATACCCATGGTCTTGAGTGTCTGTGGTCTTCTGGTCTGTCTACAATACCCAGTCATTGCATCCATGCACTAATGTCCCTAGTTCCTCTGGTTACATCATAAGTGACCTTTTGTAAGTGTCAGTGCCCGAGTCAGTGACCCTGTGTCCCTCCATCACCATGTTCCAGAGTCACTTTTGCAGCATCAGTCTCCTTATGTTAGCGTCCAACACTCTGTGAGTATCCCCACATCCGTTTCCAAATGTCAGTAAATTCATATTAGCAGCCACTATCCACGTATCCCTTTGTCTGTTTCATTATCCTGTAACAGTGACCCATTGCCAACAAACCCATCTCAATGTCATTATATTGTTGTACTAGAGTCACAATTCTCTTGTCAGTGTCCCCATGTAACTTAACCGCTTCAGTGTTAATGTCTCATATATGTGACTGTGCCTGAGGGGACAGTGATGGACTTTGTAAATGCCCATGTAAGTGTTCCAGTGTCGATATGTTTATATGAAGGCTCCTTTCATTGTTTGTATTCCTGTATCGGTTTTTCTGATCAATATTTGTGTGCCAGTCTTGGTGACCCACTCTCTCTGTCCCTCCTGTCAGGAAAGGGCTTAGGTGGAAGAGGCTTTTTGAACCAGTGTCCCTATCAGATATTAATCTCTGCTCCCGCTAAATAGAGTAGTGGAGGAGGAGGAAGAATCATATTCCAGCATTGCCCAGGGTGAATCCTAATTTCCATTCTGCAGGACCTAAGAAGGGACTAATGCTTTAAGAGTGTAAAGTGTAAAGTAAAGTGTTGGTACCCTACAGTTTTGAATACAAGCTTCTGCGATAGTTTGCAGTCAGGTAGGACAGAAATTGTTCTGGATGGGTTATGGCTGATAGTAGGAATTATGTGGGTGATTGGTGGTAACGTCTCCTGAACAATCACAGGCTTCTACCCAGGATAAAGATGGCAACCAAACGCCCATGGGAGCACCTAGGGACTTAGTGAAGACTCATAAAAAGGAAGATTTTGTCTTATAAAACCTGAGAAGAGGATTGACGAGTATCCTGCTCTCCAGTTGAATGCAGGGACTAGAAGTACTCCCAAAGAATCAGTTGGCTGGCACTGTGTTCTGCCTCAGGTACAAAAAAAGTGAAGAATTGATCAGGCCTCTGTAGGAGAAACAGCTGCTCAGTTAGGTGAGTATTCCATTTGACCCTGTGGGAGCCGAAGCTAGAAAGAGACCAAGTCGTGGAGCCTTCCCTGGAAGCCTTGAAGTTGAGAGAGAGACCAGGAATTACATTAGCAACACCTTCAAGAAAATGGGACTAAGGGATGTAGCAGGAAGCAGGGCACACAGGTTCATCCTACTCTTGGAGCTGTACTGTTACTATCTCAGCAGAAAAACAGGAAGATTTAAAGCATTTGAGTGTACTAGCCTGGAAGGTAGCCAACTCTGTACTTGCCCTCTTGGCTTTTGTGAGGCAGAACTGTTAGCTAGAATGGTTTTCTGTTTTTCTGTTTGGTCCCGTGACCACTTTTGGTAATGAACATATACCAACATTGATTTTTATACCCTCGTTATCCTTACCGCATTTTTCAATAAATTATTTAAAAATGTATCTCTGGTTCCCTTTAAGCCCATTTTAATCGTTGTTGTGCCATTTTGCCATTTTGCTTATTGATTGATTCTTGACTTTTCTAACTTGGTTTAGTTTTATTGTGTTATTTCTAGACTTTAATCTTGTTTGTTACTGCTTAAACTGATAACTCACTTCCTTGGGAAAAAGTCTGCTGGTCGTGACATGGCTGCCAGAGGTTGAACAGTTTTCTTTGAGAAATGTGTTGTAATCTAGGGATGTAGTATCCTACTAAGTTGTTGGGGCAATCCCTTCCCAAATTAATAATGCAGTTTCACCTAGTAGTCTACAAAAGGCACATAACAAAGGATTCAAATATGAGGGAGAGAATTGAACATAGAGGCGGTCATAGCTGTCACTAAGCAGTCGTGACATAGCAGTTATAAAGGATTGTAGTTTTTGAGAATTGTTGCTTTCTCCTGTATTTGTAATTGCAATGTGGCCCAATTGAAATATTCATTGTAAGCAGTGTGTCATGGTATACATGCCTGTTTATGGTGAATGAAAGTGTACAGAGCCTAGTTTATCTACAAGGGGTCATTTCAAATATTGAAGCTCATCTGTACTGTATCTGCCCCAGGCTAGCTCTAAAACAGTGTAGAGCAAGGAGTGCAGCAAAATGCAGCAACATTAACAGATAGCTATACATACTAGTGTTCATTCTTAGGAGAATAGTCAAGGATTTGTGGCATCCACCTACTTTGAGTGGCCTGGACACAGTAGGAAGATTGCTGGCCATGGGTTTGGGTTGTTTATTCCTGCATCTGAGGGAGGCAAGTGGCAGACATATTGGGGGCTGGTCTTTTGGATGTGTCTTAATAATATCACTAGTTATCCTCTTGTGTTGTCTGGTAGAACATCACATACATATTTGTGGTTGCTTTATGGGATCAAGAAAGGTTTATATCCAAAATTTAGTCGACCCTGTGTGAGAAAGAGCCCCATTTTTTCATGCCCCTTTTTGCGTTTCTGATTTTGCTAGCTTTAGGGTTCTGTGCACTGACAAACAGTAGTAAAGCGCCTGTGCTTCCCCTCTAAAATATGAGCTACACATTGAAACTCCCTGTTTAGCTTATTTACTACCCGTAAAGTCCATTTTAAATAAACTACCTGTGACATGGGATGTTAAGTGTCTTGTATCTGGGCTATAAGGTATGTAGGTACACATCCGTGTATATGATAAAAGTATATTTCTACCATGAGCACCACTATGATCTGGCTTGGCTGCAGTTTAAATGCCCTTTAGTAACGCATAGACAGGAAAAATTGCTTTGCCTTGTAGGAAAACCCTATATTTATATATTCAGCCTTTGACTTAACATATTAATTTTAGTATTTTTTCCGTCCCATTTCGACTAGTGAGACGGGGTACACCTTTCGTCTTACTATCCTCCTGATATTCCACTGAATTAAGTCAAAACTTTCCTGCCATTTTGTAGGACTTTTTTCATGTAAAGTAATGAGATTTTAATTCCCTGTGATAACCTACAAATTACAAGTGAAATGGAAATGCCATTAGAATGTACTCATTCATATTCCAGCTAATAAATGCATAGCAGTTCTCAGGTTTTCATTAACACAACGAAGGAATGCATGAGAATCTGTTCATGCCATGCATTAATTCTTTTTAAAATGCTATTTATTTATGGTTTTGTACATTTCTAAAATATGTTTACAAATTTAGCCATAGACTGATTTAATTTGCAAAATGCCCAATTTTTTTTTAATTGAATTTCGGTTATTTCCAGTAACAGGATCTTCGGCACTCCTCTTTTGATGGGTCACAAATTGTTCCTTTTACTGTCTGATTCACGGTTTGCCCTCCACTTCCTACTTTCACCTCAAAAGGTTGCTGTGGTGTCTCTTCGCCTTGTCTAGGATACCACTGTTACTGTATGTAAACAACTGTCAACCCGTAAATTCTAGGAATTGGCTTATCTGCAGTTTAAGGCGTAATGCTATTGTCAATTCTGCCCTTAGCTCCCTGCATTTAACTCTCTGTTAGAGAGAGCTCACAATTTACATTTTACTTGGTCTGTGAATTCTAAATGTAACACTCCAGACTATTTAATTAAAAATCCACCGCAAAACATTATTAGCCATCCACCTTCCAAAGCTGAAAAGAATTAACGGAGGGCCCCTCCGAACAAAGTTCTGCCCGCTAGAATGCTTTCCTTCTTCCTTTATGACTACTCAGAGTTCAGGCAGTTTCTTTAGGTTTGGACCCTGCGCACACAAAAGGCTTCCAGATCATCTTCATCCCAAGACCGCCTGCTCTTTGAAGGAGATCAAACTCCTAAGAATTCCCCTCTTTCTTGGGGTTTTACTGTAAAACATTATCGTTGTTGGAAATCCTTGGGTCTTACCATATGTGTGACACCCATAAACTCTGACAACCTTTTTATGTCCTGTCTGTATCATACTTTAGGCATGTCATGCCTCTACGTTTGTATTTACGTTCCTCAGCTAGTAACCTGAGGAAGAATTGTCTGTTGTGTGGGCGTGTCAGACCTTATTTACTTTTATATTGTTATGATAAGGTCACGTATATAGGGTGAAACATCTATTATCTTCAGAGGTCGACTCGGACCTTTTGATTTAGACTGGAGTGTGAAATCATCCAAATAAACATGTGAAACTAAGAGACATCAAATAGAACATCAAATAATCAATAAGAGTCAGTAATTTGAACGCACCATGGCCTGTGTGGCCATGAATCATCACACCAGTTTAGTAAAGTTTAAACATTTATTGCCCTTTAGATTAACAATGCTAAAATCATGTAAATCATGCGCAGGGCCAAGTGATAGAAATACAAAAACATCACAGGCTGTCCAAAACGCCTGAAAAATCTCAGTCTAATTGAAACATTAAGCATAAGACATTCCAAAAGAATAACACAGAACAACAATAGAATTAAGTGAAAAATAGAAATGGCATACATTTAATTGTGCAACTGAATAAAATCACAATCAATTAATATATATTCATAATTAGATTTAGGTTAGGTGTCGCTAACTAACACTAATTCGAAAAGCATGTGTGGACAAAAATGTATTTGGAAAACATCTAACTAAGGTGCTAACCAAAATAAGCGGTTGGATTTTCTAAAGGAGAAAAACCTGCAAGACAAACAAATACACATTGGTTACACTGCTCCTAAATGGATCAGCAAGCAGCAGACACTTCTTCAGCAGAGCACAGAAACATCAGGTATTCAGGAAACCGCATCGAGACATGAAGGGAAACAGTTAATCAAGTTGGGCCTAATATGACTGCACTGTTAGAATCATAGGCAAAAGACAGAAAGACATCTAGCGCAGAATAAAATTGGAACAGAACTAATACATAGCTCAGAAAATGGGCAGCTAGATTACATCACCTAAAAGATTGCTATATTAAAGTCCCAAAAGTTATTAACTGCGTTTCTATTGGTCATGACTATGAGATGGTTTAGTTTGCAGCCAATAAAATATCATCTGCGCATCAGATGAATCGCTTCACGTTTTCTGCAGCAAGGATTGGATTAACACTGTCACTCCTCTTTCCTCTCCGAACATCAGCTTCCCTGATTAATCACATTTAAAACTACATGGAAACATAAAATGGGCTTCCTGCCAAAAATGAAACTCCAACAGAAATGAAATGTTACATAGAAAACACCACAATGAGCACTGTGATTCTTTGTTTAGTTTGTACCTTATTATGTCATCTCAGGAAGGACAACAGTATCAAGCAAAGAACATAACTTTTCTACAGTGTGCAAATCACACATGATGGTTGTAGAAACATTGTTTTGCAGAGTTAACACTTTTAAAACACTGCCTCTGGAAAATTACTAAAACGTCAAGCCTTTTAAATTAATGCTAAAACATGAAGAGTAAAACACCGTAGAATATTTAAACTATTAATCCTTTTAGTACACATTAATATTCGTTTTAGTACATTTTATTATCAAGCAAAATACATTTTCATTAGACATTATTATTTCATATTAATATACGTTGTTCATTGTCCACCATATCAGCTACACATTTTTATTTACTAATTCTTGATTTCAGTTAGGTCTTTTAATACATGTTATTTCACATTATATTTTAATGACACACTTTTTATTAATAATGTTTATACTCCAACATTTGCAATTATAAAAATGTTCAAATAAATGAACTAAATAGAATATTGTAGTACATCTAAATTGTTGTATACATTTATTGGCATATTTGTGTGATTATTGTGAAAATGTTAGGTTTTGGGAAAGGGCTGTGTACGCTGTTTCTCAGTATATAAGTACTTTGTGGTTTATGCATTGGTGGTACTTTACTTTGACCTCTCAATATTTTATTAGAAATTGGTTGTTCCAGGCAGCTGCATAAGAAGACAACCATGAACAATTGAGGAACTTCTAATGCAGGGCACCATGAGGAAAACAGTTCTAATTGCACTGTTTTTAAATTGAGAAGCGCACAAATATTGCGTAATTTGCTCTTTCAACTCTTCTTATATTCTCAGTCTTCTTTCCAATGCGTATAAGGAAAAGGAAGCATGATATCAGATGTGAGTGATATTCAACAATTATGTATTATGGCCTATTGCTATAGTAGACATGTAATCAATGTCATCTCATACCACTGTCAATTTTTATTTCACTATTCACAACTTAAATGCTAAATAATTTAACCACACACCTGAGTGTCTGTGTGGGTCTAACTCAGAAGAAATAAAGGAAGACTGGTGGGTGAGGGGAACAGACAAGGCATAGACTTCAAATTGAGCACAACCAAGAGTAGTTTTGTTGGTAAACTTTCTCAGAGGTCCCAACCCCCTTTTTTTGGAAAATGAGACAGTTGGTGTTAGAGCACTGTGCTTGTGCTATGATTTTTGTTCTGTCTTTAGAAAAATGCTGCAAGGTATAAGATTCTCCATCAAAGGACTATTCTTTTTGCTGCATTAAATCTGATCTGCAATTCCATCCCTAAACCAGATCCTCAATGAGAACCTCCCAGTTGAAAATCAAAGAAATAGAGAAAAAGAAGCTGTTTATAAGAAGTAATCAAACATTCTCCAGTTATCCCCGACTGTGAAACTTTGGCCTTTTGGGCAGTGGCTTGGATTGCATTGGTTCCTTGGCTCACCTTTGCTAAGCCACCGTGACAAGGCACGCCTCACAGAAAATGTTGGTGTTAGAGCACCGTGCTGGTGCTATGATTTTTGTTCTGTCTTTAGCAAAATGCTGCTAGGTATAAGATTCTCCATCAAAGAACTATTCTTTTTGCTGCATCAAATCTGATCTGCAATTCCATCCCTAAACCAGATCCTCAATGAGAACCTCACAGTTGAAAATCAAAGAAATAGCGAAAAAGAATCTGTTTATAAGAAGTAATCAAACATTCTCCAGTTATCCCCGACTGTGAAACTTTGGCCTTTTGGGCAGTGGCTTGGATTGCATTTGTTCCTTGGCTCACCTTTGCTAGGCCACCGTGACAATGCACGCCTCACAGAAAATGTGTGTGAGCTGTTCTCCGTAATTTAGCAACACAATAACAGGGTAGTTAAGAAATAAAGATGTTAATTGCTAAGGCCAATTTCAGATTGAAAAAGGAAAGTTTAATAAACAACATACTTGAAAATTGTATGGGTAAAATCAAGGTATCAGTGGTTATTGTAAACATTAATTAGTTTAAAAAATAATGGAGATAGTTGAGATGTGTTTAAAAAAAAAAAGGAAACAAAGGTAAATAATTCCATTATCCAGCAGTGCATTTAAATGCTTATTGAAGGGCTGAAGCACAATGAGTTACCTTGATGTGCTAAGTGCCACTCCTCTGATGGGGCAAGTTCCTGAAAGTTTTTAAAACTGTAACAATCTTCAGACAAGTTAGTGGTGTGCTCCACATTGCGCAGTCTTTACCAAAATGGTTGTGAAGCACTTCATCACATAATTCTTCCAAGATAGCAACATAATTAGTTGCATAGGATAATTCTAAGTCAAACCCACAGGTAAATGTTCTGCATTTTCAGAGGACACTACACTTAGTTTAGTTTCTCTGGTGTCAGCACCTACTTCTGAGTCCAGAACTTTTGCAGTTTCTCTGTAGACTTCTCATAGAAGCAGGCTTCTTCCAGTAGGCAGCCTTCCCAGGAGAAACAACTTCAAATAACTCAATTGCCAGGTTAGGAATCCGGCACTTCCAGTTCAAGCTCTGATATGTGGAGATTCAAGCCTTGAGGCTAAACAGCTTTCCCATGTTCCCCAGCTTTGCAGAACATTTTCTTTCAGAAAGCATGAAGGCTTCTTCTTCACCAGTTTGCAAACTAAGTCATGAAGTGCCATTTGAACAGGAAAGGATTATTAAAGAAGTCATAACATACTAGCAGTGACTGATTCTAAAGCAGCTCCGTTATTAGTGCCAGGTGAGTAATGTGGTTCCTATGCTAAGTTGTATCAAGACTGTTCTAGAGTGCTTTGTGCTCTAAAATCCATGATGGCATAGGGGAGCTCTACAGCCAAGCATCTCTTCTTCCACTCCCAACTCCAATTGCTAGCAACAAGTCTATATCACTCCTTTCCTAGGATTCCAGCACCTAATTGCAAGCCCACCCCAGCATGTCCCAGTGACAGGTAAACACCACAGAAATTAGAGATTCACTGAGGGGAAACAAGAATATCTTTTTGCACAGAGCATGAAGTTCTAGAGTTTCTTTAGTATACCCCATGCCACAGGAGAAGTCAGGTATCTAGATTTTCCCAAAAATCTTTTTTACTGATTTGTCTTGAAGTGTTCTTTTAAGAGGTGTGTTGTCAGCTCATTGCTAAATTGGAGCAGGATTGGGTTGTCCATGTGGATATGGGAAATGTCATTGTGCCTGTTCTTTTTATTTTTGCACTCCTTTGTCTCCATTACTTTCCATTTTAAAGGAGTCTTGGATGTGGGTGTGCCAAGAGCCTTTTAAGGGGGTGAGCTAGTCTGCCAGATATGCGGGTTGTTGACTTTGATGGCTTTGAAATAATGCAGTTGGTTTTAAATATGGTGTAGGCTGGCAAGGGGAGCCAGTGGAATCCCAACAGGTTGGAGGTGACATGGTCATATTTCCAGGACCTTGATGAGGCATGTGTGGCATGTTTGATCCCTTTACTGGTGGGTCAGTTTGGGGGCCAGGAGCCCATAGAGTAGGGTGTTGCCACCATCAAGAAGTGAAAGTGTAAAGCCTTGAATAGCTGTTTTGAAGTTGCTTTTTGAGAGGGATGCTTTCACTCTCTTTAGTAATGAGATTCGGTTCCAGGCTGTCTTGTTTTTCCTAGCAATGTATTCCTTGAGGGTGAAGGTGGTATCTTGGGTGAATCAGAGTGATTTGGCAGCCGGGGTTCTAATTTATCCAGGCTCTTGTTGTTAAGCACGGTTTGGATTGGTTGGTTGGTGCTTTTTGTTCTTGGCAAATAATAACAGTTCTGTTTTGGTGCGGTCGATCTTCAGGTAGATGCTAAACATCCAGATATGGGTGAGGTTCAGTTTATGTTTCAGGCATTGGATGTCTGTAGAGGAGTATATTTTCAAGTAGTGGTGTGTCGTCTGCGAATTGGTGTATTTTTATTCTGCTGTCATTGAACAGATTTCCAAGATATTCCAGGCAAAGGGTGAAGATGACCGGGGTCTTCTCAGGCGATAGGGATCTTAAGCACGTGTAGGCGCCCACATGAACAAACTGGTGCTGGTTGGATAGAGAGAAGGTGAACCAGTGCAGTACATTGCCAGTGAATTCCATTTGAGGCTTCAGGGTGTGGGCCCGAGTGAGATGATCCAGGACTGAGAAGTCCAGGAAAATCATGGGGCAGGGGACATCAGTGTTGTGTTCAAGGGGACGTTGTGAGGTAGTTGTTTACTTGCTGCAGCATGATCTAAGTCGGATTCGTACTCGTGAAGGAGACATTGGGCTTAGATGAGTTTTATGTAGAAAGCTTTTTCGATGATAAGAGATTGATGCATGTAACACATATACAACGCACAATACCACACCATAAGGAAGAGTCCATACATTTGATTGCTTTCGCTGTTTGAAGTGTTGGAAAAATGTAACATCACACACTTTTACTCCAGCTTTTTGGATAAACCAGCTCACCTCAAAGTTTGGAACAGCACTTCTCCCAGAATAAAAAAAACAATCTTCTGTGCTCTCTGAGAAGCCATGTGGTGGTAAAGCTGTTTTAAAGTAAATATTTGTTTACCATGGAATTTACAAAGGATTTCAAGCCTTCTCCTGGTGGCCTGCCACAGTGAGAGATTTCAAGGAGTAGAATTATTTTATATATTTCATATTACTCACGTGACTTGTCATGTATGCATGTGTATTGTAGAGAGCGCACATTTGTGCATGCCTAAATTTAACTGTGGAGTACAGTTGCACTTTTAAACTTTTCTGAAACTCCTGCTTCTACACCCCCAACACATTTTAGCGTCTGTTCCTTACACTTGCACATAACACGTGGATTTACCTCTGCCCTTGACATGAGCGAGTTTTGGATTATAATTTGAGGTGAAAACCCCCCAGCAGTGGTTTGTCAATACGTATTATTACTGTCGTGCCAGTTTATGGGTGCTCACCTACTTTTGCGGATGGTTGACCCAATAACACACGTTCCCTGGCCCTATGAGGACATTTATCTCCCTGTAACATTCCCCAAAACTGATGAAGTATTGCACCTACGTGTACCGCATTCTGAGTGTTCATTTATGTTTCCCGAATCCCATATATGTAAGGTATACTTACTTTGTGATTCGAGCCCAGTGAAAGTAAAATTCACCCGCTGTAACGTGCACCGCTAATTTTCTTGGGTCCCCCGCAGTAAATGTATTTCCTCTGGTTTTATTGCTTCCCAAATGGCTGTCGCTGTTTGGCACTGGGACCCGTTCATCATGCTGAACAGCCGTAAACCGAGTAGCAGGTTTGGGATTATGAAACATCTGTGTGAGCTGTCTGCATATATCTGACAAAGCCACGCTCGCTCTTTACATTGTGAACTTTTTCTTAGGGACATTTTATTCCGGGGTGACCGATATGCAAGAGCGGGGAAACACGTGCAGAAAAACGGAATTCTGTCCAGCTTTTTAAATGTAGTGTTACTCATTGAAAGGTATTCTTGTAACCTGCAGGCCCACAGATACATGAGGCCCGCCAGGCCTTTGTTTGCTGGCAGGCAGCCAGCCCATGAACTGAGGATGTGCGATTCCCCGCCACCCTCCCTGGGGTGTCCTGGACTCAGAGATCCCCCTTAGATGATACCACATTGTATGCAACTGTTCTCCTATCGCTGTAAATGTGCATGCTACAAATACTGCTAATCTGACTGCATTGCTGGCAGTTGGTTATCTGTTTGAAAATAAATAAATACACGATTTTTTTTTAATGTATTTTTCTGGTCACCAAATTAGTAATTAACGGCAGGCTTCACATGGATGGAATGTGAAGAAGCAAAGCAACCTAAACTTCCTGGGGGAAAAAAATACCCAAGGCGCATAATGACCACTGCACTTGCGGAAATATGCAAATATTGTGTACTTAAAATGATGGAAGCTACGAAAAACAGTGACCTGAATCCAAGTTGCTGCTCATTATACTCCAGACAGCTGAGGCGATTCATTCCTTTTTTGTTTTGGGTCACATTGTAAGTCTCTCAGTCCTTTCGGGAAATACCACATTTGATACAATTCGCACACCCTCACGAACTGTTATGCTGTTGGGGAGCATCTTTGTTTTTAATATCAATCTGAACTGTAAAATTCCTTGAAATGCCTAAAGCCAACTACTGCGCATATTATTAACTATTGTTATCTATACAATGTTTTTAATAATTTAATCTCATCCATGCTATTCTAAGTGCTAGGAATATCTATGCCATTTGGGTATATGATTGTGATTTCATAAATAGGATAATTATACTTAAGCAATGACGGGCGTTATTTTCCTCATTCGCCCTTCTAGTACTGTCAGCAGAGGATGGCAAAGCAAACGTTATTTCTCAAGCAAGGCACTGTTTTTTCATATCCTTGCACTTGTGATGCAAATTGTACTCATAGACCTTCAAGCAAACCTGCCCAATTATTTGATAAGATAGCTAACAAGGCTGTACCAATAGATGCTAACAGCAACTGGTGTTGCCATGTTTTCTTTCCCTGTTTATTTATTTATTTTACTCAGACAAGTGTTTGTGGAGGGTGAAACCAAGCATGACTTTTTTTTAACCAGTTCCGCAAAATTGGTTTCACTTAATACTTGATATTCTGAAGTTTCTGACAGTTGAAGGGTCAAAACCGGTTACTAGTTTTGTGAGGGATGAAAAGTACCAGAATTCATAGAGTGAATATCAATCGTTTTTATTTTTTAAATATTTAATTAAAATCGCCATAAAACTGTTAGCAGTTATGTTTTCCCATCGAAATGCCACATTTACACCACCATATGTGCCTAGAGTGTTTGAACAGGATGGAAAGCAAGGGTTGCATTAAACATAGGAAGAAAGACAAAACTGTAAGGTTCTCACGAGAATATTTATAGACATATTGGAAGTAAATCCAGGATTGACCATACAGTTCAATGGGTTCATAATGGTTTTAAGAGATTAAAACTTGTGTAAGATCATATGATGCAGTCACACTGCATAGAGCAATGAGCGATAATGATTTCATTTTTAGGGTCGAGTGCACAAGTGTTCCGTCCCAGTTGTAATCTCTCTTTGGTCTTTTCACCACACCCACGTCACGCCTGTCACTTTCATTGGTTTGTGGGCTTGCCTTTTAAAATGTGCTTGATTTAATTAGTGAAAGGCAGGCATACATCATGCCTTTTCCGGTGTTT
Source organism: Pleurodeles waltl (assembly GCF_031143425.1). Classification (NCBI taxonomy): domain Eukaryota; kingdom Metazoa; phylum Chordata; class Amphibia; order Caudata; family Salamandridae; genus Pleurodeles; species Pleurodeles waltl. The sequence goes on along the minus strand of NC_090444.1, from coordinate 1,425,863,270 downwards.
ACACCTCTTCCAGAGCACCGACCAACTACTGAAAACATAGGAGGCTCCATGTTTTCAGCCTGGTTTCTGCACTACTTTATCTTTTTATTTTTTACGCAGCACAGTTGCGCTGGGTTTTTTGGTTTTCAATTTCAGCGCGATCGCACTGGGTTTTACATAGTGCAATTGCGCTCATTTGTTTTGTTTTTTCTTCCAATTTATGTGGCAAGAAAAGTCTGGTTAGGAGTTAACAACGCTAATAGCTCTAACTCCAGCAAATGCGAGACCCGCTGTATTGCAAATGCTTGTTATTAATGCAGGGAAATAGCGCTTGAAGTACAGCCTCTGAAAACGGTGAGACGGCAATGTTCAGCTTCACATGTGATCCTACAAGACAGTTCTTTGTTATATTCAGGATCTATTACAGTTTTTATGAGGCCTGTGATGGCTATTACACATATTAAAATGCATTAAATGAGCTCATTATTATTTTCCTTTCTAGACTCCAAAGAAAGAAGAACAACAACTAGATTTTAAAGCAAGTCCAAAGAAAGCCCCGGAACCAACAGTCGACCTTTTAGGACTTGGTAAGACACAAGTAAATGGAATGCACTCAGTGGTTCCACAGACCTGAATACTGTTTTGAAGTGAGCATGATGTTTATTTTACCATACTTCAGCAGATGTGATTTGGTGACCCTAAAATACCATGATTTAAATAGAATAACATCAGGAGTAAAGTAATAAAGGCAGCCTGTAACGAGGAGGCAGACCCTTTCAGTAGCCTTGTCTTAACCAGAGTACGAGTAATGAGTCCCTTGGCAAGGAGAGGCTGCCAAAGTGATCTATACCGCCTTTGTATATTGTAACATTTCAGAATGTAAATATAAATGTGTCTTCTGCCTTGTTAGGGTTTTCAAAATGAGTTGAATGCTGCGTCTTTATTCTGCATAAAGTATGAACTGGTGACATTGGCGCTGGAATGCACCAGCCTTAAGACAGTTTATTTTCTGGACACTGGTGTTTAGGATTCAGATTAGTGCCATTGACAGTGGGCTTATTTCATTCGAATGTGAAATGTCCTTAGTTCTTATTGAAAATAAGTGCAATATCATAATGTGAAAAATGATTTTTGAAAGCATGTCATGTATTTAATTCCGGCTGGAAATTAGACAGTTGTGCAATGTGCAGTGCTGCATTTTTAATTTTTAAGACCACATGTTATCAGAACAATTCTTACATTCACATTTTAAAACCTAGGATGCGTGAAACTAGAAGGCACAGACGTCAACACGAATTGTTGGACATTCTTAGGCATGAAGGGGGACTCGATGGAAAATTGTAACCTTGTCCCAATTTTAAACATGGGTATAAATGCACTTGCTCTTGGGGTAATTGCATAGCATGTGTCTATGCAATTTCCCATTCCATTTGTAACCCTGGACGGATATTCCACTATATAGTTTTAAGTTTGGGATTATCTACATGTGTGTACAACATGAAAAATCCAGTGTTCTGGTGTGGCTTTTAAGTAACATGCATTGGTATACCATTTAGGTCGCTCCTTTGTGACCTAGTGGCATTGCAATGATTTGGAGCCACGCTGCGTGGCATCTTTGAAGCTTTGCAGCTTGGCTAAAGTTTAAAAACAAAAATGGAAAATCTTATGATGTGACTGCCATGACAATATTTTATAGGCGCGTGCATCAGGCATGATATGGGTACAGAAGCATTTTTTTCAAGTGAGGGGAGCAGAAACAACATGGGGGAGGGGGAATAGCAAAGCAGCATGGGGAGAAGGAACATTGGGGAAGGCAGGGTATTGGTGGAACAGCACTGCGGTAGGTGGGGTGAATGGCGATGCAATAGGGGGAAGGCGGGGGAAGAATGTGGAGTTAGGGAGGGGTGGCAAAGGAATACATGGTGGGTGAATGCTGAAGTACCAGAGAGGACGGTGGGGGTGAACGGCAAAGCAACATGGGGGAGAGTGTGGGGATCGTTGAAGCAACATAGAGTGGATGCAAATCCAACAGGGGGTGGGCTATAAGTGACTCAAAAGCTAGGGGGAAAAGGGTGCGAGTAAAAGCAATGCTGAGTTTGGGGGGAAAGCTGCAGGGATGGCACAGGTGAGCATAGCAGTGGGGAAAAACACACAGGCAAGCACAAGGCAGAGGAGGGTGGGTAGAAACATTCGGGCAAAAGAGAGCAACACTGTGCAGGGCAAGAGATGTACATGAGGGAGATGGCTCAAAAACATGCACACTCTAATGAAGTGCTTCACGCAAAAGAAAAATGTATTGCTTGGAAAGCATGCAGTTGAAGCTGTGATGACGCATTCATAGAGATTGTAAAGAAGCAGTGCTCTATAGAGGGACAGACACAAGGTTGACAAGCTGAGATATGAATAAGAAGCAAGCAAATAAGAGTGACAAGAAAGAACAACCAGAGGCATACCAATGAAGCTGTGTGCTCCAAGTAAAACTTTAAAGAGTAATAAGAGGTTGAAACAACCTGCAGCAAACCAGGGGTACAAATCTCGACCACATAAGGACATGCAACAAGCCATGTCCCCACACAGTTTGTGACAGGCAATCCCCCAAAAGAAGATGTCGATAGTGGATTCCCACGCAAGCCAGAAGGATATAGATTTGTTTCCGTTCTGCTACATCTGACCAGTCTCTGGCTCAGTCTGCTTCCTGCAAAGATGGAGGGACTCTTCCCACAAAGAGTAAATCCTAAATCACAGGTGAATGCGGAGAATGTCTTCCACAATTATTTACCTAACAGTCCACATCACTCTAAAGACAAGCCAGCACACTCACTACACATGATGGGAAGTCTAAAAGAACTAGATGACAGACCAAGCACACGGCTGGGGGTCAGGGGGCAGAGTGTGAACCTGGAAGGTACCCCCAACAATTCTGATACCCCAACCCTGAAATGGCAGATGGAATTCTGAATTTGATGGGAGCCTCTCCGATGACAGCACAATGCACCCCACCTCAGGAGGGAGTTGCACCACAAGCCCTGCTAGTACACCTTTTACTAATGCTATCAATTAAAGTGACACTGAATCATATCTTAAGGGAGCTTTGAGAGAGGAAACTGTCACAAGAAGATGCTCATAGAAAAACTAATGAGCAACTGGGACAAATTAATACTAGCATTCAACAGCTCTCTTCCAGCATGTCTCAGGTCGAACAAAGGGTAGCAGACTTGGAAGATTCAAGTAATAAACACAGAACTGGAACCTCCAAAATTCAAGCTGAACTAAAGGACCTTCCAGTAAAGCTATATGATGCGGAGAATAAATTATGCCGCTCCAATTTAAGATTTGTAGGAATACCAGAGGACCACAAAGAAGGATCAATGGTAGCAAAGCTGATTTCAGACCTCATTAATAAATATGCACTCCTGGGTAAGGCATCCAGTATTTAACCTATTTCTGGCAGTACGAGCATCGAATGCAAAATAAGCAAAACCACCTTGGCGAGCTATAGCGATTTTAGGATCAAAGAACAAATCTTGATGCACGCCATTAAAAGCGAAATGTAAGAGACCACAGATAATTTCACCTTTCAAAGATATTCCGACATGTCAATTTGGGCAGCCAGGTCATTGCAGAGATTTTATAGGTCTGATCGATGAGCACCAGCTGGCATCTTTCAGCAATCAAAATTCAAAGTTCTCTTCGAGGGTTAAGCACACATATTTAACTCGGTGGATCAGGCCAAGAGATTTCTATAGATGAGAAAGACGGAGTCTAACTCCTACAAGTCACAAATATTTAAGCTGAGAGGGGGGAAAAAACCTAGCTTTGCAACAAGAATTAGATCAAGCACTGTGGGCCCATCTGACATCCTACTTTTAGGCCTCCGGGGCTAGAATGATGGAAGCCAGAAAGAGTTTGAAGGAGCATTGTATGTCTCATGAAATAATAAATCAGAGTACATGCTTCCAACAATACTATGATGAGAGCGAACATGCCAGGGAGTTTCTGGCCTGGTCTGTCAAGAAAAGCTGAAATAATGCATCCACTAAATCAGTCTACAATGAGGCCAGGGATTGGATGGTTGATCAACCTGCTGATATAGAGAGGGTATTTTGTAACACACATTATTAATCTGTACGCCTCCATGTCTGCGATCACCCCAGAACAAACTAGCTATTATCTCTGGGCAATTGAATTGCCTATTCTCAGTAGAGAACTTCACACACATGCAGTGGGGCTAATTATGTTGACCGAAGTTGAAGATGCCATTAAGTCCTCCCCCAGTGGGAAGGCTTACGGGAGCAATGGGCTACTGACCCAGCTATATAAAAGGTTTGTGGATCAGATCGACAATTTTTTTGTTTTATTGCTTAATGAAATACTTAATGGGTGTGAGGTGCCTAGTTTCTTTTACTGAGGCAGTAATTGTTAGTTTTTTGAAAAAGGAGAAACCGGATGATAGGACAGGTCCATGTCGCCCCTTCAGTCTTTTGAATAGTGATTGAGTTATTCTCGAGAATTTTGGCTTCCAGAAAAAACCCATCAGCACAAGCAGTGTTCCATAGAGACCAGTGTGGATTTCTACCCGAGAGAACAATCTCAACTAATAACAATTTTCTGTTGCAGGCTGTAGACTGTTTCACCAATAACAAGGTCAAGGCAGCCATTATTATGCTAGACATCGAAAAAGCCATTGATTTCGTTCAGATGGGACGTCTTGTTCACCATCTTGTAATTGATAAGGTTGCTTCAAAATATATACCATAAGGAAGAAGCAAAAGTCATAGCAAACTCGCATACGACTGGAACTTTGCCAATTAGTCGAGGGACTCATCAGGAATGCCCCTATGCCTACGTTGTTATTCACACTTTTTACCGAACATCTAGCTACTGCATTGCTCCTAGATCCTCAGATTAAAGCACCCTTGCAGGGTGCACCCAAAATTAAACAGTTTGTGGATTATATGATTTTGTATTTAACTGCAGACAAGCAAAAAGTTGCCAGAGCATTCACTAAAATTAAAACATTTACTGATCTAGGGAACTATAGAATTAATCATACAAAGTCGGAAGCCCTTTTGTTCAGTAGCTTTGAATCTGTTTTGCCTATGGATATGCCGCCATATTTTCAGGCTTCATGCCCTATTAGATACTTGGGCACACATGTATCTCATGATTTTGCTGATTTACAACAATTGAATTATTTGCCAACTCTTTAAAAAGCTTGAAATCTCTTTTGGCTACGTCAGTCCTTCCTCCTAACAATTATTGGACGCACAACATTAATCAACATGATGATTCTCCCACAGTTCTTTATTTTCTCAAATGTTATCTTTAAAGTTCCCCTTAAAATTCATTAGGGAAATAGATCAGATGCTGTGCCATTTCGTATAGTCGGGGGAGAAACCTCTTACTAAGCTGGAAACACTCCATTAAACATCGAAGACCGGGGTCTAGCATTACCCCATTAATAAAAATATATTATCAGGTCCCATTCCTAGACCAGGCTATTCAGTCAGTAGCACCACACAGTCTTACAATAATTTTTATCTTGACCTGATGCTCCTAGAAGATGCCATTTGGTTTTCCCATTTTCTCAACATTCTGAGGCTTCCGAAGCATACTAGATATAAGTTTCCCCATCTTGTGCCTTTTAGGCATGCTCAACTTAAAGAAGATCATTTCTCCCAATTTCAACCCTCCATGATAAGCAAGTGTGATTTGTTGGGTTTGCAAGTTGGCACGGGGAGTATTAATGATTAGGAAAAGGTAGGGATTTTTCAATGTAATTTTTTTTTTTTTTTTTACAGGCTGGGACTATGAAATCCTGGGATCAGTTGAAAACGAGCAACCCGGTGATCCCTGCCTCACCATATTTTTAATATGTCCAAATTCACCACTTAATGTCTGAAAATTTTGCATAAACAGATGCATTAGCCTCCACAATCACCCAGGGGCTTAATAGGAGTCTGCAGTTGGTATTGCATACTTCAGCACCAACTATACGTAAAAATAGTTCGAAACACCTTGAAAAAGATTGAGGTTTCCACAGATTGTAAGATCGATTTATGTATTGGAAGCAATACAATGTATGGAGCCCATAAAGCCATTAGAGTGGCTCATTGGAGAAAAAAAATGTAATTTTGGTCAAAATGGATGCTGTAAGATCCACCATTTCTCGTCCATAAAATGTTGCACTCCACCTCTGGGGAAAGTTTTAGATGTAGACAAAATATGGCAGATTGGCTGCATGTTTGCTTTTCCTGTCCTGCTTTAGTCGATTTCTGGAAGAAAGTCTTTCAGTGGCTTCGTACAAAATTGCAGGTATTTATAGTTCCGGATAACATGGGAGCCTTTTTTGGAATTTCTACCCTCCTAAATCTTTCTGTGCTGCAAAAAATGCTATTTTTATTGCATTTCTAATACTAGAAAAGTGGACAACTGCATAAGTCCCATCATATGAATTTTTGTTAGAAAAAAATGAAAGAAATTAAGTTGAAGGAAAAAGTTTATGCACAAAGAATGGGGGAACCATCGAAATATCAAAAAAATTGGCAGAGCAGACTGAATTTATACATTTTTTGAGAGATATTAGAAATGATTTAGGAAATTACAAAAAGTGTTTATTTCTGTCTTGGTTCCTTCCTTTGTATAAAAACGCTGGATTCTGTGATTATGAAAGTACCTATGAATTGTCATGTATCCTGTCTACCTGCTTTATTAAATAAAATATTTAAAAAAAGAAAAAACAACTAATGTGAAGCAATGGGCTGGCTCCAAGAACCTCAATATTAATGATAGCCACAATATGCCTTGCAACAAACAGTGAATTTGCTGTCTAATAGGCTAAATTTTCCCCCTTTTTATGGTTGAGCGCAAAGTGCTCTGTCCCTGGTGTAATCTCTCTGTGGGCTTTTACCACGCTCATCAGTTTGGTTGGTTTGTGAGCTTATCTTTTAAAATTACCTTTATTTAATTAGTAAAAGGCATGCATATGTCATGCCTTTTCCGGTGTTTAGTCAGCCTCGAGCGCACCAGCCAACTACTGAAAACATAAGAGCAGTAGTAGAGCGCTTTGCAGGACATCAACACTGTTACATGGATATTTGCACGTTTGCCGGTTAAAGGAATGATTGCGCTTTTGATGGTTACATGGATAATAGCACTTTTGCCGACACGTTTCACTGCAAGCGATCTGCTGTTTCCTTTTGTGTGTTTGCCTTGCACTCATGGCGGCCGTCGGCTCACATACATGAAACTGTTTTACTTTTCAGTTTATGGCAAGAAAAGTCTGGTTAGGAGTTTACCGTGCTAATAGCTTTAACTCGAGCAAACGCGAGACCCAATGCACTGCAAATGCTTATTCAACTTGTTTTCTACCACATTTACAATTTCAAAACATTCAGTGCAGTAGAGGTGGCTCATGCTGGGCTTCCCCTTTTGTTGCTTCATGGCTACATGCTCTGGTAATGCTTGCCTTATCATACCGTTGAGTGTAATTGCGGTAGACTCCTGCAAATATTTCACCCTGTTTGGAAGCTCCATTTAATTTGTGACATGAATATTACTTTCTGTCATGGTTTATAACGCCTTTAAACCAGTGTCTACCAGCCATAAGGAAAAGCTTTCTTCATAGCGATATGGTAGTATTAACAAATTGCTGCAGCGTAGCTCCCAATAGGAGTCTTGCACATTTTTTTTCTAAACATAAGATTTTTGTGTGTCTTGCAAATTTCCTTCTCAATCTACAGATTTTAACTTGTTTTCCTAGTCCTTCCCCTGTGGAGGAGAGAACTTCTATACCCTTTTCCCCCGCATGGCTATACCCTTTTCCCCCGCATGGCTATACCCTTTTCCCCCGCATGGCTATACCCTTTTTGTTACTCGCGATCTCCTTTACCGTTGCAGCAAGGTTACCCAGTGCCTATCTTGGTAACTGACAGGCCACAATGGGGATCTGTCTTCCTGAGGAAATAAGTATTAATTTTGTTAGGGCTAAAACTTTGCAATGCCATGTCCATACGCTAAATATCCCTTTGATTGCTGTCCACTTGTCTTCGGCAGGAAGAAGAGGTTTCAGCAGGGCAAGCAGAAACACTCGATAACATAAGCAATGAGCAATTCCCTTTTAATAGCAACAACAACGCTATTTTAATTCCAACCTTTTAAACTCAGTAGGCGAGCTCGTCTTGATTTAAAGAGCTAAATGTATTATCGATGCACTTATGTATTACAGAATCACATTTTCTAATCAGTTTCCCTTTGAGGTTTACAAATGAAAATTACAAAGCAGTCTTATACTCCGAGATTGTAGCTGAAAAATCGAGCATCTCTTTATTGGATGTTTTGATTATTTATAAAGCTGCCACAGTGTAGGCACAGTGTCATGAAGGCATGAAGACATTGACTTGTAGGTGGGTTGCCAAAATTATTTATTGAATTTTAATTTGTGCCCCTGTGCCGCTCACTTTCCCACTATTCTTTTGTCTTGCCTGGGAAACAAGTTATTAGCTCTCAATCTAAATCATGCAGTCTCTTACTTTAAAATTCACTGCTTTTAGGGGGGATTAGTGTGGGGTTTGTGGCATTGTGAGGCTGCATGTATGTGTTTAGTTCGTCATTTGAAAAGCGGGGAAAAGGAAATTGGCAGACTCGATACATTTGCTGCTGTAGATTTATAAGAAACAAGCATGAACTTCACTTTAGTATCCATTCCAGCTACAGGGGACCCCATCTTTTTGCTCACACGGAATTGGCTTTGAGTGCTGTCGACCTTCTAAACCAAAAGTGCAAGCACTGACCGTTCCAATGAGTAGGAAAGAAAAGATTCGGCGTCTGTACTTAACAACAAAACCAATTATCCTGATGTAAGAATTGTGTGATTGTCAAAGCCTTGCCGGCCCCCTCGCAAGGAAGAAAATCAGGGAAGCTTGATTTCTGTTTTTTTTTTTTTTTTTTTTTAAAGTTTCTTGAACATCAAACGCATTTATACTATCTAGTTTAAAAGGAAAATATATATTGGTATGTTGCTTTCCTCATCTGCTACTGTTTGTTTTCTGTAGTTGTTAGAGATCGAACCCATATTTCGATAGCAAAAATCGATTGTTGTATTAACTCGTTTTTAAAGAATTAGATGAAAGCACTTACGTATGCTGTAGCGAACAATAAATAGCCCCATTGGATTTGGGAACGTTATTTTGCGCATAGTACGACATGGGACATTTTACCACATTTCGAGCACTTACTTGAAGGCCCTGTTGTTTAAGCACCCTCTAGTGTAATGAAGGTAAGTTCTGTTTTTGCAATGCATTTAGGCGTCACATTTGTGTAAAGACGCCCACGACCAATCTGGTCATTTTAAGTGTGTAAATACTTAGTAGAAAACATATCAAATGATAGTGATTGTACCATCATCAAAGCACAGACACACATCTCGGTGGAAAACATGTTAGAAATAAAAGCTGAAATTTGAAACACGGGTAGATGGTGTTCTATTTGTAGAGCTCTATTATAAACTAAGCAAAATCGATTCCTTACAGTGTGCCTTTATACAATTAGTACTGATGCTCATCTGGTGGTGGTCTCATATTCGGAACTGAGTGAAAATACCACTTTACACTGCGCTGCCTTTTTAGCTTCAACTTCACATCATTCTATAAAGAGCAATATCTGTATCAGTATATTCCGTCGACCATTCCTGCGTACTTGCCAGCTTCTTGTGACCAAAAAGGGGTAGAATTTTTCCGAGTTATAAAATGATAATTAGCGTACACCGGACATCACTGGAAATGGCATCTCATGACCTTTGACCTGAGGATATTGCAGGTTAAATTGCATTGCATGATCATTCATAGGACAGTAACTGAATCGAGGAAGTGCAAGGAGTGCACAGGAGTGCAGCGCGGGCTCTTAAACCTATTGCTGAGACTGGTCACATAACAGGCTCCAGGCTCCGCTGGGCTCTCACTGCACAGCCTCAGTGCTTGACACTGTACCATACTTTTATGTGGATATTAGTGTACTGAGCATGGTGTGCTTTGCAAACTATTAGTGATGTGTTATTTCACACACATACTTAAATATATAGATATATACATTGATATTACACTGTGGAGGGCCTCCTTCCTGGAAAGTTTCAGGGTGATCTTTCAAACGGGGGCAGAGAACACGAGTGGGCCACAATACACTTTTTCTCCTTGTAATTCCTGTAGAGAAAATTAGACAGTGAAAAAGAAAAAATGGCTGAGCAGAATTACACAAAATTTGGCATAATACTAAGGGCCTTGTTACGAGTTTGGCGGGCAGTGGAGACAGCCGGCCAAACTTGTTAGGTCGGAAGACCGCCAGTTCTGTCTTTCGCCCGCTGGCCCTATTATGAGTTTCCCACTGGGCCAGTGGGCGGAAACAGAGTTTATGCCCCCTGGCCCAGCTGGAACCTACCCGCAACATTGATGCCGGTTCGTAATCGAGTCGGCTGTAATGTTGCAGTGCATCGGGTGCGACAGCACCTGTCGCACTTTTCACAGCCTGTAATTCAGGCAGTGAAAAGCACAACAGGGCTGTCTAGGGGGCTCCTGCATTGCCCATGTTCGTCTCGGCCAGCCTTTGCATGGTGGTGGAATTGCCATGCAAAAACTGGCAGACATTGGAGTCGTAACCGGCGGATTAAGACCACCGGCATCGCCAAGCTGTCAGCTGGCGAAAAAGTGACGGTGCCGGCAGTCGGACCGTGGTGCTTTCAGCACGGTCATAATGGGGCTGTCGGACTGCCCCAATGGCGGCGGTCCGACCGCCAGACTCATAATGAGGGCCTAAATTCTTACCAAGAAAGTGTGCTTTTTGTGATTCAATATAATTCTGTTCAGCTGTTTAAGAGAAATTAACGTTGAAAGAATAGAGCCCTATGGGACAAAATAAAGCACTCAGGGAAAGCTTTTCTGGAGATACAATGTAAATAAATAAATGAATACATTTTTGTATCATCACACTCCTCTGGGATTTAGTCAGTATTCTAGAGGGGGTCATGTGGTACTGCATTTTTTTTTAAGTGGCTAATGTGAGGTTGGAATCTGGGTTGTTGCCCATCCGTGGGGGATCACCGCATACAAGGGTGGAGGGTTGGACGCAATGTCAAACCAGTGTTGTCAAGCAGGGGTTTGGCTGGCAGCGGGTGTTGGACACAAGGCCTGGTCACAGGTCAAGCCATATGCGGCAGGGAGTTTGCGTAGTTGGGTATTGTAATAAAATCTTACTTTGTTAAACCAAAACCCTAGAAATTCACTGAAAATAAATGTTTTAAGAGAAGTTATAGTTAAGTATGGTAATAATAATCTATCTTTACATTAAACAAACCTCAGAAATTCACTGAAAAAAACAGAGCTTAAATTGACGTTATAGTGGTTGAAAATGTAATTGAAAACATAACAATTTTAACTTGAAAAAAACATGAAATTCAGTAGTTAGTTTACTGAAGTACATGTAACTTGCACCCCTGCCATGCATTACTTATTGCCTCACCTATTAAATCAATCATGATATCTGAAATGACATCATTGATGATATCACTGTGCATGACGAGAGCGCAAGTTAGTTACATCAGTGAAGTTCAGTGGTTTTATGAGTTTAAAATGTTTTTATTGATGTTTTCACCTAAATATAATAACATTTAACCTTTGTTTTTTCAGTGAAACAATATACATGCATAGCTACAGTTTGTGTGTGTATATATATGTATATATATATATATATATGTGTGTGTATATATATGTGTATATATATATGTGTATATATATATATATATGTATATATATATATGCATATATATATATGTATATAAAATAATGCAATAAGCTAAATATCATAATTTACCTTAAAATGTCAGATTCATCTTATTTCATCTGTCCCGGGCAAAATCAGATTATGAGACGAAAAATAAGATAGTATGGATTTAGAAAGTACTAAACATTGCATATCATCTTCTAAATGACAGAATGGGGTTACACAGTTACTACTGATGAATCAAACTCTGTCAGTTTTATGTTAATATTGTTTGCAATTAGGACTCTATACTGTAGTCGATATTATTTTCTTGCAATAAGTTAGTTCAGCAAATTGCTATATGTTTTTATATCCCGCAATGAAGCTTCGCATCAGCATCTAGAAGCCATGTATGTTCCAGTGTAAAAGGAAGCAATATGTATACATTTTTGTTGCAACCAGTAAAAGCCAACTGGCAAAGCACTGTGCAGGATATCTTAGATGCTGTTCTTGTTACCACCTTCGGATGTGCTAATGAATCTCACTTTCCGTTGTCATGCTCACACCTAGAAGTGTAGGTGAATGACAGCCTTACATGTCCTGCCCTGTGCCATTAAATTACAGCAGTATTAGTCCTGGCACTTGGGTCACATACCAGGGATCTGAAACAACCGCTGTGCTAACTCTTACCTTAAGCTATTAAAACCTGCCGCATGAGTGCTGCACAGTATACAATTGTGAACCGCTACTTAACTAACGTATCCTGAGTCTGTGACTTCCATTGGTCTGCGTGTTTTGATCAACAAAGTGTATTTCTGACATGTCCCCAACTTATTAGCTTTTCGGGAACTGCTAAAGACAAAGCTTTTTAACTCCCCTAGACTTTGTCATTCTCGCTGCTCTTCAGTGCCATTTAGCTAGCGCCAAGTCATCTATGGGTATTCGTTGCGCTTTAGATGTTCTCATAACATAACATGTAACATGGCTACATATACTTCTTGACTTTCACCTTTATAAACTTCCCCTTGAATATTGAGTTGTGCCATTCATTAAGCATACTGCCAGCGGTGTAGTCCGGAAACCTATTGACTGACAATGAGGAGAGAAGCCACTGTAAGTGAGCTCTACCCTGTCGGGACTGAAAGAACCATATGGGTAAATCAGTTTCTCTTCCAAATGTCTTGTCTTGGCCTTCTGTCATTGCAGTAGCTCAGTAGTTCTCAACCTTTTGACTTATGTGGAACCCTAATTAATCATTATTGGAATCCAAAGACCCCCAATGAATCATGACTGTAATGTGGGGACATTCAGTAAGTCATTGCGGGAAGCTGGGGACACTGGTCTAAGCTTCTTCAGTTATCTAAATCGCAAAACAAGCATTCTTCTGACAAGTACACAAATAATGAAATATTTATTTAATTCACAAGAATATCGATTACAATTTATATTTTTATTTAGTTCTAAATCTTTTTATTGAGTTTTGCTGAAATAAGAACATTGGTAATAAAATTCGGTACATTTTTTAGACCAGAGCTTTGTGAGGTCTTAGTTCAGAGGATGCATACAAGTGGGATTGCTGGCCTCACGCTATCAGCCAGTGAAAAAGAGTAATATAATCAGGGTAAACAATAACAGTGAAGACAACTGGGGTGGGGCAGGTAGGTGGTAAGAGAGGTGCCTGCTACGTTCATGTGTTGAAGTAGGTATATTTGTTTGAGGATGCTAGCCAGATATGTTCTCTTGTCTAGTGAGAGATGTGTAGAGACATATTGATTGGTGCAGAGTGATGTGTGAGTTCATTGGAGGTGCTCCTCCCAGGGGCTTTCCCCCCCCGTGCGTCTCAGGGGGCTCTATTGCTGCATCCGTCCCAATCTGGAAGAGGTTCTATTACAGTGTGAGGGAGCTGGGAACTATAGGTTCAGTTGAGTTGCAGAGCTCTGAGACGTTGGGGTTAAAAGTATTGGCATTCCAACCTTTCCATGTAGTCTATGAGACAAGTATTTGCCCCATTTTATAGAACCAGAGGGCTACCAGTGGTGACTGCTTCTTTTTCCAGTGTAGCGCTATGAGTTGCTTGGCCCCCCCCAGTCATATTAAGAAAGAGTTTCCTATCTGAGCTAGTTACTCCATTCATCCTGCGGGGTAGTATCCAAAGGAGATTTGTGATTGGTTGTGTCAGGAGGGAATATTCTAGGGTTCTTCTGATGTGGCCAGGGTTTTCCTTCCAGAAGATTTGTACAAGTGCACTGTCCCATCATATGTGCAGAAATATTCCTTCTCCCTTTCAGTATCTCCAGCAAGTGGCTGGGGTTGCAGAGAACATTTTGTGCTGGTGGGTTGGGGTTAGGTACCATTGGAACATGATTTTATAGAATGATTTCCTCTGGGGTATGCTTCACAGCGTTTTAGCTATATCCTTCCATAGTCTGTTCCATTCCTTGGCTCCTATCTGTGTGATACACGTGTGGGGTTACAGCTTTAGAGGCCTGTATGGCCTAATCGGTCCTAGAGACTTGCCCTTTTGTGCCCTAGTATGTGCGTAACACGATTTCAAAGGTAACGTTACTGGGGTGTAGGTCCCAGTGTCTGAGTTGGCAGGACTGGAGTCTGTTGTTTCTGAGTTATGGTACTCTTGTTTGCATTCTTCAAAGACTTAATAGAGTCCGCTTGAAAAAGATCTTTTAATGTGCAATTTTGGGACATGGGCTGGGATGAATTCAGGATTTTGAATTGTTGGCGTGTTATGGGATGGAAAAAAAAGCTTGACAGCCAGGAACTCCTGTATATGGAGGACCGTTTTTGTGGGTAGCTGCATATGTACTTTTTGGGCGTGCTGCGTGTGGGATCCACGCTAAGTACTGTGGGGGCAGCACGCAACTGCCCTGCCCACATAGAACTAGTCCCCGCTTTCTCTCCCTCAAAGACCACACCTAAATATATCACAGGTGGACCTCCCAGTGACATTCAGATTCGGACATGCCATAGACCTCCTCCCCCCTCATCCCTAGGGAACGTGAGGAGCTCATTTTGAGATACAATGTTATTTCCCATTCCACAAAATTGTACGAATCTTGGTTTGTAATTTAGTAATCTCTTTTATGGGGATAGTCTGGAATAAGTAAAATATTCGGGCTAGGATGTTAATTTTAATAATATTGAGCCTTCCCAACCATGACAGGATGAGTGGCCCCTACTTTCTGAGATCATTCACAATTTCTTTGCAACAAGAGGCCCAGTTTAGCGGGAACCATTCCTCTAACAGGGCGCTGATCTAGAGGCCTAGATACGGAATTGGAATTGTACCTGTGTCCTTAACTGCGGCATGTCTAGCGGGTTCACCGTGAGATTCAGTGTATGTCTTGTCTTTGTTTATTTTAAAGCTGGATACCCTCTCAGACTGGTTGAGGACCAGCATCAGGACAGGAAGGCAGTCTGGGAAGTTGGTAAGAGTAACATATATATTGTCTGCAAATAGGTTAAGTTTATGCTCCCTACAACGAAATATTATGAGTATGGTAGTTCAGCTTTGTCATGTGGACATTACTAAAAGGTCTACTACCAGGATAGACAAAAGAGGAGAGAGCGGGTAGCATGGTCTCGTCCCCATAATGAACCTCAAAGGGGCAGTATAGTGCATGGTGACTCGGATGACTGCTGGGGTGGTGGCATATGCTGCCATAATTTTTTCTCTCATTTTGGGACCAATCTATATTTCTTTAAGGACCACCTCCAGGAATGACCAGCTCACTTATCAACATCACATCTAGGGATATCAGTAGGGCTGGCATGTTCGTTTTGTGTACCTTCTCTAATAGAACTGAAAGGCGTCTAATGTCCGCTTCTAGTCTATTGCAAATGAATCCCATTTGGTTTCGGTCGATTAGCTCAGGAAGAAAGTGGTCTAATGTCATTGCCAGGATTATTGGGTACAATTTTGCACCTGTGTTTAAGAGGGTGATAGGGTGGTAGGACATGCAGAGTGTTGAGTCTTTGCCCAGTTTTGGGACTAGTGTAATCTTTGCCTCACACATAGTGGGGTGCTGTGAGTGAATGAGTTAAACACTGGGGTCAAATAGAGCATTAGTATTGGGAGGAAGGTTTTGTAGGAGGCCAGTGTCAGGCCATCAGGCCTGGGGATTTTCCATTTGGGAGTTGTTTAAATGCCTGTCTGATCTTGGCCTCATCTGTTGGGGACTCAAGGCCTCTTGGTGGAAGCGGTCAACAGGGTGCCAGTTACAGGAATCTAGATAATCATATATTTCCTCTTGTGCTTCCTGTCCTCACTCATGTAGAGTCTGATTGACAATATGGAAGGTTGCTCTCTTCCCCATCTCTCCCTCCATGTATGCGCCATATGAGCTGCAGATTTGTGTGATAAGCTCCCTCTATCTATGCAATCTGATCTTATGGGCTATGAGAAATTCTGCTTTTTCACCTTTATCACAGAACATCTGGCCCATGAAAAGGAGTGCTTGTTCTGCACAGTTGACCTTGAATGTTTTAGTCGACCCTGGAGCAGTGCGAGTCCGCATTATTTAGCTTAATTTGGAACTTTCTTATCCACCTTTTTTAGTGCCTTGATATCTGTTATGAGTATATTTTCAACCAGACGAGCCCTGTCTGTCTCCAAGGTAAACCTGCTTATGGTGGCTTTGAAGGCATCCCAGACAGTGTTTTTTGTGACACCCCTGTAGACTGCATAGTGTGTGAAGTAGTCTGTGATTGCTCTGCTTATGGTTTGGCTATCTGTGCATTGTCTAATAGGGAGATGCCAGATATAGACACTGTCTCTAGAGTGGAAAGAAGCGATTGCATCACTGGAAGTTAATCTATTTGTGAGTAAGTGGTGTGGATGTGGGAATAAAAGGAGTAGATCTTCTCACCTGGATGTAACTGGTGCCAGGTGTCTATCGGACCCAGTTCTGTGATTTATTTTTTGAGAAGCACGGACAAAGCTCACTTTCCTTGGTAAATGGTAATTTGTCTTTCCGGGTCTAATGCCAGGATCAAGACTCCTCCTGCTATGCTGTCTAGTTGCGGTCTTAAGCAGGTTATGTGCTATGTTGGGGGTGTTTATGTTTAGTAGTATATCGGTCCTGCTCTGGGGCAGGACAAGCTGTATGTATCAGCCTTCTGTGTTCCTAGTAATGAATGAGAGCGTTTTAGCCAGGTAAGTTTTGTAAAGGATGGTAACTCCTGCAGTTTTGGATTGAGGTGAGGCTCAGTATTGGTGAGGGTAGACCAGGTGTCGTATGCACTAATGGTCTTGTTTGGTCTTGTTTGAGCAGGTGGTTTTCCTACAAAAAGAGAATGTCTGCCTTTGTTGGAGGAAGTAGCGCCAGATGTGACATCTCTTAACTGGTGTGTTTAACCCCTACTACTTGGGCAGAGGAGTTTCAAAGTAGGCAGGTTTTTGAATGGGACAGAGGGAACCCCTGAGGGTGTGGACTCTTCTGTGGGTGCTGCCATGTTGGAAGGTGTTGTGTTTGGTGTTGCCATGTGATGCCCCAATGACAAGGTGGGTCATCAGGAGGGGGGCGGGAGAGGAGGAAAAGAGGGACAAACAAGGGTTGTGAACTGCAATGGGCCAACTGGGCCAGTCCAATAAGAGGGAGTCCAACTGGTGTGTGATCATGATGGTAAGTTCTCACTCGAGCTGCGAGCCTCAATCTTATGGTGGTGTGGACCTGCTGTGCTTGCCGAAAGGGAGTCTAGTCCGTAGGTGTCGGAAAGTGTCTGCTGGTGAAGGGCGAGATATTGTTCCTCCATTTCTCGGCTAAGCCTTCAACTCTGCAAGACCCAACAGTAGCCCTCCCTTATTTCTCGAGGGACTTGTTTATGAATTCAGGATTGCTGCTATGGGAGCCCATCTGATTGACTGCCCAAGATTGTTGGAGATAGATCCCATTTCATCTTAAGGAGGTGGGAGATAATGTTTGCTTTAGCTTCCTCTGGGTTCTTGTCGGTGGTTTATCGCTGTCTGGGGCTCCTGCGCATTGTCTGCCGCTCAGGTTGCAGACAGTCTTGGCTATGGCTATTAGTCCTGTGACGCTTCTTTCTCCCTGGCTGAGGGTAGTCCCAGGAGAGTTCTTGCCTCCGATAAGGACCTTATGATGTGTTGCTTCCACACTCACAAACATTATGCTAAAGGGGTGACCCCATTGGTATTTGATCTGGTTGCTGGTAAGGTGCTCAGTGACTGGTCGGATTTCCCTGCAGTGGCATAGTGTTGAATCTGCCAAATCTTGGAATAGTTAAATAGTATTCCCTTGAAATACCAAGACTGCCTTTCACCTGGCTTTGCACAGTACTTCCTCCTCCTCAAAGTAGTGGACCCTTCTAATGATGTCAAGGGCAATTTCTTTTCTGTTGGAGCTTGCAAAGACTCTGTGTACTCTATCCAACCTAGGTGCAGGCAAGCCCGGGTTTCTTAAGATCTCTTGTAGTAGATCCGTGGTGAAAGCCAGGTCATCAGTTCCCTCTGCACCCGTGGATATACCCCTGATTCATATATTATTGCATCTTCTGCAGTTCTCAAGATTTTCTTGTTTTGCCTGAAGATCCTCTGCTTGTTCTCCAGTGTTTGGAACTATTGCCACACCAATTCCTGGTCTTCAGTTCTTGTGTCCAAGGTGCATTCCTGGTCGTGTACTCATTGGCCCACTTTAGAGACGACCTTCTTCAGTTGCTGTATGCAGGATTTGAAATCATGGTGTAGGAGACCAATGTGAAAGTGCTCCAAGTAGGGGTCGGTGTGTATGGGGGAGGCTTCAGTTTTGTGAGCTTTCTCCCACACGGTTCCACATGTCTACCATGGAACTGTCCTTGTGGTGTTTGCCATTGACCATTGTGTAAGTGTCACAGTGCAGGCCCCTGCTGGGGTGGGCAGGAGAGCCTGGGGGCGTCAACCAAGGAGGTTTAGATAAGAATAGGAGACCCACTGTGCCTGGACCGATGGCAAAGTGGGTTAAAACCTCCCTGCCTCTCAGCAAAAGATTTCTTATGAAACCGGGCCCCTCACACCAGGCACTTCCACGGCACTTGTGTTGCTGAAATGTGTTTCCGTAGGGGGAGGGGGGCAGAGAAGGCATAGTCGCTCCTGCTTGCACCAAGGGGGTTCTGGTGACTTAGCGTGTGTAGGGGCCAGGTCCTGCTGGCTGTTTGCTTCTATGCTCTGCTTGTCCAGGGATGTCTAGGGGTGCCCCACTGTGCTCCCTCACATTGCTCACATTGGGGGCATGTATCACTTCCCGGCTGGATGTGAAGTCCAAGCCTGGTCTTAGGCCATTCGTGGTGTCCCGCCAGTGTTCGGGAGGTTACGGGATGTCTCGGTAATCTGGCATCCCCAGGGTACTGTGGTACCGGTACTTGCTGCTGTCTCCCTTCTTCTTTTCCTGGAAGCTGGCATTGGTGACATAAGGGTGGACGGAGCACTGCAACCACAGTAGGCTGACCCATGAGGTATATGGCATTGTTTTGGGGGACAGCCCTTGCGCTCTGCTCTACCAACGCTCCAGCAGCGCTGGTGCTATATGCAGGGTTGCTTGAGCTGTAGGCAGGACAGCCAATGCTGTCTGGGGGCAGGCCCTACATGGTCCTGCGATCCCGGCCAGACACGCTGCTCTGCCATGCTGGGGCATAGGTGGCAGGAGAACGGTATTTACTGCATCTGATAGCCTTGGGGTGTCCTGTGGTGGGCCCAGGGTGCACTCAGCTGGCTCACCTTCCTTTACAGTGCTGCTACACTAAGCCTTTTGTTACTCCAAGATGGCGGCAGTGGATCGCCGAGCTAATGAACTTGCCGAGCTGGAAGCAACCGGCATGCAGTCGGACGATATGGGGGAGATCGCAGCCATAACTTAGTCTCAAATACCTGCTAGGACCTCCAGTTTTAGGGGCGCTATATGCTGGATTTTAGCCGAGGTGGAGCAGCACTCCAGAGACCCACATCCAACTCCATGCCCAGCTTGGCCACATCTCCCTAAATTTCAGTTTTAATGGGAAGGTTGGGGCTTTTCTGAATTAAATTGCGGCCACTCATTGTCCATACTATAAACTGATTGATGCAATGCTCCCACAAATCTATCTAGGGAATACTAACTTAATTTTTAGCCTCCAATTTCAATTTCCTGTACATTTACAGAACGTCTTAAAATTTTCAATTTTACTTTCTTATTTATATACATGGTATTAATTAGTTAATATTATTTAATTTTTAAGCAGTCACGGATCTCCTGAGTGATCTTCACAGATCACAGGTCAAGAACCACTGCAGTACTTAATTCATGGAGAAAATACATTTCCAGAGTGAATAATACTGGAAGCAAAGGCTTCTGAATTAAACGTCAAATACAAAAGGGCATGTGACTTATTGTTGACTTATTGTTGACTTGAGCAACACATTTTTTTTTTTACATATTGCACAGCCTCTGAATCCACGTAAACATGGGACCAGATGGGTGAAACCGCACTGCAGTCAGCTTACTTTGAATTGTTCATATAATGGCATCTGCCAAAGTTTCAGGCTCGTCCCATTTCAACCAAATTCTCCTGAACTTGAATGGGTAGTTGTTTTTTCTTACTCATTTTCTAAACTTTGGAACTCTGTGCCACTGTCCTTAGAAAAGGATCATCTAGGTCTCAATAAGGCATGTTGTTGTTTTGCCTTTGGTCTTAAGCTGTGATTTTTAGTAGTGTATATATATAGGCATGTATACATTATTTTAAAATATAAAAAGGTAAGGCAAATTAAATATTTGTGTTACACAGGCACAGTATTTATTTATTTAAAGAGTTTTGTTTTCACAACTCATTTTGCTTCGATTACAGCATTGCAGGCAGTCAATGATGGATCATTTAACAGCCATCCTCAATTACAGTGCTTGGCTTGATTACATTGGATTCTTACACAGCATGTAAAGCCACGGTCTGGTTCATATGCCATGAAAGTATTTCCACCATTGGCTCCCAAATCGTCTTGTGTTTCATTGGGCAGCTCGTAACTTTAGAAGCAGTTTAATCCTCCTTGGCACAGTAGTCCACAAAAATACTATACCTTTCTGAACTATTCATTGTGGGGGAGGGGCTTTCTGATCTCCAGTGAAGGGAATTATCTTTTTTAGCCAGTAGGAAATCCAATGTCACCGGTGTGCGAGCTCTCCGGCCCTCCCAAGCCACCCATTAGCTATACGATTGCTTAGGGTCTGTCAGTACAGCTCGTCCTACTACCCTTTCCAGAGTACGATGTATTTGTGTCCCCTAGTCTTTAATCATGGAGCATTCCCATATTGTGTTAATGAAAGAGTCCATTATCATTTTACAGGGAAGACTGTGAGGGCCAAGATATTAAACCCCATGGAAATATTTAAGTTGTATGAGGTGATGGTGGGATGGTAGTGCAAAGGCGTGCTAGGATATGACATTTTTGCCTCTGTCTATTCCTCATCCTCTAGGCTGCCTGGGTCTAATTCTCGATGGACACAGATCCTTCAATTGGTCTGGCGTATTCAGTACCAGAGACATATACATCCCGAAGTTCTCCTTTCCACTCATCTGTTCCATTGTTAGCTTTAGCTTCCAGTGGGTTGATTTCAGGGCTAGTTGTTTGCTCCTATTTGCCCGTAGCAAGTAGCAGCAGAATTGGGATCAATGGAGGATACATTCTAGTGTTAGTTGCAAAGTATTTCATATAATTACCTTCTCAAATAATTAAGGAGGTTTTTAAAGCAATAGCCATTTTAATGATCCTAGGTCTGAGTACAGATCCCCTACGACAAGAAAAGACCACCTTGTTGTACGGTTTAATTTTACCAACATCCATTTTACCCACATAGTAGAGTTCTAAATTTGCATCCACCCTCCTCCACTGCACTCCCCGTGCAGTGCAACAGATATGTAAACATACTTCCTAATGTTAAGCCAGGCATGGTAAGCTGAACATATGGAACGACTGTAAAGCAATAACATTTGATAGCATCGTTTTTGGAGCGGTTATAGCACACACTGATGTTTAATTGGTACCCAGAACATTAAAAATATTAATAAATGCCAAAAAGTGATTTACTTTTCAAATTGATGTTTTGAGTTCTCACTTCAGTGAGATTCAATTAAAAAAGATATGTTTGAAGTGTCTCTCTATTATTTATACTCCACGGTTATTTATAACGTGCATTTAGCTCTTCTCATTAAATTCCCTTCACTTTATTGTGTGTGGACAATGCCATTCCATGAATGCATTCCTCCCCTGAGGTGGAACCGACATATTTACAGTAGTTAAAACTTGTGTCTCCCTATTTATAAAACATTCCGCGAGGTAACCAAGTACCATAGATGTATGGATAACGCTCTAAACGTACACAAAGTAGGATAAAGCATTATTGCGCACTTTCAGTGTTTTCCACATAATTGTGGTTTTAGTACACTTGCTACGTATCCCATCCTCCGCTGCCTAATTTGCGCATTTTGAGAAAAAAAAACAGTGTATATTTAATTCAAGTTGATCAAATGTCTCTAAAATAAACACACCAATTGTGGTGTAGTGCAGTTGCAGGCCCTTTAATAAGGTCATCTTTCAGTTGTTGATTTCGGTATTCAGATATTAAACCTCTAGTAAAGAGGTAATACCTTTATTCATGCAGAATAAATCTCCACAGTTAAAACGGCTGGAGTATAGCTTTTATGTGCAACATAAACACATCCTGGCAATTTAAATGTAATTCGTATAGACTGCAAATATTTATTACTCCTTTGTCGTATAATTGTTGTGCCTACAGGAGGATACACTCCGGAGGGATGTATGATGGAACAACGCATGCCTTTACAACGTGGTAAGTACACACACACACACACACACCTCTTTCCACCCAAAAACCCTACCTACCCTAAAAATTACCTCAACACCCCTTACCACCTCAAATACCATACCCAACCTAAAAATGCCCTTACCACCCCAAAACCCATGCCCATATATATATGTTCAATGGCATGTGTAGCTGCAGATACACATGCTGTGCACATCCCGCCATCTGGTGTTGGGCTCGGAGTGTTACAAGTTGTTTTTCTTCGAAGAAGTCTTTTCGAGTCACGAGACCGAGGGACTCCTCCCATTTCGACTCCATTGCGCATGGGCGTCGACTCCATCTTAGATTGGTTTTTTTCCGCCATCGGGTTCAGACGTGTTCCTTTTCGCTCCGTGTTTCGTGTTGGAAAGTTAGTTAGAATCTTGGAAAATAACGTCGGTATGGTTTGCGTTCGGTATCGGGTTAGTTACAACAGATCGACACCGAATTTAGAAGAGTTCCGGTGGCCCTTCGGGGTTTTTTCGATTCCCCCGTCGGGGCCTGGTCGGCCCGGCCACGTGTGAATTCAAGGCTGATGGAACGGACCCCATTCCGCTTCTGTCCAAAATGCCATAACAAGTATCCGTATACGGATCAGCATCTGTAACTTGTGCTTGTCCCCAGAGCACAAGGAAGATACTTGTGAGGCCTGTCGAGCGTTTCGATCCAGAAAGACGTTAAGAGACCGAAGAGCCAGAAGACTGCAGATGGCGTCGACGCCGACAGAACAAGAGCGTTTCGAGGAAGAAGAGGAAGCTTTCTCTATCCAAGAGTCGGACTCGGAAGAGCTCGAGGCCGAAGAAACGCCGAAAACCGTGAGTAAGACGTCGAAACATAAGACTCGCAAGAAGTCAACAAAAGCCCAGGGGACACCACCGCCAACAGGCCATGGCTTAACCCAAACAAGCGGTGACCGAGCCAAGGCACCGAAAAAGGGCACGCTGGTGTCGAAGTCATCCGACTCCGGTCGAGATACCGCCACACAGCAATCTCGGACCCGAGACATCGGCTCTGAGAAATTTCGGCACCGTCACAGCGGCACCGAACAAATTCGGCATCGAGACACCACCACGCCGAAAATTACAAAGGTTTCTTCGGAGCCTAAAAAGACTTCCGAAAAAGTTTTGGTTCCGAAACATCCAGCCTCGGAGCCGAAAACAGGTTCCTATACAGAGGAACAAGGATTGGCCTCCCAAATGAAAAAACATAGATTTGGAGAGGAACTTCAAGCTGTAGAGCCAGACTATACTCAAAGGAGGCTCCACATTCATCAAGACACAGGGAAGATAACCACTCTTCCTCCAATTAAAATAAAAAGAAAACTTGCCTTTCACGAAAAGGACAAGGAGCCACAGGCAAAGGTGGCAAAGAAAACAACTCCACCACCTTCTCCACCAACATCAGTGCACACATCACCAGTAGCAACTCCTCCACTGATGCACTCCCCGACTCATACTGCCATGAGTCAAGATGATCCTGATGCATGGGACCTTTACGATGCTCCAGTATCGGACAACAGCCCAGACTCATACCCTACCAGGCCGTCCCCTCCTGAGGACAGTACATCTTACACACAGGTGATCGCAAGGGCAGCTGCTTTCCATAACGTCACCTTGCATTCAGAACCAATTGAGGATGACTTCTTGTTTAACACGCTAACCTCCACTCATAGCCAGTACCAAAGACTACCTATGCTCCCAGGAATGCTAAAACATTCAAAACAAATCTTTCAAGATCCTGTTAAAGGCCGAGCCATAACTCCAAGAGTGGAGAAAAAATACAAGCCACCGCCAACAGATCCTGTTTATATTACAACGCAGTTAACTCCAGACTCAGTAGTTGTCGGGGCAGCTCGTAAGAGAGCAAACTCTCATACCTCGGGAGACGCACCACCTCCAGACAAAGAGAGTCGCAAATTTGATGCTGCGGGCAAAAGGGTTGCAGCACAAGCAGCAAACCAATGGCGCATTGCCAATTCACAAGCGCTTTTGGCAAAATATGACAGAGCTCACTGGGATGAGATGCAACATTTGATAGAACACTTACCCAAGGAGTTCCAAAAAAGAGCACAACAAGTGGTGGAAGAAGGACAAAGTATCTCTAATAATCAGATACGGTCTTCAATGGATGCACCAGATACGGCTGCAAGGACAGTAAATACTGCAATAACAATAAGAAGGCACGCATGGCTCCGCACGTCAGGTTTCAAGCCAGAAATTCAACAAGCCGTGCTAAATATGCCATTTAATGAACAGCAGTTGTTTGGGCCGGAAGTCGACACTGCTATTGAGAAACTCAAGAAGGACACTGATACGGCAAAAGCCATGTGCGCACTCTACTCCCCGCAGAGCAGAGGCACCTTTCGCAAAACACCTTTTAGGGGAGGGTTTCGAGGACAACCTACAGAAACCACAACATCACAAACAAGGCCCACTTACTAAAGCCAATATCAGCGGGGAAGTTTTCGGGGGCAATATAGAGGGGGACAATTCCAAAGAGGTAGAGGAAATTCCAAAGCCCCAAAAGTCCTCAAAATAAGCAGTGACTCACAAGTCACCCATCCCCATCACATAACACCTGTGGGGGGAAGAGTAAGCCAATTTTACAAACATTGGGAGGAGATAACAACAGATACTTGGGTACTAGCAATTATCCAGTATGGTTATTGCATAGAATTTCGAGAATTCCCTCCAACAGTCCCACCGAAAACACACAGTATGTCAAAACAACATATAAATCTTCTAGGATTAGAAGTTTAAGCATTGCTCCAAAAAGAGGCAATAGAATTAGTACCAAAACAAGAACTAAACACAGGAGTTTACTCACTGTACTTTCTAATACCCAAAAAAGACAAAACTCTAAGACCTATACTAGATCTCAGAATATTAAATACATACATCAAATCAGACCACTTTCACATGGTTACATTACAAGAAGTAATCCCACTGCTTAAACAACAAGACTACATGACAACACTGGATCTAAAGGATGCATATTTCCATATACCAATACATCCTTCACACAGAAAGTACCTAAGGTTTGTATTCCAAGGGATACATTACCAATTCAAAGTGTTGCCATTCAGAATAACAACTGCGCCAAGAGTTTTTACAAAATGTCTAGCAGTAGTAGCTGCACATATCAGAAGGCAGCAAATACATGTGTTCCCGTACCTAGATGATTGGTTAATCAAAACCAACATGCAAAAACAGTGTTCACAACACACAAATTACATCATAGAAACCCTACACAAACTAGGTTTCTCAATCAATTACTCAAAGTCACACCTTCTGCCGTGTCAAACACAGCAATACCTAGGAGCAACAATCAACACAGTAAAAGGGATTGCCACTCCAAGTCCACAAAGAGTCCAAACATTCCAAAATGTAATACAAGCCATGTATCCAAACCAGAAGATACAGGTCAAATTAGTAATAAAACTCCTAGGCATGATGTCCTCATGCATAGCCATTGTCCCAAACGCAAGGTTGCACATGCGGTCCTTACAACAGTGCCTAGCATCACAGTGGTCACAAGCACAGGGTCAACTTCTAGATCTGGTGTTGATAGACTGCCAAACATACATCTCGCTTCAATGGTGGAACAGTATAAATTTAAACCAAGGGCGGCCTTTTCAAGACCCAGTGCCACAATGCGTAATAACGACAGATGCATCCATGACAGGGTGGGGAGCACACCTCAATCAGCACAGCATCCAAGGACAATGGGACATTCAGCAAAAACCGTTTCATATAAACCACTTAGAACTGTTAGCGGTGTTTCTAGCTCTGAAAGCATTTCAACCCATAATAACCCACAAATACACTGTCAAAACAGACAACATGACAACAATGTATTACCTAAACAAACAGGGAGGAACACACTCGACACAGTTGTGTCTCCTAACACAAAAAATATGGCATTGGGAGATTCACAACCACATTCGCCTAATAGCACAATTTATTCCAGGGATTCAGAATCAGTTAGCAGACAATCTCTCTCGGGATCACCAACAGATCCACGAATGGGAAATTCACCCCCAAATACTGAACACTTACTTCAGAATGTGGGGAACGCCACAAATAGATCTATTTGCAACAAAAGAAAACTCAAAATGCCAAAACTTCGCATCCAGGTACCCACAACATCAGTCTCAGGGCAATGCACTATGGATGAACTGGTCAGGGAAATTTGCGTACGCTTTTCCCCCTCTCCCACTTCTTCCATATCTAGTAAACAAGTTGAGTCAAAACAAACTCAAACTCATACAAATAGCACCAACATGGGCAAGGCAACCTTGGTACACAACACTACTAGACCTTTCAGTAGTACCTCATATCAAACTGCCAAACAGACCAGATCTGTTAACACAACACAAACAACAGATCAGACATCCAAATCCAGCATCGCTGAATCTAGCAATTTGGCTCCTGAAATCCTAGAATTCGGGCACTTAGACCTCACACAGAATGTATGGAGGTCATAAAACAGGCTAGAAAACCTACCACTAGACACTGTTATGCAAATAAGTGGAAAAGATTTGTTTATTACTGCCATAATAATCAAATTCAACCTTTACACGCATCTGCAAAAGAGATAGTCGGATACTTACTACATTTGCAGAAATCTAAACTAGCTTTCTCTTCCATTAAAATACATCTTACGGCAATTTCAGCTTACCTGCAAATTACGCACTCAACTTCATTATTTAGGATACCAGTCATAAAAGCGTTTATGGAAGGCCTAAAGAGAATTATACCACCAAGAACAACACCAGTTCCTTCATGGAACCTCAACATTGTCTTCACACGACTCATGGGTCCACCTTTTGAGCCCATGCACTCTTGTGAAATGCAATACTTAACGTGGAAAGTTGCATTTTTAATTGCCATCACATCTCTAAGAAGAGTGAATGAGATTCAAGCATTTACCATTCAAGAACCATTTATTCAAATACACAAAAATAAAGTTGTTCTACGGACCAATCCTAAATTTTTACCAAAAGTAATCTCACCGTTCCACTTGAATCAAACGGTAGAATTACCAGTGTTCTTCCCACAGCCAGATTCTGTAGCTGAAAGAGCACTACATACATTAGACATCAAAAGAGCACTAATGTACTACATTGACAGAACAAAACTAATTCGAAAGACAAAACAACTATTTTATCGCCTTTTAAAAACCTCATACAGGAAATCCTATTTCAAAACAAGGCATTGCTAGATGGATAGTTAAGTGCATTCAAACCTGCTATCTTAAAGCTAAAAGAGAACTGCCTATTACACCAAAGGCACACTCAACCAGAAAGAAAGGTGCTACCATGGCCTTTCTGGGAAATATTCCAATGAACGAAATATGTAAGGCAGCAACATGGTCTACGCCTCATACATTTACCAAGCACTACTGTGTAGATGTGTTAACTGCACAACAGGCAACAGTAGGTCAAGCTGTACTAAGAACATTATTTCAAACTACTTCAACTCCTACAGGCTGAACCACCGCTTTTTGGGGAGATAACTGCTTATTAGTCTATGCACAGCATGTGTATCTGCAGCTACACATGCCATCGAACGGAAAATGTCACTTACCCAGTGTACATCTGTTCGTGGCATTAGTCGCTGCAGATTCACATGCGCCCACCCGCCTCCCCGGGAGCCTGTAGCCGTTTAGAAGTAGATCTTAAACATTTGTACATTTGTAAATATATTACTTGAAACTTCATTATGTACATACGCATTCACTCCATTGCATGGGCACTATTACTAGCATACACAACTCCTACCTCACCCTCTGCGGGGAAAACAATCTAAGATGGAGTCGACGCCCATGCGCAATGACTCGAAAAGACTTCTTTGAAGAAAAACAACTTGTAACACTCCGAGCCCAACACCAGATGGCGGGATGTGCACAGCATGTGAATCTGCAGCGACTAATGCCACGAACAGATGTACACTGGGTAAGTGACATTTTCCATATAAAATATCATTCAACCCATGTAATACTTACCTGTACTTACCTTTAAAACCTTTACCACACATACACCTTTAACATTCATGCCTTTACAATGAAATTCTTTGTAAAGGCATGGGTGGTAAAGGTATATTTGTGGTAAAGCCATGTGTGGTAAACGCATATGCGTTGTAAATACATCATGGTAAATGCATTTCATTGCATTCACCACGATGTAAGTGATGTTTCTCCCTCCAGAGTGAGTGTGCTTTACAAGTCAACATAATATTCCATAACATAACATCTTTAATTATTCATGGAAATTCATGTTACACCAAAACATTGTTCTTAAAATATCAGTTGTTTCAAGAGAGCACTTGTATGGATAATGAAATATTTCCTAACTAGTTTTAATTCTATTAAGGACTCTTTCAGGAAATTTTTCATTCTATGCCATGACTGGAGGCGAAGATTATGCCAGTTCAAAGCTTATTTACCACTAATTGAGCTATTGTAGTGAATCCTAGTTTGTTTTAATGGGATAACAGGAGTTAGCTTAGCCTCTGACTTGCAGACTCGTGCCTCCGTCACCTAGTGACTTTTAACCTACTTAGCTTGCTCTGTCTTAGCCCGTTTAATTATTTAATTCATCCAAGATGGCTGCCTTGTTTATAGTTAGGCCACTTGTTATGCTTTACATTATCAATGCTACCGCGCTAAGGTGTCAAGATCAAGCAGTAAAGACAAACAAGCAGTAGGTGTTCACACTTAGGGATTTTCCCTCTCTATACTTTCGAGGGATTGTTTATAATAATTGCCGTCCCAAGCATGTCTGTTATCTATTGTTTGGGAACACACCTACGTCAGGGGTCCTGGTAGATCTGTATAAATACATCGCACTTTAGACAGATAATCAGAGGGATTCCAACCAGAGGGCATCACCACCATCGCTGATATTGATGCTGCATGTCGTCTTGACGTTGACCCAGTCTTCGTGTCCCTGCGGATACTGGGATAGAGACCTCATTCCAAGGTAACAAGGGTTGGGGACTCCTCTCATGGACATGGCATTGGCAGATTAGCTTTAGCAAACCCAGCTCTCCTTTAGGTAGGAGGTTAGGCCTATCACATTAGGATATTAGGGCATATTACACCTCATATGTCTTTTACACGCATTGCAAGATGGTGGAGGTCTTTGTAATAATGACTCACGTCTTCACAATTCTGTTTCTTGCATTATTCATTATCCTAATCATTGCAGCCCATGCAACATATCGCAAATTGCAGTTGTGTTGAATAAAAACGATTGAAACTTTACTGCATCTTTGTCATTGCCTGTGTTTGTATGAGACATGATATATCTGTGAGAAAGGGGTACTCTCCGTTTAACCACGACACTCCCTGAGACGTCTTATTCTTGAATCCATGGTAAAGGCTGGTACAAATCACCTTTTACTATTGTGTTTCTGGTGAGGTGCTGCTAGTGAGCCAGTAAGGTTGGGACAACAGTTGCAACTTGTTGTAGGTCCAAACTGAGGTGGCATGGTGGGCGAAAAACAATGGATTAGGATGCAGCCTTAATTATTGCCAGTGGCTGAGATTAAATTAAGCATTACATCCATCACCTTGTTGTTTTTTTCATTAGTTTTCAGAAATGCCAGGGTTTGGTAGCTTTCCCTGGGTGCCAAGCGACATATTGCAGAAAAATCACATCCCCACAAAGATTGACATTCCAAGGAAGAATCTTAATGTTTCAACGTTTCATTTTAGGGTCTTTCTTGTCAAAGGTGATAAGTTCAGCCACACAAGGGGGTAGTGTTTATATAGAGAAAAGTGTGAGAATATAACATTTATTATTTTCTGTTGAATTGCTCTCCTTTTTTGACTTCCAAATGTAAATCAGTGTTCAAGAAAGAACACATTTTGAAAAGTGCCCCTTAAATTACAATTAGAGAGTCATAAGAATAACCACTGATGCTAAAAGCCATTGACTTCCCTTGCGGCTGCGCCATCTTCAAAACCAGCTGCATTCTTTAGAAAGCCATTGCCAGAACCACACCAATGCTGCTCCAATTTAAGAAAGAGTTGAAGACCCGCCTCTTGAAAGAACAATGCATCACTAGACGCCAGGGATTTCACTTAGGGCGGTCGGCCCCCTTGGAAAACGGGCCGTTGTAGATAGTGTGTATATATATATATATATATATATAGAGAGAGAGATAGATCTATATATATATATCAATCAATCAAAGAGATTTATAAAGCGCGCTACTCACCCGTGAGGGTCTCAAGGCGCTGGGGGAGGGACGGGGGGGGGGAAAGGGCTGGGAGGATCACTGTTAGAAAAGCCAGGTTTTCAGGCCCTTCCTGAAAAGAAGTAGGTTTTGGGTCTTGCGAAGGTGGGTTGGGAGGGCGTTCCAGGTTTTGGGTGCAAGGTAGGAGAAGGATCTGCCCCTGGTGGTGGTGTGTTTGATGCGGGGGACAGAGGCGAGAGAGAGGTCAGCTGAGCAGATGTTTCGTGTGGGGGTGTGGAAGGTGACTCTCGTTGAGTTAGGCAGGGCCTGTGTTGTGGAGTGATTTGTGTGCGAGGATGAGGATCTTGAAGGTGATCCTTTTGTCAATGGAGAGCCAGTGGAGGGATTTGAGGTGTGGAGAGATGTGTTCGTGTCGGGGGAGGTCGAGGATGAGTCGTGCTGCTGAGTTCTGGATGCGCTGTAGTTTGCGCTTGAGTTTTAGAGTGGTGCCGGCGTAGAGGGCGTTTCCGTAATCAAGTCTGCTGCTGATGAGTGCGTGAGTGACAGTTTTTCTGATCTCGGTGGGGATCCATTTGAATGTTTTTTTCAGTATACGGAGTGTGTTGAAGCATGAGGAGGTGAGAGCGTTGATTTGTTGGGTCATCGAGAGGGAGGAGTCTTGGATGATGCCGAGGTTGCGTGCGTGGTTGGCGGGGGTGGGTGCATGGCCTAGCGTGGTGGGCCACCATGAGGGGTCCCAGGTGTTTTTGTGTGGGCCAAAGAGGATTATTTT
Source organism: Pleurodeles waltl (assembly GCF_031143425.1). Lineage (NCBI taxonomy): Eukaryota > Metazoa > Chordata > Amphibia > Caudata > Salamandridae > Pleurodeles > Pleurodeles waltl. The sequence continues at coordinate 1,425,831,729 of NC_090444.1, read as the reverse complement.
GGTTTTGCTTGAGTTGAGTTTCAGGTGGTTGGCTGTCATATGTATATCACTTTTGTCAATATGTGTGTGGTTTCCCTGGGGGCTGCAATCGGCCCCCAGGAAAACCAGACACACATATATAATATATATATAGATTTGCCGCCAGTTGTCTTGCAGTTGCAGCTTGCGTCTTCAAAGCAATGCACATACTTCAACTGACGCTTTTCAACTGTAGCTTTTAGGCAGCAATAAAAAAGTCAAGTAAGTATTGTGACTATGTTTCTGCTACAAAAGGGTCAGACTTGTCTAGTGGCAGTTTTAGTGCCATAAAGAAGCGCAGAAGGTTTATATGCCTACTGCAAAGAGCAAATCTGTATTTTATGTAAATAGCTGAGTACATTAGTAAAGTCAGCCATTACCTGCGCTATAATATCAATTAAATGTATGTGCGGGTGGAGGGCGGCTATGGAGAGATGAAGGCCACTTTTGCTGTGTGGTAATGAGGGAATCCGAGGAGAAGGGAGTGGGAGCACCAATAATGATTGTTGGACTGGGCGCAGGAGGTGCTAAAGACTGTGACGAATGGTATGTGACAAGGTGTTTTTTGAGTGTCTTGAAAGAACGTGCTGATTGAGGGAAGAAGCGCAGGTAAGGTGGCCTCTACTGTTGCACGTATCTCACACACACCATCGATTTTGTGACTGTCTACGTAGGCTAGTGTTTTAGAGCAACAGTTTAACCAATAGCAGAGATGGCATCTTGATGGATGACTGCTGCCGGCACTCGGGTTATAGAGGACAGCTCTGACATAGGATCAGAGACTGAGACATCAGATACTGAGACAGCATCTGAGGGATAGGACAATGGAGCAGACTCTGGGAGTGATTTTTCAGTCGGAGGAGTCCCATTCGATAACTCCTCTTCCAGTACATTATGAGGGAGGTGATAAGGACAGTCCTGCTGTCCCTTAGCAAGCTGTTTGTGCAACTGGGTAATAGTGGGTTAGCCCAACCCAGAGAGCAGGTGAATGCGGCGGCAAGCAGAGAGAGAGAGAGTGCTCTCTTGGGAGCTCCCCAATTTAGTTCAGCCCCAAATTCCACCGCCCAAATCGTATTGTGGAGACATCAAAATTATCTATGGCAAAACAAACTGGTTTTGTAAGGCAGGCACCTGTGTTTTTGGTCCTGGGTTCAGTGGCCATATAGAGAAACACACTAAACCCAAACATTTCTGGAAACTAGACATTCGGGGGAGTCCACAGAGGTGTGACTTGTGTGGATTCCCCAAAGTTTTCTTACCCAGAATACCCTGCAAATCTGAAATGTTGAATAAAAACTCGTTTTTTCTCGCATTTCTGTCACACAAACTACAGGAATATGCTGGGATCCACAAAATTCCTACCACCCAGTGACTCCTCACCTGTCCTGATAAAAACACTACCCCACTTGAGTGCCTACACCTAGTGCCTGCATCAGGAATGGATCACCCCAGGGTCAACAGTTGCCTCATGCAAGGACCAACATTGACCGTTGTGTGATCTATTCCTGTCACGGGCACCAGGCCTACCCACACAAGTGAGGTATCATTTTTATCGGGAGACTTGGGGGAACGCTGGGTGGAAGGAAATTTGTGGCTCCTCTCAGATTCCAGAACTTTCTGTCACCGAAATGTGAGGAAAAGGTGTTATTTTAGCCACATTTTGAGGTTTGCAAAGGATTCTGGGTAACGGAACCTGGTCAGAGCCCCACAAGTCACCTCATCCTGGATTCCCCTGGGTTTCTAGTTTTCAAAAATGCGCTGGTTTGCTAGGTTTCCCCAGGTGCCGGGTGAGCTAGAGGCCAAAATCCACAGATAGACACTGTTTTCTATGAAAAAATGTGATGTGTCCACGTTGTGTTTTGGGACATTTCCTGTCGCGGGCGCTAGGCCTACCCACACAAGTGAGGTACCATTTTTATCGGGAGACTTGGGAGAGCGCTGGGTAGAAGGGAATTTGTGGCTCCTCTCAGATTTCAGAAATTTCTGTCACTGAAATGAGAGGAAAATGTGTTTTTATAGCCACGTTTTGAGGTTTGCAAAGGATTCTGGGTAACAGAACCTGGTCAGAGCCCCTCAAGTCACCCCATTTTGGATTCCCCTAGGTCTCTAATTTTCACAAATGCACAGGTTTTGTAGGTTTCCCTATGTGCCGGCTGAGGTAGAGGCCAAAATCTACAGGTAGGCACTTTGCAAAAAACAGCTCTGTTTTCGGTCAAAAAATGGGATGTGTCCACGTTGTGTTTTGGGGCATTTCCTGTCACGGGCGCTAGGCCTACCCACACAAGTGAGGTATCATTTGTATCGGGAGACTTGGGGGAACGCTGGGTGGAAAGAAATTTGTGGCTCCTCTCAGATTTCTGAAATTTCTGTCACTGAAATGTGAGGAAAACGTGTTTTTTTAGCCACGTTTTGAGGTTTGCAAAGGATTCTGGGTAACAGAACCTGGTCAGAGCCCCACAAGTCACCCCATCTTGGATTCCCCTAGGTCTCTAGTTTTCAGAAATGCACAGGTTTGGTAGGTTTCCCTATGTGCCGGCTGAGCTAGAGGCCAAAATCCACAGCTAGGCACTTTGCAAAAAACAGCTCTGTATTCTGTCCAAAAATGTGATGTGTCCACATTGTGTTTTGGGGCATTTCCTGTCATGGGCGCTAGGCCTACCCACACAAGTGAGGTATCATTTTTATCAGGAGACTTGGGGGAACATAGAATAGCAAAACAAGTGTTATTGCCCCTTATCTTTCTCTAAATTTTTTCCTTCCAAATATAAGAGAGTGTGTAAAAAAGACGTCTATTTGAGAAATGCCCTGCAATTCACATGCTAGTATGGGCACCCCGGAATTCAGAGATGTGCAAATAACCACTGCTCCTCAAAACCTGATCTTAAGCCCATTTTGGAAATGCAAAGGTTTTCTTGATACCTATTTTTCACTCTTCATATTTCAGCAAATTAATTGCTGTATACCCAGTATAGAATGAAAACCAACTGCAGGGTGCAGCTCATTTATTGGCTCTGGGTACCTAGGGTTCTTGATGAACCTACAAGCCCTTTATATCCCCGCAACCAGAAGAGTCCAGCAGACAAAACGGTATATTGCTTTCAGAAATCTGACATCGCAGGAAAAAGTTACAGAGTAAAACATAAAGAAAAATGGCTGTTATTTTCAGCTCAATTTCAATATTATTTAATTTCAGCTGTTATTTTCTGTAGGAAAACCTTGTAGGATCTACACAAATGACCCCTTGCTGAATTCAGAATTTTGTCTAGTTTTCAGAAATGTTTAGCTTTCCGGGATCCAGCATTGGTTTCACACCCATTCCTGTCACGAACTGGAAGGAGGCTGAAAGCACCAAAAATAGTAAAAATGGGGTATGTCCCAGTAAAATGCCAAATTTGTGTTGAAAAATGTGTTTTTCTGATTCAAGTCTGCCCGTTCCTGAAAGGTGGGAAGATAGTGATTTCAGCACCAGAAACCCTTTGTGGATGGCATTTTCAGGGAAAAAAACCACAAGCCTTCTTCGGCAGCCCTTTTTTCTCATTTCTTTTGGAAAAAACGAACTTTTCACTGTATTTTGGCTATTTTCTTGGTCTCCTCCAGGGGAAACCACAAACTCTGGGTACCATTAGAATCCCTAGGATGTTGGAAAAAAAGGACGCCAATCTGGCGTGGATAGCTTATGTGGCCAAAAAGTTATGAAGGCCTAAGTGCGAACTACCCCAAATAGCCAAAAAAGGGCTCAGCACTGGGGGGGGGGGGGGGGGGGGGGGAAGGCCCAGCAGCTAAGAGGTTAAAGCCAGTAGGATGTATTTTAGATTGCCTCTGATTACGCATGGCACAAGATAGGTTGTGATAAAGCCTCCAACAATACAAAAAAGGGGCTAAAGAAATATGGGAGGTTCGGAAACAAAGTCCTGGTCCTGTGTATAGGTCTCCCATCAAACATGTAAATAAAAAAATATACACAGTTCCATTACCAGAGTGTGTGCTACTAATTCACAGGTTCCTGAAAATTCAGATATTTTGAAGCAAGAGCCCTCACTCACCATCCGGTGACATGCTTCATCATAGGGCTGTGCTCCTCGTCAGGCCGGCACTGCAATGCCTGACTGGCCCCACAGGGGGGCTCTTTGCCGTAGATCTTTACAGGTGGTAACCAGCTGGTCAAAATATACTGGTACAGGATTGGTATGAGAGAGAAAAATATATACTGTTAAAAATGGCTAGAGGTAAAGCATAATTTTATTGCGATATCCAACCCCTGTCATGGTTAAAAACAAGGGTGTGGGGAGAGAATAAATTAAGGACTAAACTCCCCCCCCAAAAAATCACAGGTTATCACTAAGTCCCTGGTCTTGGAGTATAGTGACAGTAAGTACAGGATCCCCTGCACTACTGTTAAATCGTGGTCAACATGTTTCTCGCTTAGTAGTCTAAATGATCTGGCGCAATTCTTTAGGTTTTAGGGCTGGACCATATACGTTTATGTTCTGTATGATTTTTTTAATAGGTTTTTAGAGCGGTGTTGCAGATGTTTATGTTCGTTTTTTGTATACTTTTATGTTTTTTTTTTAAATCGAATAAAGCTTAGATGACTGACTGACTGACCTTAATCTTTTAACGTTTTTGCCTTGAGAAACAAACGTTGCTATGAGGTATTATAATTTTACTATCGCTTCAGGTGCTTCACTTGTTCAAGTGAAGGCGTGGGTTTGAATAAATTAATTCTAATTGACCAATACTTAACACTGATACAGTTGTAGAACCTGTCACCTACAGAAACAGGCGGAAGGAAGACAGAACTGTGAAATCCACCTTTTCCGTCTCATCATTTTGCTATGGCAACCAAGTATACCTTCCCCATGTTATCACTGAATCTTTAAAACTGACAGTCTAATAATGGAGCCCTGCCCCCAGCACGAATTCCTTCCCTCTGGCAAAGTGCTTGGGCCCCGTGAGAAGAGTGTAAAAATATCACTAACTCAGATTTGTTAAAGTTGCAGTTTTCATTATCGTTTCAATGCGTGTTTGATTTTAGAGGGGCGTTCAGACTTTAAATGTTTAGCTTGCTAAAAAAAAATCAAAATGTAGAAGGGTAATGGAATTGCACATGTCAAAATGCTTCATAAATAAGTAGAGAACATAGGGGTCAGGTGTAGTATTACCAGTGGAGGAATCCATCTGTTTGATTTGCTGTTTACAAAATTTGTCAGATTGTGGAGACTCGTGAGAAACATAGACTCCCAGGTGAACGTCTAACGGTCAGCTGGAGGTTGAACACTGCATGGTCCTTGTTTGAATACTTTCCCCCTCAAAATTCCAGTGAGATGGTGTGAAAACGCTACTTTATGTAGTTTTATGATGCAAACGCCACATGTTCCTTTGTTGCAAAAACTAAATTTAACCCCTTCGCTGCCAGGCCTTTTCCCCCCTCCTGTGCTGAGCCTTTTTTTGGCTATTTGGAGCAGTTCGCGCTTAGGCCCTCATAACTTTTTGTTCACGTAAGCTACCCACGCCAAATTTGCGTCCTTTTTTTCCAACATCCTAGGGATTCTAGAGGTACTCAGACTTTGTGGGTTCCCCAGAAGGAGGCCAAGAAATTAGCCAAAAAACAGTGAAAATTTCGTTTTTTTAAAATGAATTGGAAAAATGGGCTGCAGAAGAAGGCTTGTGGTTTTTTCCCTGAAAAGGGCATCAACAAAGGGTTTGCGGTGATAAAATCACAAGCTTCCCAGCTTTCAGGAACAGGCACACTTGAATCAGAAAACCCAATTTTTCAACACAATTTTGGCATTTTACTGGGACATACGCCATTTTTACGATTTTTTGTTCTTTTAGCCTCCTTCCAGTCAGTGACAGAAATGGGCATGAAACCAACGCTGGATCCCAGAAACCGCAACATTTCTGAAACGTAGACAAAATTCTGAATTCAGCAAGGGGTAATTTGTGTAGATCCTACAAGGGTTTCCTACAGAAAATAACAACTGAAAAAGAAAAATATTGAAATTGAGGTGAAAAAAACATCAATTTTTCTCTAAGTTTTACTCTGTAACTTTTTCCTGCAATGTCAGATTTTCGAAAAGCAATATACCGTTACTTCTGCTGGACTCTTCTGGTTGCGGGGATATATAGGGCTTGTAGGTTCATCAAGAACTCTAGGTACCCAGAGCCAATAAATGACCTGCACCCTGCAGTGGGTTTTCATTCTATGCCGGGTATACAGCAATTCATTTGCTGAAATATAAAGAGTAAAAAATAGCTATCAAGAAAACCTTTGTATTTCCAAAATGGGCACAAGATAAGGTGTTGAGAAGCAGTGGTTATTTGCACATCTCTGAATTCCGGGGTGCCCATACTAGCATGTGAATTACAGGGCATTTCTCAAATAGACGTCTTTTTTACACACTGTTTTACATTTGGAAGGGAAAAATGTAGAGAAAGACAAGGGGCAATAACACTTGTTTTGCTATTCTATGTTCCCCCAAGTCTCCCGATACAAATGATACCTCACTTGTGTGGGTAGGCCTAGCGCCCGCGACAGGATATGCCCCAAAACACAATGTGGACACATCACAGAAAACAGACCTGTTTTTAGCAAAGTGCCTACCTGTAGATTTTGGCCTCTAGCTCAGCCGCCACCTAGGGAAACCTACCAAACCTGTGCATTTCTGAAAACTAGAGACCTAGGGGAATCCAAGATGGGGTGACTTGTGTGGCTCGGACCAGGTTCTGTTACCCAGAATCCTTTGCAAACCTCAAAATTTGGCTAAAAAAACACATGTTCCTCACATTTCTGTGGCAGAAAGTTCTGGAATCTGAGGGGAGCCACAAATTTCCTTCCACCCAGCGTTCCCCCACGTCTCCCGATAAAAATGATACCTCACTTGTGTGGGTAGGCCTAGCGCCCGCGACAGGAAACGCCCCAAAGCGCAACGTGGACACAGCCAAATTTTTGATGGAAAACAGAGGTGTTTTTTGCAAAGTGCCTACCTGTAGATTTTGGCCTGTAGCTCAGCCGCCACCTAGGGAAACCTACCAAACCTGTGCATTTCTGAAAACTAGAGACCTAGGGGAATCCAAGATGGGGTGACTTGTGTGGCTCGGACCAGGTTCTGTTACCCAGAATCCTTTGCAAACCTCAAAATTTGGCTAAAAAAACACATGTTCCTCACATTTCTGTGGCAGAAAGTTCTGGAATCTGAGGGGAGCCACAAATTTCTTCCACCCAGCGTTCCCCCACGTCTCCCGATAAAAATGATACCTCACTTGTGTGGGTAGGCCTAGCGCCCGCGACAGGAAACGCCCCAAAGCGCAACGTGGACACAGCCAAATTTTTGAAGGAAAACAGAGGTGTTTTTTGCAAAGTGCCTACCTGTAGATTTTGGCCTGTAGCTCAGCCGCCACCTAGGGAAACCTACCAAACCTGTGCATTTCTGAAAACTAGAGACCTAGGGGAATCCAAGTTGGGGTGACTTGTGTGGCTCGGACCAGGTTCTGTTACCCAGAATCCTTTGCAAACCTCAAAATTTGGCTAAAAAAACACATGTTCCTCACATTTCTGTGGCAGAAAGTTCTGGAATCTGAGAGGAGCCACAAATTTCTTCCACCCAGCGTTCCCCCACGTCTCCCGATAAAAATGATACCTCACTTGTGTGGGTAGGCCTAGCGCCCGCGACAGGAAACGCCCCAAAGCGCAACGTGGACACAGCCAAATTTTTGAAGGAAAACAGAGGTGTTTTTTGCAAAGTGCCTACCTGTAGATTTTGGCCTGTAGCTCAGCCGCCACCTAGGGAAATCTACCAAACCTGTGCATTTCTGAAAACTAGAGACCTAGGGGAATCCAAGTTGGGGTGACTTGTGTGGCTCGGACCAGGTTCTGTTACCCAGAATCCTTTGCAAACCTCAAAATTTGGCTAAAAAAACACATGTTCCTCACATTTCTGTGGCAGAAAGTTCTGGAATCTGAGAGGAGCCACAAATTTCCTTCCACCCAGCGTTCCCCCACGTCTCCCGAAAAAAATGATACCTCACTTGTGTGGGTAGGCCTAGCGCTCGCGACAGGAAATGGCCCAAAACACAACGTGGACACATCACATTTTTTCATAGAAAACAGTGCCTACCTGTGGATTTTGGCCTCTAGCTCAGGCGGCACCTGGGGAAACCTAGCAAACCAGCGCATTTTTGAAAACTACAGGGAGTGCAGAATTATTAGGCAAATGAGTATTTTGACCACATCATCCTCTTTATGCATGTTGTCTTACTCCAAGCTGTATAGGCTCGAAAGCCTACTACCAATTAAGCATATTAGGTGATGTGCATCTCTGTAATGAGAAGGGGTGTGGTCTAATGACATCAACACCCTATATCAGGTGTGCATAATTATTATGCAACTTCCTTTCCTTTGGCAAAATGGGTCAAAAGAAGGACTTGACAGGCTCAGAAAAGTCAAAAATAGTGAGATATCTTGCAGAGGGATGCAGCACTCTTAAAATTGCAAAGCTTCTGAAGCGTGATCATCGAATAATCAAGCGTTTCATTCAAAATAGTCAACAGGGTCGCAAGAAGCGTGTGGAAAAACCAAGGCGCAAAATAACTGCCCATGAACTGAGAAAAGTCAAGCGTGCAGCTGCCACGATGCCACTTGCCACCAGTTTGGCCATATTTCAGAGCTGCAACATCACTGGAGTGCCCAAAAGCACAAGGTGTGCAATACTCAGAGACATGGCCAAGGTAAGAAAGGCTGAAAGACGACCACCACTGAACAAGACACACAAGCTGAAACGTCAAGACTGGGCCAAGAAATATCTCAAGACTGATTTTTCTAAGGTTTTATGGACTAATGAAATGAGAGTGAGTCTTGATGGGCCAGATGGATGGGCCCGTGGCTGGATTGGTAAAGGGCAGAGAGCTCCAGTCCGACTCAGACGCCAGCAAGGTGGAGGTGGAGTACTGGTTTGGGCTGGTATCATCAAAGATGAGCTTGTGGGGCCTTTTCGGGTTGAGGATGGAGTCAAGCTCAACTCCCATTCCTACTGCCAGTTCCTGGAAGACACCTTCTTCAAGCAGTGGTACAGGAAGAAGTCTGCATCCTTCAAGAAAAACATGATTTTCATGCAGGACAATGCTCCATCACACGCGTCCAAGTACTCCACAGCGTGGCTGGCAAGAAAGGGTATAAAAGAAGGAAATCTAATGACATGGCCTCCTTGTTCACCTGATCTGAACCCCATTGAGAACCTGTGGTCCATCATCAAATGTGAGATTTACAAGGAGGGAAAACAGTACACCTCTCTGAACAGTGTCTGGGAGGCTGTGGTTGCTGCTGGTGAACAGATCAAAACACTGACAGAATCCATGGATGGCAGGCTTTTGAGTGTCCTTGCAAAGAAAGGTGGCTATATTGGTCACTGATTTGTTTTTGTTTTGTTTTTGAATGTCAGAAATGTATATTTGTGAATGTTGAGATGTTATATTGGTTTCACTGGTAATAATAAATAATTGAAATGGGTATATATTTTTTTTTTGTTAAGTTGCCTAATAATTATGCACAGTAATAGTCACCTGCACACACAGATATCCCCCTAACATAGCTAAAACTAAAAACAAACTAAAAACTACTTCCAAAAATATTCAGCTTTGATATTAATGAGTTTTTTGGGTTCATTGAGAACATGGTTGTTGTTCAATAATAAAATTAATCCTCAAAAATACAACTTGCCTAATAATTCTGCACTCCCTGTAGAGACCTAGGGGAATCCAAGATGGGGGTGATTTGCGGGGCTCTGACTAGGTTCTGTTACCCAGAATCCTTTGCAAACATCAAAATTTGGCCAAAAAACACTTTTTCCTCTCATTTCGGTGACAGAAAGTTCTGGAATCTGAGAGGAGCCACAAATTTCCTTCCACCCAGCGTTCCCCTAAGTCTCTCCATAAAAATGGTACCTCACTTGTGTGGGTAGGCCTAGCGCCCACGAAAGGAAATGGCCCAAAACACAACGTGGACACAACATATTTTTTCACAGAAAACAGAGGTGTTTTTTGCAAAGTGCCTACCTGTGGATTTTGGCCTCTAGCTCAGCCGGCCCCAGGGGGGTGGGGGGAAATGCCCTAAAATAAATTTGACCCCCCACCCTCCCAAACCCCCCCTGCCCAGGAGCGACCCTTGCCTACGGGGTCGCTCCCCCTGCGTGACATTGGCGCCAAAAAACAAATCCCCCGGTGCCTAGTGGTTTCTGCCCCCTTGGGGCAGATTGACCTAAAATCGACCAATCTGCCCCCAAGGGGTGCAGAAATGGTCTAAATACAGTTTGCCCCCCAGGGGAGCGACCCTTGCCTGATGAGTCGCTCCCCATCTCTAAAAAAACAAACATACAAAAAAAAAAACACACAACATTTTTTTGCCCTGGCGCCTAGAGGTTTCTGCCCCCCCCCTGGTGGCAGATCGGCCTAATAATAGGCCGATCTGCCCCCAGGGGGGGGCAGAAATGGCCTAAAATAAATTTGCATCCCCAACCCCCACCCCCCCACCAGGAGCGACCCTCGCCTACGGGGTCACTCCCCCTGCGTGACATTGGCGCCAAAAAACAAATCCCCGGTACCTAGTGGTTTCTGCCCCCTTGGGGCAGATTGACCTAAAATCGACCAATCTGCCCCCAAGGGGGGCAGAAATGGTCTAAACACAGTTTGCCCCCCAGGGGAGCGACCCTTGTCTGATGGGTCGCTCCCCATCTCTAAAAAAAAAAACAACAAAAAAAAACACAACATTTTTTTTTGCCCTGGCGCCTACAGGTTTCTGCCCCCCCTGGGGGCAGAAATGGCCTAAAATAAATTCCCCCCCCCCCCCCCAGGAGCGACCCTCACCTACGGGGTCGCTCCCCCTGCGTGACATTGGCGCCAAAAAACAAATCCCCGGTGCCTAGTGGTTTCTGCCCCCTTGGGGGCAGATTGACCTAAAATCGACCAATCTGCCCCCAAGGGGGGCAGAAATGGTCTAAATACAATTTGCCCCCCCAGGGTAGCGACCCTTGCCTGATGGGTCGCTCCCCAACTCTAAAAAAAAAAAACACAAACATACAAAAAAAAAAAACACACAACATTTTTTTACCCTGGCGCCTAGAGGTTTCTGCGCCCCCTGGGGGTAGATCGGCCTAATACCAATAGGCAAACCACTAGGCACCAGGGATCTTTTTTTTGCGCCGTCACGCAAGGGGAGCGACCTTGTAGGCAAGGGTCTCTCCCTGGGGGGGGGGGGGGGTTAGGGGAGGGAGGGGAAGGGCTTGCCCTTCCATCCCTGACTTTGCGGGGGTGGGTGGAAGCACACAGAGGGAGCGAGAGCGCTCCCTCTGGGCTGTGTGCCGAGGACGTAGTGGTTACGTCCTCGGCACAGCAGCACTGTGCCGAAGGACGTAACCACTACGTCCTCAGCACAGAAGGGGTTAAAATCTAAAAAATGTTTTGTTTTGTTTTTCTCTGAAAAATACAGAGCTTAAAGGGACGTTATATTTAGTTGAAAATGTCAGTTAAAACATACAGTTTTCAACGAACAAAACTACTGAAATTCACCACTTCTAGTTATACTAAGTAGCTATAACTTGTGTATTAAAATAATATTGACTTGCCCCCTGGCCATGCAGAGTTGTCATTTTCGATGTTGCAGTGATGTTATCAGTGATAACATAGAACATGTCATGAGTGTTGTAATGTGAAATAATTAGCAGTGCATAGCGGGGTCACAAGTTACAGCTCCTTAAGGTAACTATAACTGATGAATTTAAGTGGGGTGGTTCTTTTAAAACGGTGTGTTTTAAGTGACATTTTCACCCAACTATAACCTCCCTTTAACCTTTGTTTTTTCAGTGAATTTCTAAGGCTATATTTTAATATAAAGTACGATATTATTATAGTTCATAACAATAACATCACTTAAACCATTTTTCCATGAATTTCTGTTAAAGTAAAATGCCATCACCGTGCGCAGCATGGGGTTTGATGCTCATCCCCAATTGTGCATGGCCGTTTGCAGCAGGGGTTTGGGCATAGGACTTGGCCTGTGGCCAGGCCAGTTACCCTGCCCTCTTCTGCCACCGCCTTTAGCAGTGTGGGGTTGGGCACAGGGCCTTGGTTGCAGCCGGACCCTGCGCCCCATCCCCTGCAGGTGCCCTACCCCCATGAGCACAAACGGCTGACTGTGATGTAGCAATGTAAAGGGTGTCATTTTATGTAATGCAGACCTACTGACTTTCAAACGGTCAGAACACCAAAATATAAAAAGCGGGGCTATTGGCTTTATCATGTCAATAAATCACCAATAACTATAATCAAATTTATATTTTATAAATTCACACATAGCAATGTTTAATAGCAGCGATTGCCGGACATATTTTTAACATATCTCTTTTTCTTTTTTTTAATACATTTTTCAGGCTACAACATGCAGCGGTGGGACGTCCCAAAAGAGATCCCTGCACTCCAGCTGAAGAGCATATATCTCCAGCAGTTCGGAGTGCTTTAAAAAAGGAATGGTAAACTCTCCTGGTGTCATGGATTGAATGACCCAGGAAGACTTACTGTTATTTTTTTTAATTTTTTTATGTTAAAGGGGGAGAGCTGTGCTCCCTGCAACCTACCACAACAAAAAAATACTCGGTGGTGCCCCTGCTCCTTCTAGGGACACCAACAGGATCAAAATATTATTCAGATGCCCTTGCAGGGCATTATGTGGTGTTTCTTGCCAGGAGCAGAGAATAATAAATTGATGATGTGGCTCCAGCCAGTCAGATCTTACCTTGAGATCTGTCGGCTCCGTGGATCCTCCGCAGTGTAATATATACTTACATTTAACCTTAATTTTTCAAAAACTACTGACTTGATTTACTCTAAATCAAAGTAAGCATGCTTCTAGTCCATGGTCTAGCTTTCTGTCGTATTTGGTTTAATTCCGTTTAGCCGTTTTGGTTGTACCTCTGTCTAATTTTCCTATGAATAATTGCATGGGGAAAATATGTTTTGGGAAACCTCCCCAGCATCTAAAGTTATATGACCATGAGTGTAACACTGGCCCAGGAGTCCATACTATGCAGGGAGGTCCCCCTCATTGAACCCTATGCCCACTCTGCTTCTATCTAATTGTGAGGGGACAGTCAGTTACGTCTCAAGTGGTGGGAACATAAGGGAATCTTCTACAAATTGTGTAGGATGCCTGCCATTTTGTTTTAAAAACCTATATAAGATAATTGTTGGTGACAGTTGTCAAGAGAGCCAGTACCATTTTCCAGTTTTGGTAATTTTGTATTTCTGTAAAGATTCTTACACAAAACTGGTATTATAACACTAGTTTCCAAGTCAGCAGCCTAGTCTCTAGAGCAGTGTTTCCCAAACTGTAGGTCATGGTCGCAAGCCGATTTTGCTCGGTTGCAAAATCAGTAGATACAGGTGCCTGTAAATTCTGTATTGATCTTGTCACGTTTGCTTACTTCAAGGACAGAGGTCAAATGTCAGGCTGTGTCTTCTAACAAATTGCTCCTTGTGTTTTTTAACATGGTGATTGGTGTTTTAAAATTCCTCTCACTTTGCAGTGAGAGAAAGAAATATAAAATGAATTATGCGACAGTCTTGCGGGGTTGCAGGGAGTATAAAAGGAGAGACTGTTGTATGTCATTTTTTCTAACACTCAACAGTATGTAAACACCTGTAAATGTACTGTAAACATTCTGCAGTTAGAAAAGCAAAAATGAAGCACATTTTTTGTAATTTTGAAGTATGATAGAAACAAAGATTTTAATAGGATCACAACAAAGGCTCTTTATGTGGTGATGCACAAATTATAAATATTCTCTGAAACCTGATTTCCACACATTATCATTTGTGTGCAGTATACGTTTGTGTGCAAATTTAATGCCCGTTTCTGTAGAAAATGAGCTGTCTTTAAATAACAGTGCTCTACTGCACAATGCTTCAGTAATATATTTGCAACAGTGTGTTTCAAAATGCACCATCCCATACATAGTACATCCTTACCACGCTCCTGCTGAATACAATTGCTACACTTTGTGTGAGGCTATGATTTTCCACAGTCCCTATGACTTCAGTGATGTAGCACTGATGTCAGTACCCCCACTCCAAAATTGTTCCGGCACCCCTGGTGCAAAGGTGCTGAACTATGTCCCGAAGTCCAGTTATAAAACAAACACTTGCGAGTATTAACAAGTGAGACTGAGTGAACCTTCCAGTATTTGTCTGCTATTTTATTAATTTCACAGTCATTTCAACAGAATTTGCTTACTATATGTAATCATGCACAATCATCCCGACTTTCACACACAAATTGAGATATATATATATATGTTTGTGTGTCTTAACTGCCAGGGCTGCCTACTTCTGATCTGGGTTCGATTTGCAGTGTTCAGTCTAGGTAAATCACTTAATCTTCTATCCTTAAAATGAAATGAATCTGGCCTTATGTAATGTAAACCAGTGCTCACATGCCATTGGGAAGAGTTCTCACTCCATAAAACTACAATATATACATGTATATATGGAGTCCACAATGTACCTCTCGGCCTCGTTTTAACCCTAAAATAGATATGAGGCCCGTACCCCATACTCTGCTGCTAAAGGGGTTTTCAGATTTGCTAAAATCACTAGTAACAACAGCAAGGTTTTTCAAATGCTTTGTGATTTTAATGAACAGACTTCACAGGCCACCACCCAACTCCGAAAAGTGTTATAACTCCAGTGCAGTTCACCATCTGTCACTTTTATAGGCAGAACAAAATCATGGCCACAGTCTGATAAAGGTATATCTACGGGTGTGTTCCAAGTCCTGACATTTATAAACAAATACTGTTAGAGAGGAAAATGAAATTATAAAGAGTATGTTATTGCGGTAATTAACAACATTTTGAAAGCATATCTAATATCTCATTTAAAAATCGACCCCTGCCTTGTCCATTAAAGTTAGGTGGGTTGCAAAAGTTTGTCATTCTAAAAATTGGGTTGGTTCTAAAAAGTTTGGAAACCCTGATCTAGAGCCTTCAGCTGTGACTGGATGTACCTTGCCGCTCCTGACTTGTGGCATCCTTTGGAGGACCTGGCATACCTCAGCTCCTCTCTGTGGAACATTATAATGTTGTCTTTCTCCAGCCAATCCTTCTGGCTGATACAGTGTCTATTTGCCCTAATTTTTCCACCTGTACCTCAGCATGGTATGATGTCAGATTCTTTACCACCAGCTGCTTCTTCATCTACATGAAGTAGCATGTTGTCAGAGACTTTTACATCTATATTGTTGGATTGGACTGTCTGAAGGTAAGTTATGTGAACAATCCTTGCTGGTCAAAAAGGCCCCGAAGAGCTTAAACAGGTCTGGTTCAGTCAAAAGTTCCACTTGTATTTGGCTTTCCCAGGGGCAACACCGTTTGTGACCTCTTCCTCAGCATGTGGACCCTTCCCTCCTGTGGCCCACATTTGCCTGCAAAAAGCCACGACTAGGATTCTAGGAACTCATCTCTTGACCGTCTCACCTATGGAGCTAGATTAGTGAGCATTTTGGTGTCTATTTGTGAGGTGGCAGTTAACTTGCCCTACATAGCCAGTTCTAAGTCAATCTGTCCTCTGATGAATCCTGGTCTATAGATGCTTTGGTCGTGACAAGACATAACATATTACTGCCTCCTGTGGACAGGTTTTGATGACCTGGCATACCTCAGTTCCCCTCCTAAATATGATATTGTTTCCTTCCTCCAGCCACTCTTCCTGAATGATAGCATGCTCATCTGCCCTAATTCTTCCACACATACTTCAACTTAATCTTTTAAATGGATGGGCCCCATTTATGAAAATTGCCTTGGTGCTCATAATAGATGTCACATTCTTTATCACCTGTTGTTTCTGCATCCTTATGAAACAACCTGTAGGCGGAGACTTTCACATTTATATTGTTGGACTGGACTACCTCCTCGCCTCAAGGTAAGATGTGTGAGCTTCCAATGCTGGTCAGAAAGGCTCAGTGAAGCTGCTCATACAAATCTGGTTCAGTCCAGTGCTCCGCTGGTGCCCAACTTCTATTTGGCTTTCCTAGTGGCAGTAGTATTTGTGAACTCTACATCTGCACATGGAAGCTGACTGAACCCTTTCCCACATGTGGTGCACATTTGCCTACAGGAAGCCAATTGCATATTGAGTTGCTTATGGATGGTTATCATGGCTACCGTAGGGGCCGATAAGGACTGATCTTTTGACTAGCTGGTTTATGTCACTATAGAGATCTTCCTCAAAAGAGAACAGGCCTCCTTTTTCCTCACTTCAGCTTCCACTCATCTGTAAGTAATCAATCCACTTCCACCTATTTTCCGGTCCTCTCCAGTACTTATATGTTTGTCTTGAGGAATGTACTAATTGTGTGACATTTGTAAAACTAAGTAGCACCACTCTTTGCACCAAGTTGAGTCCTGCACTGTGTCTGTAGTCGGGGCTCTTATAATTTTTATCCTTGTTCACGGTCTTTAATAAGAAATAGCAGCAAAATGTCTGGGCTGCTAAGTGACTGGCAGAGCATGCTGGCTCAACACTTCTACTGAGCAAGAGAGCAGATGGGCAACCTAAAGATCTGTGCAGAGACTGTGACTTGTGTGATTTTTGACAAGCACTGCCTTCTACTGAATATTGAGGGCATCACATTTTCTTAAGGGAGGTGATGCACAGACAGACGACATCAGAAGCCACCTCGACAATGGAGAAACATCAGCCCTCATCCTCCTATACCTATCAGACGCCTTGGACACCGTCTGTCACCACATACCCTAAAATCCCGCCTCCACGCAGCAGAAATCCAGGACCAGGCCCTCGAATGGACCGCATCCTTCCTCACCAGCAGAACCCAAAGAGTCCGCCTCCCCCGTACCAATCCAAAGCCTACATCATCTGCGGCGTACCCCAGGGCTCATCCCTCAGTCTGACGCTGTTCAACATCTACATGGCCCCCCTCGCACAAGTGGCCCGTCAGCACAAACTCAACATCATCTCCTACGCCGACGACACCCAAGTTTACAAATGGATCCCAACAGACACAAGAAAAACAGTAACCCAGGCCCTCGTCAGCAGCAGACTCGACTACGGCAACGCCCTCTACACCGGTATCTCATCCAAACGCCTCCAACGCATCCAAAACGCCTCCGCCCGACTCATCCTCAACATCCCTCGCCACTGCCACATCACCCCCCACCTAAGAGACCTTCACTGGCTGCCCGTCAACAAGAGGATCACCTTCAAGCTCCTCACCCACGCACACAAGGCACTCCACCGGACCAACATACCTGAACAACAGACTCAGCTTCTACACCCCCACCCGAAAACTTCGCTCCGCTAGCCTTGCCTCCATCCCCCGCATCCGGCGCAAATCTTCCGGTGGCAGATCATTCTCGTACCTCGCCGCCAAGACCTGGAACACCCTCCCATCGGATCTACGACAGACCCAGGACCTTCTTTCCTTCAGAAAACTCCTCAAGACCTGGCTCTTCGAGCAGTAGCAGCACCCCCCTCACCCCCAGCGCCTGGAAACCCTCACGGGTATGTAGCGCGCTTTACAAATTGATTGATTGAGGCAAAAGTTTGAACAGGAATGCGTCAGGATTAAGCCGGCAAAAAGTTAATTACGATGGCATAGTTTGCTTAATTTGGGAAATTTTACGTTACACTTTTTAGGTGAAATGCCTGCAATTGCACCAATATGCCATGTCAGGCAAAATTATTATAGCGTGAAAGCATGGGAACAAGGCGAACAGCCAGAATGCGAGCAGCTTCTGTTTGTGACAGTTTTCTTTTTCATGCTTTGTTTTAGGTTAAAATAGCGCCATCATATTTTTTTACTAAAATGTAGAGCTAAAAGATGGAATTGTGTGATTTCACGCAGGTACGCAAAAGCAAATTACATAAATTTTGCACAGCCCTTTAAAGAATCCGGTTACTATGGTGCACGTTAGCTGTGTTACGTGACCAAGTAAAATCCTTTAAGGCGGTGTTGCCTGAAACCAATGGAAAACCTGCTTTGAGCCAAGGAAGAGTTTTGCGGGAATTTTACTCAACTGTGACTCCCTCAGATAAGTCATACGCCATGGGAATCAAGTCGTCCATGACCTCAAGTTATCCTATACTGCCAAAACACTTTGCTGACGCCATCGTCCCTCATCAGAGCCCCCTTAACCTCTTGAACCCGAATTCATGAGGGCTGATTGTTAGATAATGACCCATGTGTGTTGTCTTTTTTCCCCAAGGGCTTCTGGGACATGTGGTTTTACTTTTTGTGCTTGATTTTCAAAGCTGTCAGTAGGAGGGAAGATATTGCCAATTTTCATTCCCCCCATCAAGAGATCTTTACAGTTTTCATGTGTTCAGTATCCTGCATTACCATTTTCCACATGCCCAATGAAAAGTCAACTTTACACATATATTGAAGTTTCCGCATGGCCAATGACAGGGATTACAAATTTGAAGAGGAACAGCAACAGGTATTACTGAGTTTCAGAACACTGGGTGCCAGGCAACCTTACTACAGCTCGCCTGTTTTTACCCACAATAACGTATACAGCTAAGAAATGATTAATTAGAGTGACAAAAATTCACCTGGTGATTCCACACAGTATCCAGTTAAGAAACCATATCTAAAGTTGTTCCAATGGCAGTTGTACAATCCGGCACTCACGCTAGCATCCTAAAAGTTTAGACGAGGCACCAGGACTGTTTGCTTACTCTCTGTCTTGAAGGGAGTTACTTTATAATTAACCTGAGCTTGTGTCATTGCTAGCAAGGTGCCAGGAGTAGAACCTTTCAGTGTCTGTATTCACATGTACACTAATCCACTTGGATTGGTTGAGCTCAGTGGTCTTCAGCAGACTAGAGCCTCTAGAGATGAGAAAATCAAATCACATGGGACCCCACAAATTTATGGAGGGCCGAACCCTTTGATATAAGCTATAGCTTCTAGCAGCATAACATCTTAACTTATTTTCAATAACATAAATATAACATGTATTTGTAAAGCACACGTTCACCCAAAAGGGTATCACGGCGCTGAATAACAAATGTTTATTGTTACCTAACTTAATGGTACTCATTTTATTGAGCTCAGAAGGATAAAAGGCTGAGTGGACTCACTGGGATTTGAACCTGTGACCATGAGGTCGAACACAGGCCCGTAGAATGGACGCAGTAGTCTACTAAGCAACCAGACCTGGCTAATAGCACTGCAGTCCCTGAAGTCTGATTCTGGTCAACTCGGAACCATGCGAAGACACAACTGAAGTAAAACCCAGGGCCTCAAGAAAAGGTCTTCAGTCGGATTACCCGTAGTCCATTCTCTGGAAGACAAGGTCACTAACTAGAAGAACATTGACACTGTCACAGCCAGGTACCTAATAGCAGTGTCCATGCCTACTTTAGTTATCTTCCCCAGATCAATCTTCTTCCTAAGTCCTGCAAGGTTGCATGGTCAAAAATTTCAAAATAACCTCCAAGAAATAGTCTTCTTTCTAAAAACATATGCTGACGTGGAGTCCAGAAAGCCAGTGTGACCTCTATAAGTTGATTGTACCTTATCACAGCTTTTATTAAGGTGCACACACCTGGCTCGCACACATGAAGCAATCTTCACCTGTCTTTTCAGCCGAGCAGTATAAGGCAATTTAAGTTGTTAATATTATTTATCCTAAAGAGCAAATCTTTACTTTAGGCTAACAAAATAATTTCTTTGGAATATTCTGCAGCAGACCAGAATGCTTTATCATGCTCCGAGTGAATCCTTGAGATAGCTACCACACAGTTTTTTTCTGGCAAATGTTTTCTCTCAGCTTCTGTTTCCCCTTTGATTGCTAAGAAGCGTTCGGCCAGCTATGCATTATTTATTGCTACATTGTGGAACAATGATTTTCTCATTCTCCCTATCTCTAAGACTTAGCCAGGTATCAAAGTTATTAATCCCTGTGTCTAGAGTCATCCCTAGGGCGTGTGATCGCATGTTCTGGTAATTATAAACACTTTTACCAGACTATATTGACAGAGACAATTTAGCCACTTGGCACATTCATTTGTTGTTTTTAAAATATCATGTTGGAAGCTTCACATTATTTTGTATTTTAATCTTTGCCCTCTCCTACCACGTTTTATTTTCTTTTTCCTCTTTTGTAACCATATTACCAGGGTTGGCTGTCCAAAGTGCACTACTGAAGTACATGCATTTTGGGGACTATTCCTTCTTCATTCACTTTCACCTTCCCTTCTGTATTCTTTTCCATCTCTCCTGCAGCCACGGCCCCTCCTTTAGGGCTGAGCTCCACCCCCCACCCCCGCCCCACACCACACCCACCCCACACCCACCCACCTTTTGTCCCTCATGAAAAGTGCCTGTCAGGCTGAGCCAAGTTCAGCCTGACAGACACTCTTTATGTTCAGCTCAGGTCACCAGGAGCGAGACATGCGCGATCTGCGCAGACTCCTGGCTGCTTTAGCTGAACTTTGTTGGGCTGACAGCTCCTATGGGTGTGACCTCCTCGGCTCAGCAAAGGTGACGAGGAAAGGCGTCACCCATTGACCCTGACCTGAGCGCTCCAGGTTTAAGCCCTGAAGTGCCCAGGGCGAATGTCATTCAGTGACACCTGGTCACAGAGTGGGGAGGGGTCAGGAGTCTCACTGAACCCCCATCCCACTTTGTGACGAAGTTGGGACTGCTGCCTTCCGTTATTCGCCGACCTAATCAGCCAGTTAGGAAAGGCAGCAGTCCCAACCCTCCTGGGACCTCTGAGCTGTAGGTAAGTCTCTCTCTCTCTCCCCCTGTGTTTGTGTGTGTGTTTTTTTTAAATGAATGTTTGATGCGTGCGTGTATGTTTGGATGTTGATGAGTGTTGCGAATGGATGTGAGTGAGTGTTGTGAATGAATGAGTGTGTGTGCTTCCCGCCCGCCACCCTCCCTCCTAAAATTAACCGCCGCCAGTGCTCTCCTGCCTCTCCACCCTGCACTTTGTGGCATCTTTAGGACAGTGTAAAGAAAAAAGAGAAAGTAGCATGAACCGTGGGAGTTAAAATCCATTTTAAAGTGTGCCTTAACTTGCCACTCCCGAGTTATTCGCTTTTCTGTAAATCATGCTTAAGGAGAACAAACCAAAACCCTGAAGTGAATGCGTTAGTTCACTATGCCGTCGGAGCTGGATGATCATCCTATTTATCACCTCATCATTTTTAGGAGTCATAGTCCGGGAAATTGATGACCTTCAACCCTATATTTAATGTAGAGATGTTATGTTAAAAAGATCCCTTTTCACCTTATCCGTAGACACTATACAATCAATGGATGAAATGCGAATTATAAAACATGTATCTAGGCATTTCTTTGGTTGTCAAGTCCTCATAGTCAACTAATGGCTTTTTTATTCTACCAATATTTTCAACTAGTGTGTTGTGTGAAGTTCTTTGTGTGCTGTACATTGGCTGGCATGGGTTATAGTTCTCAATTACATCGTTTATGTGCTTTATTTTGTAGATGGTCCATCAGAAACACATGTTACAAATGGAAGTACCACTAGTGCAACTTCACTGAATGATGACTTGGACATATTTGGTCCTATGATGTCTAATCCTTTACCAGCATCATCAGCATCCACAAACCAGGTATGTTTTTTTAAGTTTAAAAAAGCAGAGACGTCTTTGATCAATAGTGTCTACATTGTTCTGTACGATTCAGCATTCTCTGAAATACTTCACTAGATGGTGGTGGTGTGAAAAATTAGTGTGCTTTCATATGTCCTACTTTTAGTATTTTAGCCTTTCCACGTCATTTTCTAGTGTATCTTTCTACATAATCGCATTTTCTGGAAATATGTTTTTCATTTTTAAATGCCTACGTTACAAACCAGATTAGGGATACATATTACTGAGGACATATAAAGCTATATAAGTTAACAAAAAGTGTTTAGATTGAACATCATTACATAGAAATTGAAAATAGCATACTGTGATAAGTACAAATGTTCTGTGAGCGGAACGAATGGATTTACAAAAGCAAGCTCTTCATTCTTTGTGTTATGCAACAAACTTTGCATAACCATTTGATTATGTGTAGATGAGATGCTCCATACGGTAAATGTTATCATTCAACAAATCAAACCCTACTTAAAGTGTCTCTCGTTCAGTGCAATGAATGGTGGATGGCACAACATGTAAAACCCTACCTAGTCGACTCTTCCTACATTTTCTACCATGTCGAGCATAGAAATTTCAGTACTATACTCAGATCTAAGGACAGATTTGTGCAAGTCCAATACCTGGTTGTCTGAATTGATAATTTCCAGTTGAATGGCAACACACTTTTTTCATCATTTAGACAAACAAAATAGACCAGTAATGGGTCTGTTATTGTCAGGGTTGTTGAGGTCTGCATTATGTTTCTTGAGGAGAGGGTAGTAATGGTCCACGCTGGGAGTGTCAGGTAGATGTTTCTGACCAGGAGAGCCGTTAATGATGTTAAGTCATATTTGCAAATAGGTGTCTGCATGTTCCTTTGCCAGCATTGGAGACAATGGGTCTGTGAAATATGATAAATTATTTGTGTTGGAGATGGATGATTTAAATCCTTTTCTTGGATAGGACTAAAGCAGGACCATGTGGCAGAAGGAGCTTTCCTGGAATGAGTAGAGAGAAATTTGTGGGGTGCTCTGCAGCCCTTGCTTTCTTTGATCTTGTGAAATTTATTGAATGAAGTGTTTGGCTAGTTTATTCCAAATTTGGAACAATAGTCGGCGGTATCATTTTGCCTTGAGATGCTTATGTATAATTTTCAAGAGCTCTTTAAGTGTATTTATAGCGTTATTGCTGTTTGTTGCCAAGGAAGGAGGATTTAGTTTGGAAAATTAGTTTTATTGTAAGTTTTCTTTTCTTTATGGAGAGAGGTGAGACTAGAGGGAAATGAATGGAGACTTTCTACATCTTTTTTTGTATGCACATAATAACTGTCTTTTATTTTTTGCTTGAATTTGTTAGGAGCAATTTTATTAAAGAGATCAGTTAACTTTTCGATGTAGCTGTGTTAGAGACATATTGGTCAATGGTGGGACATTTTACTTTAGGGACAGAGGTAATCAATGAGTCCGGTAATTTATGGTCAATATTATTCATGTCACGAGCAGTTGTTGGTACTTTCTGAGCTTCTTGGAATGACCATAGATTGTTTTTATCATCCACTAAATGGTGGGCCTCTTTTGACCCAATTCTTTCCATTTGTTACAATCTTATAGAGTTTACATTTGTACCTTTTATTTGGTCAGATCATTTTGTAATTCTGTTTTCTTATTTTTACAAATATCCCCTAAAATCGATGTATCTCTACCGCCAACACTTAGTAGGCCCGGATCTAAATTTGACTCCCGCACCCTATCTTCTGCATTTGTTACTCATATGCCTAGGATCTTTAATCACAGCGACTGTTCGAAAAATAGCCTGTGGGAAAAAAACAGCTCCATAACTGGATTGGATCTGCAGTCGCCCCTCTTCAGGCTCATAACTCCTACACGGCAAAACCCTCTGCTCAGTGCTACTTCGATTTCCTAGTTTCTTTTCCAAGCGCTGTTCTACATCTCTTAAAAGAAAATAATGCCAACACTATACTGAAAATTTCAAACATGCACCTAAAAGTATTCTTAAAGCATATTGATCTATGACCCATAGGTACTTGCTTCTCATTCTCTGCCTCTAAAATCAGTTGGTCATGAAATTCCTCTGTTCAACTAGCAACATCATTACAAAGGCATTAGAACCTAATGCTCTGTCCTTCACCATATCTCTCTCTCAGGAGCTGTGCAAATCCCTCCTCTTCTTCTTCTTTTTTTTTTAAATGAAGACTTGACAACTATCTTCCTGTCCTTTAACATTTCTCCTACTTCTTATCAGGGTACTGAATCAGTCTCTTGTGCGCTTTCCAATTTCACCTAACTTCAGCTTAAATGTCAAAAACGCTTGGCACTCAGTCAAAACTGGGTTGCCTATGGATTTCTGATATGTCTCCATCTTCCACGGGATTATAACATTGAAACCCATGTTTTGTGCTCTATCTGCACTATCTGCATTCTTGTTTGATGCTTCTTTAGTGCCATCTCAATGTAACCAAGCACTGACCGTCTCTCTTGAAACAAAACCATCTGCTGACCCCTCTCCTCCCCAGTTGTGAGTAATTGTTGCCCTGTTTCTTCTTCCATTTCCTGTTAATGTCATTGAAATGGAAAAAGAAACATCAGTTGTTGCAATCATCCACTTAACTCCACTCAGGCTGGCTTTTACCCCCATGCATGGTACCGAAACTGTAAGGTTGGCAGTTACAGATAACATCTGTGGCACTTTTGCTAGAAGTAGTGGGATCGGCTGTTAGACGTTAGTGTGGCTTTTGTGCATATCTCACAACATCTTGATCTACTATCCCAAAATGGGGTCTCTGGTGCTGTTCACGCATGGTTGAATTATTTTCAGTTGGTATGGCCCCCAGCCAAATAACGTACACATTGAAACAGGAGTAAGGTACTAGGTGTAGATGGTTGACAGTAGAGGACTTAATAAGCAGAGAAAAAAGGGGGGTGAGAGCATACTGCCTCACATCTCAGTACTCAGTTTGCCCCAATGCATCATGGTAAATGCAGTGCATGATGACACTTAACTTCAGTGACAGTCTTTAGTTTTTCACCCTTGGTGGTGCAGCCAGTGCTGTGTATCTCTAGACACGTGTTTCAGTATAGTTATCCTTCTTTAGTAGAGAGCAACACATAATTTTGCGGGTGCCTGGAAATGCTGCCCAAAGTCTTCTCAAGTCTCTCTACCACTCACTAAGTGCAGGTGCATCAGCCAGAGCTTGTCATCTCGTTATCTCAAGGGACCCTTTTCACACAAGAAGGTGGAAGCACACTGCCTCACATTCCAGTACTTAGATCGCCTCAGTGCATCAAGGTAAATGCAGTGCATGATAACACTTTAGTAACAGTGATGCACCTGCACACAGTAAGTGGTACAGAGACCGGAGAAGACTTTGGACAAAGTTAGGCCAGTGAGGCACATTATTAGTGTAAATAAACCTGTGAAATATATTTTCCTCAGGACATCGCAAACAGTTTATCCCTCCTTGAAAAAAAAACTTCTACTAACAATGACTTTGAGAACTGTGGTGGAATATAAAATTGATACTTTTAACACTGAAATGAATCTCCTGTGAACGAATGTCAAGAAAATAAACAGAAGTGGGTCAACTTCTCAAGAAATAAAATGAGTGTGGAGTTGACTGCTCGAGGTAAAAAAATGTTCACTTCATATGCTTGCCAGAAAAAGTGAGCATGTTTATTGAGGAATGGATTAGGTCAAGTGAGCATGCATGGTGCAAGTTCTTTTTCTTCCACCAGACGAACCACAGATGCTCATCATTACATGCTTTCTTAATTACTGTGATAGGGACACATTTGTTTAGGTGACAGGGTCCTATCTCTTAAGACAATCTGAAGATGCTTGTATTTCTAGACTTCACTCAAACTGTTCAGAAGCCAAGGTGGAATTTTGTAGGAGTCAAGAGAAGGTTGAGGTAAATGAACCTTAAATACACAATGCTCTTCTTGGCAAAGCTCAGTGTGTTCATGAAAAAGACCACTTAGCACCTTTTGAGACTGGAGGAGGCATGGGACTGGTTTGATGGATGACGTACATGAGGGCAAAGGAAGATTTTCCCAAAATGTGGCAAAATAAAGGATAGGGGGAAGCAGAGTGGAGCACTGTCCTCCTGTCCGGCTTTGGAGCAATGCCTGAGAAAATAGGAAGGAGCACCTGAAGTGGATCCAGATACATGCAGTGGATTAGCTATAGAGATGGGCAAGAAAGGTGAGTAAAGTTTTAGAATGCAGAGATAATCCCGATCAGATACAGACAACCCTGCTGACACTTTAGTCATGATCTCTGGGTTTGTCTCAGGGTTAGGACTTGGGCACTAATGGGTTCTGATTTGTGGGCAAGTGGTGTTTTCAGATATGCAGATACGTGAATAGTAGTGAGTGTTCACGTCTCAGTGACTTAAATATGTATTCTATAAACTGGAGAAACTTGAAAATATCTTAACTGTCAACATAATGATTGGTTTGCAGTGATGTTGCAGATTGTGTTGTACATGTTAGTTCCATATATGTACTGTTAGTTTTCAGGGGCGGTGGATAATTTGGAACATACTAAAGAATATGTGGAAGGTTGAGGTAGATGTTGAATGTTCTAGATTTGCTGCCACGCATAAGTTGTTTATTTAGCCTCCAATTTGTAGAAGCCTTGTTGCAGTGGGCAGTTTGTGTCTCAGCTGAAGAGTAGACTTAAATTGATACCGTGGAACATCAGGGGATTAGCTAGCAAAGAGGGATGGAGTACTTAAAATTATACATTATCTTACATAGGCTACCATTTTACTGCAGGCATCCCACCTTGTAGAGAACAGTAGTGGCTTTATAAGTAGGGGGAGATACAAAAGAGTCATCCATGCTACACCAGTGGCAATAGACAATGTGTGGGTTGATGTTCAAGGATGTTACATGGCAATGATTGGGAAGTGGAGTGAGGAACTAGTTCTAATAGTAACACTGCATCGTCAGCAAAGGGTGCTTGCGATAGTGGAGGTGCTTCTGCTAGAAGTGCCTGAAGGCGTACTAATTTTGGAGGTTATTATAATCTGGTGGTGGGTGAAGCAAAGGACTGTGGGTCCTTCAGTACTGGAGTGCAGAGGAGGGGCCAAAGATTGAGGGACCTTATTTGAGGCCATGGTTTTCACAAATATATGGAGAACTACACATTAAAATGGTACACAGCACTCATACTATTTCAGGAGCTTACCGGTCATACTGAAGACTGGCTTACCTTTGTGTCCCTGGAATGATGTTGAACTCATGTAGGGTGGTTAAATACTTTGCTAAGTGCATATCAGACTATTCCCTTCTGGCAATGTCAATGTGCACCATAATGAGTTGACAGTGAATGGGTGGTGCCGCGATGCATGGGACCACCAAGGCACCAATACAACTTGCAGAGGTTACTAGCATTGTTTTCAAGAAAACTGTGTGACAGTGCCATCTGTGGCTCAGTTGTGGGAAGATTATGAAGCAATATCAAGAGGCTAAGCTGGTGTTTTACTATCTGCCATAGAGAAAGGGTGAGAAAGGTTGCAAGAATAGAAGAGGAATTGGTACAGTTGGGTGATGAGGACTTGTGGGCGTGTGACCTCCTAAATTAGGCTTAAGTGGCATGCAGGACAGTGACATCTACTACCCTCAGAGGTCGACTCATATCTTTTGATTCAGACAGGAGTAATAAGATCATCAAATCAAACAATAGGAATCAATAATAATAAAAATTAACAATAGGCATCAAGGAGTCAGTAATTTATACAAACCATGACTTATGTGGCCATGAATTACCACAATAATTTAGTGAAGTTTAAACATTTATTGCCCTTGTTTTAACAGTGCTAAAGTCAAATAAATAATACGCAAAATCTATTGATAGCAATACAGAAACAACACAGGCTGTCCTCAACATCTGAAGAACTTAGTCTGACAAAAGAAATCACCATTAAACACTCCAAACAATTCTATAGAATAACAACAGAATTATTTGCGAAATAGCAACAGATGTAATTAATTTTCAAGTTGAATCCGTCATAATCAATTAATAAACATTCAATTAAATTATTAGATCGGACATCCTTGCTACCAAATTCTAATTCAAAAAGCATGTGTGGGGCTGGGCTTTGGCACATGCAAAAATTAAAATAAGGCAAAAATGAATTTGGAAAACATCTGATCTATGGCACTAGCAAAAATGCAGTTTGATTTCTAAGGAAAACCTGTAAAGAAAACAATTGCACATTGGTTATACCTCTATTGAAGGAGACAGCAGTTAGCAATGTCTTAGTCAGCAGAGCACGAGAATAGCAGGTCTTCAGCGATCGGCATCAGGAACATGGAAAAGGGCAACAATTCAGTAGAGTTGGGCTTAAACTATCTGAACTGTTAGAATCATAACTTATCCGTAGAGCTTGGCATAACTGCAACTGAAAACTGGAATACATAACTGACTACAACAGAACTGACTAGAACTGATTTACAACATCTAGAACTTTGCCTAATTAAAGTCCCAAAAATTACTAGCTAGACTCCTATTGGACAAGATTATGCAGTGTGACAGTAAACAACCAATTACATCCTTTCTCGAATTTGTAACTTTCTTCACATTTCCTGGAGATAGGTCCATGTTGATGCTCTTTTCCGGACTGCAGTTTCCACGGAATATTAACATTGTAGAAGACAGCAACAAATGTTACATTTTAGCTAACATTATTTCCTAAAACTTTCAATAGTTATCACAAGAAAGTACATAATGAAGAGAGTGGAAAAAAGGCAGTAGGTTTCCACTGTGAGTTTTCAATGGGATAGCTAATAAACAAAGTTTGCAGAAGATTTCAATGAAGTCAGCATAACATCTCAACACTGTACTGTGGAAAATACTAAGGCTTAGCCTTTTCGACTAATGCTAATACAGGAAGAATAAAACAATTTTAATATTCAAACCATTTAATTTTTCTTATTAGTATTTCATAACTTAGTATCATGTATTTCAAATCATATTTAGTACATTATTTAATCAGTCAATAGTAAATTCAAGTCATTAGGTTTATTCATCAATATTAATACTTATCTAAAATATTTGTTAAAGGCTTATTTGGGTACTAGATGCTTTGGTGCATCACTGTCAATCTGGATTGCCAATAATTGCCAAAACGTAGATGCCAAAAGGGCATTTTACTCAGTATAATTGCCTTTTATGTTCTGGGTCATGGAGAAATTGAGACTGGAGTCCAAAAAGCTTATCTCCATCAATTTATTCTAAGACTTATTCTTGGCCAGTAGGAAAGTTGATGGGTCTTTGTTGACCTGTCTGACATATCCACTATCCCTTATTTTATATTCCTTGGTGCTAAAATAGCTCTAGTGCTTTCTAACATTTAACTTTCTTCCAGTGTCAAGTTTAACCTGGCAAAATAAATGCCATATCTTATAAATGACTATTGACCTGCGCAGCAGAGTGCATCCCTGTTTAGGATTAAGACACATAGCATAAATTATTTGGGGTTATGTCTGACAAAAAAAGCTAGGAGATTTCACAAACATATTATGGAGCCACCACTCCAGTCAGACGTAGCTTAATTGGAGACCTTCAAGTGTCCCTGACAGGCAGAGCAGCGGACTTTAACATGATTGAACTCCCAAGATTGCTCTGTTTTACAGAGCACCCACAGTAAGTCCAGTGAATATTTAAAATCATTTGATGCAGTCCAATTGCTTCCTGTGTGGTTGGAGTGTACACAGGACCTCACGAAATACTAATAGTTTATGTGAAGATGTTTGAAGAAGTACTTTCCCTATCTAAACTAAAAAAACTATTAAGTAGTGCCATACCTAAAAATGGTCAGTATTTTGAGGTAGAGGTGGACCATCATTTCAAAAGAAGAGATACAGACTGGGTGAAACCGGATACCTGCTTTATGTCTCTGAGTGGAGTCTGAGTGTTCCTATCCCTATTCAAAAATGGAAAAGTGTGAAACTTGGCCACCAGTGACATAAGCTGGAAAGGAAAACTTACAGCAGAAACCCCATTGTGGGTAGGGAAATCCATAATACAGGACTGCAGTCTTCTACGGAGTAAAGAATGGGACTTGGTGAGTATACCTATACTGAGGTACAGTTAGGGTGTGAAAGCAATAATATAATTTTCCCAAATAAGCCAGGAATATAATATGTCAAAACGCAATGTTTAATATATGTTGAGTTGGGTCACATGTTACATAAAAAAGTAAAGAGGGGTTGCTATATTATACCCCTCTCAAGAGTCTTTAATCTTCCGAAAATGTGATCTCTAGGGCATTTTCAATGACTTAATAAAATGCTAATGAATAATACCCAGCAGCAGGTGGAAAAATTGAAAGTTAGATGGAAGGGGAATTTTATTTGGTAACATTTTATTATTGCTTTCACACCCTGACTACCTCAGGGGTCGTTGAAGAGGGAGGACCTGCTGATAGCTGGTGCCTGCACAATGTGAGGGAATCACTCGCGCCTCCAAGAATGGCTGCCTCCCTATCTCCTCACAAAGCAGCTTAATACTACAAACTGACACTAGTTGTTACAGGCACATCAGCTCTGCATCTGCTTCCAAAGTGCATTAGGATTGTTACCTGTGGGCGGGGCTAATGGAATCTTGTGTTGGAGGAGGACCAGTCATTTAATTACCCAAATTATGAAGCATGGTATTCAATTTAAGGCTGATTGTTGCATGTTGTGTGGCATTACTACCTGGCTAATTTGACATTGATACTAACTTAATCGCCAACAGATGAGCATTTTGTGTTTCATGAAACATAGTAGCACCATTTTTCAAAGATTACCCTTTCTCCCTCTCATATTAAAGTAGTTCATATAACACATATTTAAATATACATTTGTACCTACCAAAAAAATGGGGATGTTTTCTGCTCACATTACATAAACAATGAGAGCTCATATTGTCTATGATGTCACTTGGGACCAAGGTAAAGACTACCATATTGATAGTCGGCCATCTACAAATGTATTTTCTGTGTGGCTCCCTCATGGCACTTCTATGTAAGCTGATCCACTATGGCAGCTGTGCACTTTTTCTTTTTGTAAATATTACATTCTATTATGCATGAGGGAGAGGAGAAAAATTCCTTTCGGGTTTTTGCTCTGAAAAAGTTGTTTGTAAAAATGTATTCGTACTTTGCACTTTTTATTGTTTATTGTATTATATTTTTGAAATGGGGTGGAAATTGCATTATGTGAATTGAAGCTCACTGGGAGGCTTCCCCTCTCCTACCCTCTATCAGAAAGATTTATTTTTGTAAAAACAAAATGCTTTTATGCTTGCCCAAACCAGTTTTTATTTGATTATCTTTTAGTGTTTCTAGCTCACAATTTTGCCTTTACCTACCAGCACATTTAGGATGAGGCAAGATTGATTTACTTTGCTCTTGACTAAATCTACTGATTTTTCCCAAACAAATAATCTGTAGGAAAAATAAATAGTAATTTAGCAGTAGTGTTCCAAAACACGTTCTCCTAAATATAAATGTATGCATAATACATTTTGGCTATTTACCAAATGTGCTTGACTCCTTTGTTCTACAACCAAATGTGGTCATTAATATAGTAAAAGAAATCATAACATTACTTCTGATCCTAAAAATATTGAATTTCGCACAGTCTGGATATCATATGTTTAAAAATAATCTTTATTGATTTTTATGAAGAAACCAACAGGCAGGAGTACATGGCTTAGCCACATTACTTTAAAGTGACAAGTTGTATATTCATGCATCAGTTGCCATACCCACAGTAGTATAGGAAGGTTGCCGACGAATCCCGCCAACAGAATTCCCAGCCCCTTACCCCTGCCCGCAACTCATGCATCTGTGAAATCTGGCGTGACTGGGTGAGGGAGCAGAATATAGAGGAAGCAGTATGCTAACTGGATGTTTGGGTAGATGAAGATGTGAGAATGTTGGTATCGCGGTGTAGCTCGCCTGGGCTGAACCTACCATATTCTCTCTGGGAGGGTGATTTAGGTCTTGAAGGATAGCTGCCCATGCCTGCACAATCTCCCCCAATCTGTCATCCGTGCGGGCATGTTTCATTTGGATTTCTTGTGTGACTGCCCATTCATGTACATCCCGTAATCATGGATCCCGTGACAGTCATTTTATAGCTATTCGGCGTTTCACCAGTGTGGGACTTAAAAGAATATACTTTCTACTGAGTTTTTTTGTGGCGGAGGGGTATAAGGCCAAAAATAATTTGCTGCTACACTAATTGCAGCTTATATCCGGAAGCCCTGTTAATGTCTTCAAGAATCTGTCTCCAGTATAATGATAGAGCTGTGCAGTCCCACACCATATGAACAAAATCAGCATTGAGGCATGATAACGCAGACAGTAGTCAGGACGCGCATGGTATATTGCATGAAGCGTCCAGGGGGGGAGGGAGAGATAGGTTTGGTGCAGAAAATTATACTGTGTAAGTTTGAAGCGTGCATTAGAGCTAACCAAAAGTACCCCCATGTGAATGCGCTCCCAGTCCCGCTCAGAGATGGCTTCAGACACGACCTCTTCACTTTGCGCCTGAACTGGTAATTGCGTCCCAGTTAACTCTTCGTGCAATGCTTGTATACTGAGAGATAAGGAGTCGTCAACCCCCTACTCATCCGGAGGGAAGATAACATGGCCGAGCATGGAGGAGACTCCAAGAAAGTGGGCAGGAACTCCCTCACCGTTGCGTAGATGTCACTGTACTGTAGGAATTGTCCTTGCCGCAGGCGGAAGGTGTTGAACGCCTCCTCCATCATGATAAACTGCCCCTCTGGGTAGAGGTCACTCAGAGTAGTGCAGCCTCCATCCTTCCAATGTTGGACGGATATAGATTCCACTATCTTATGGAATTGCTGCATAGACCAAATGGGCATGTTAGGGTGAATGGAGCCCTTTGGATAACCCTCTTACCAGCACCCTCCCATACACTTGCCACCATCGTATCAGATAGGGAGTATCTTGGGGGCCCTGGAACCATGCATCAATAGGACTGGTAGCACCCCCTCCACGTACAAGCCTCTCAGCAGAGCCTTCTCCCAGGAATCCTCCGGATCCAGCCATGCGATGACATGTTATAGAGGTGCAGCCATATAATTTAGCTTAATTAGGTACTTCCATGACCAGTTCAGGGAGTCAAAAGCCTGTGCTATATCCAGGAATGCAAGGGCCAAATCCTCTGGGATGAATTGCGTGGAGTGAAAAAAAAGTGGGCTAATAGACGTATATTATGGAGGGTGCTACATTTAGGAATAAACCCATAAAGACAGGGAAGGAGGTGGGAGGCCAGTCAACTGCTCAGCAACTTAACGTCTAGGTTTAAGGGGGAAATAGATCTGTACGTCGCTGGTGTAGTGGGGTATGTTCCTGGTTTAGGGACCATTATAACCTCCCGCATGGTTGGTGGGGGAGCCGTCTCTGTTGCAGCGACTCCTACGTACCTATGATAAAAGTCCGCAGGGAAGCATCACTCCCCGGAGCCTTCAACATTTTTAGGGAGTGGATCGCTCCAACCGTCTCCTCTTTGGTGATAGGCCGATCCAGCCCTTCTCCCTTTCAGGGGTAATTGTGGGGAGTGGCACTCAGGCCAAATAGTCCTCCATAACACCCTCAGTCATCATGTGAGAATAGGGGTGTGGGAAGTTCCTGCTTGACCAGCCTGGCTTACATGGTCCCAGTTTCATCACCCTCGGAATGGAGCCGTTGGCAATAAGTCGTAAACAGGTGTTTTTCCAGTCTTCACCAGGCATCCAATAAAGATCTACGGTCACTGCTCCACTCCTCTAGCTGCTCAGGCTTGGACGGGAGATCCTTTTCGATGTCCCCTAACTCTCTCTCTAGGACCGGAATGTCTCTGTCCATTTGTTGGCGAACCCCATATGTGGTCTCAAGAGAGACTCCCAGAACAACTGACTTCATTGGCTCCCAATCCATAGCCCCTCTGCTCAGTCTGGATATCATTTATTTGTAACAGGGCAGCAGAGCGCTTTATGTATAACAGGGAACTATGAACTAAGCTTATATTGCAAGCATAAGTGACCAAAATAAAAATAGTGTCTTGTATTTTACCTTATTTCATCAGTTGCACACCCTGCCCACCATTTTTAAAGTACTAATGTTTTTTCCTGTTTGCAACTGATTATCATTTTTCTGCTCATTATTTTATGGAAGTATACTATATGCATTCCTAGTTTTGATAATTTCTTTATTCTATTCATATATTTGTATAACAATGTGTTTTAATATAGAACTAGGTGAATCATTTCAATGATATGATATAAGATTTCCCCTGAGATTTTTTTCTCATGTTACTTCACTAATCACACGGACAGTTTTTCACATGACTGTGAAAATCATTGGAAAAAATGTGGCTTTAGTTCCCTTAAGCAGCAACAACCATTACAATTTCCAGGGAATTTGTTGTCTCTTAGTTAAGGTTGCAGGCTGAAAAACACTGGATTCTCATTAACAGAACTTATCCTTGTGGGCGTCTGGCTGCCGAACATTGGCTTTCAGGTATGTGACAGATGTGATGCACACCTGTCAACATTAGACCTTCCAGTGTTAATGATTAATAGGCAGGAATCAGTATAATCTTACAATGCGACTTCTGCTTTCATATTGTTTCTGTCTCTGGTTGTGAGAAGTAGTAATAAATAATCTTTCATTTTAGCCAACGCTAAGACCTTTACAGGACAAATTCATTTTTCCTTTAACTTTGCAAGATTCCTTTTTTGACTAGATGCTATGTAATTACTCCTGTTTTCAAATGTGACAAATTGCTTTGCTTCTTCACATGCAAAATAATTTCTCCCAGAGGCAAACTTGACTTCATATTGTCTTCAAATGGAACACTTCTTCAGAGAACGAAAGACTCCTGTTGCTCTGCTGTTCCAGTCAGCACAGAGGAACTTATGTTCATCATAAAATATTTCAAATCCACCAACTATTATGTGGACCTTCTACCAGGGCACATCATTAAAGCCAGTTTCCATGTTTCATGATCTGTTAGAAATTGGGTCTCCAGTTGGCAGAGGTATGTACACTGTCCAAGTAGGGACCACAATCCTAGTCGGGGTAACTCAGATACACACCCTAAATTAACCTGTGCTCACCCTCTCATAGCTTGGCACAGAGCAGTCAGGCTTAATTTAAGTGGCTATATGTAAAGTATTTGTGCCACACCAGTTCAGAAAAACAGATAATATTTATCTGATTAGAACAAGACCAAAACAACAAGAATAAAATCAGTAGAAGTCGTGGTATGAATTTTTAAAGATTTAATGCAAAAACAGTGCTTAGAACACTAAGAGGACATGATGCGTCAATATTTCTGCCACACTTGGGGTGATGCGCCACTTTTTGAAGTTTTTAGCTGCAGAACCCACCTCTAAGGCCCAGGACTGGAGGGGGTCACGAGCATAAACAGTGAGCAGAGTAAGCGATTGGGGCCCCTGTTGAAGTGCTAGCTTTGCATAGCAGCCATCCTGATCTTGGACTGTCTTTAATGTTTTCCTACAGAAGCCTGTCTTGCACATCATGCCCACCCCTGCCGACTTAGTAGAGGGGTGTGCCCAAAGGCGGCTGGGGTATTTCAGGTGGGACATGCTGTGGGAGTCTTCGTTTAAGAGTTGAGTCTCCTGAAGAAAGATGATGTCAGGGTTCTGCATGAGGAGATAGCCCCAGACTTGTTGCTGCTTGTTGGGTGAGTTCAAGCCCCGGAGATTGAAAGAAAGTAACTTAGTGTGTTGTGTCATTGTCATAGCCTCAAAGGGTAGGCATGGGAACAGTGTTGATACGCATGCATAGAAAAATGTAGAGTACTGCAAACAGCAACTAGGCCGAAGAACATCCATTGCGCATATCAGGGTTTTGAGTTGGGAGGAAGGTGCGAGCAGGGTGGGCTTAAAGGGGTGAGCAAGTAGGTGAAGTCGGTACACTGTTCTCAAATGGTGAGTGATTAGTGTGATAGCAGATCGTCTGGGAAGGGGCAGGAGGGTCACTCCTAGGAAAGCAACCAACCTCAAGGAAGAAGAAACAACAAATTGAAAAGAGTCAAAATTTTAACAGGCCAACCAGGTTTAGCTGGCATCCTGACATGCCGGTCACATCGAAGGAGTTACTCTGCAAGGGAATGTTTTGAGGGGGTAGTCCAGTGGGAGTGGGCGTCCACTCACTGAGCGAGGGCGCTCCTCCCTACCAGATGGGCGGGCTAGCATATTATCAAGGTTGGCCAGACATCTCTGACCGCCACTGACAACAAGAGTTGTTACCGGGGCCCTATAGGAGGAAAAGGGTACCAATTTGCAGTTCAAAGTTTCACAGTGTCTAGAAAACGGCTGTTGAGTGTGTTTGGTAGTTGAAGAGAAAAGGGGCTATATTGCCTCGCAGGGCAGGGTTGGACACAGGAGATTCTAAGCCTCAAGCATTGTCGTGCTGTCTCCTCAAGAAGAACATCATTGCTGGGATCAGATATTATGTGTAGCCGCTTTCACCAGAGCACACTGCCTGTACCTTGGGTGTGGCAGAGGTTGTAGAGGCACAGAGTCACAAGGAGCCAGTGGCAGATAGGATCGGGGAACGCCCCCTTTCAATGTTATGAAGATGTTTTATTATATACCTTTTAGTGCCTTTTGAGGCCTGTTCTTTGCAGTGTTTATCGGAGTTGTGAGATCGCACTGTAGTCTAGATGGGACGCAACGTTTCACGAGAAGACGAGTGGGATGATGTCTGGTTATCTTCCTGTGAGTCAGCCTAGAGCCCCAGGAGTCGCCATGCCTCCATTAGGGATCGGATAGTTCACCGCTTGCCTTCCCACATGAATGTAATAGTGAATGGGTGTTACCACTGGTAGCAGAGGTTGAGTTCACATAGCTTATCAGTGATCAGTTGAAAAATCCCTGCGGCGATGCAGGGTGAGAGGTCTTGAAAAAGTTGGATCATATGGCTCTGGAAGATAGCTTCTTTGTCTGTGAAATAGTGAACCCTTGTCAGAATGTCTGGGCCGGAATCAGCCTTCCTACGGGGTAGATGTCACTCAGTGGGCACTATTGAGGGCAGGAGGAGGGAACTCATCACTGCAGATCGTCTGGAGCAGGTCAGTTGTGAATCCAATAATTTTGTCTCCCTCTGCTCCTCTAGGCACTCCCCTTATACAGATGTTATTTTGATGGCTTCTGGTCTCCAAGTCTTCAAATTTTAGTTGTAGGTCGATTTTCTGCTCCTCCAATGCTGTCATTGTGCACCACAGTATCTCCAGATCCTCCGATAGGGCGTCAGCTGTGGGCTGCAAGTTATTTACCCTGCCCCCTTGCTCATTTACATTGTGCCAGATGTCTTGGATGCAGGTCTTAAAGTCAGTCTTGATGGAGCATATCTCAAAGCGGATTTCTTGCAGGAAATGGTCTATATAGGCCCGAGATATGGACAGAGGCTCTTCACTTCCGGAGGCACCCCTGGTAGGAGGGTCCTGTGCTTCCATGATCATCGGGGGAGCTTTGTTCCTGAGTGAGGTGACTGGATTGTCTTTGGTGGATCCACTTGATGTGTCTTTTGCTGATTTATAGCAAGGTATATCAGTTAGCCAAGAATGTTGTTGGGCACAGTTATATAGTCTGGTTTGATTGGGGTCTCTGTGGTAAAGCTGTAGTAGATAGGTAGTAGAATGTAGGAATGTAGAGTCTAGAACTGTAGAACGCTGTTTGTGGAGGTAACGGAATCGGGAGAAGAGTTGTGCACGGCGACGCTCCTTGAAATGCGATCCAATACAATAAATTACACAGAGAACTTACCATAGTGTTCGACCTTCACTTTAACATTGGCAACGAGCAGGAGTTCAGGGAGCGGCACCACCACTTATCTGCATACTGTGGCCTGTCACACTGCGGCCTGTCACACTGGCCTGTTGGATTAGTTTGCTACTGCACAGAGTTTGCCGATGTGGTAGTTTCACCTAAGATATTTATTACGGAGGGGCTTGCACGGCCTGAATGAATTCTGCAGCAGCTGTTGTTTCCATTAGTTGTGCTGGTCATTGGCTGCGCGTCATCAGCTGTTGTTTCTATTAGAAATATTCAGGTGCACATCACCGTACAACTGATCTGACACACTGTGGTGGCCATTTTTGAAGCTCGGGTGGATAATACGAGCTCTTTGGTGAAACTGTGGCCATTTTAAATGTACTAACAGATCTCGTGAACTACTGTGATTCGCACACCTGTTATGTACATATATTTTAAATTGGATATAATAGCGAATTTCAGTGATTCCACACCATATAAACACATTAATAATTAATATATATACATTATTACAAGATAATTGTTACATTGTACTGGAAACACACTACTGGGGCAAAGTTATTGTTGAAGCAAGCCTTTACA
Source organism: Pleurodeles waltl (assembly GCF_031143425.1). Taxonomy (NCBI): domain Eukaryota; kingdom Metazoa; phylum Chordata; class Amphibia; order Caudata; family Salamandridae; genus Pleurodeles; species Pleurodeles waltl. Next base: position 1,425,793,635 of record NC_090444.1, on the reverse strand, counting down.
TATGTATAAATGGCGGATTTCGGTGATACGCACACCATAAAAATATATTACAGTGAGTGATTAGTATATTATATTGGAATATAATACTGAAGCATGGTGATTGTTGAAGCAGGTTTTTCTGCAATAATCACCATGTCAGCTGTTCAACCACCACCATTTTTCTTATCGGAACCTGGGAACTATGGATTGATTTATTTGAAGCGTATGTTGATGTTTTGGAAGAACAAGAATGTTCGCCAGAAAGATATTTAGCTTTGTTAAAGCACGGGTTGGGTGCAATTGGGCTAAGAGAGTTCAAGAACTTATCACCAATTCATAATACTAGTGATGAGGGTGTATATCAGCTTGCCAAGACCCAACTTTAGGAACATTATGGCGGAAAAATTCATGTAGTTTTAGAACATTGTAAATTTTATTTTAGGATTCAGCATGAAGATGAATCTATTGATCAAATTGTTGCAGCTTTTAGAGGGTTGGCGGTTACTTGTAAATTCGAATAAATGTCATATGATCAAGTCCTGAGGGGCCAACTATTGATGAAAACAAAATTGCGCAAGATACAGGAAAAACGATGTCATGTAGTAGTGCTTTAAGATTAAAAAATGCAATTGATGTTGCCAGAAGCATGGCAGTGTCCGAAAAATGTATTCAGACTGTAAGGAAAAATGTTGTTGATCACAACCTTGGATTGATTAATGCTATTTCTGTGGCAAAAGATTCTAAAGGGTTAGAAAAAAAAGTTGAGAGGAAGAACAATGGTACAAGAGTGTGTTATAGATGTGGAGCTGGTGATCATTTAGCTAATTTAAAAAAATGTCCGGCATTAAGTAAGGTTTTTAACTTATGTAGGAAGATTGGCCACTTCAGTAAGTATATAAGAGTTATAGGAAGAGCATAAGTTATGATCCAGGACAGGATGATAGTGATGAAGAAAGGGTACAAGATGTAGTTTTGAGTGTTTTACAGGATAATAACATAATTATGGATAGATCATTGAGCTTACCCACTTGCAAATTACTTACAGATGGGTATGAGGTAACTGCTATGGTTGACACGTGTACCTGGTTCACTATTATGTGTAAGGAAATGTTAAACAAATTATGGCCCAAAAGAAAGTTAATTCCAACAGATGTGAATCCCGATAGCTATATAGGCCACAGGATCCCAATTGTAGGATACAATGATGTACACATGGAGTTTGGACGCAAGCAGTGTAATGGTAAGGTGTACATAGCTGAGAAGGGACAGTTAATTTTGGGGTGGCCCCATATAAAAAAAACTTGGCATTAGGATAGATTCTACAAGGGTCTCTCCAGTGTATGTGGTATATGAGCATGAGTTTCATGACAAATTGAATTATGATGATTTGTACAAGAGTTTTCCTACTGTATTTTCTAAATCATTAGGTAAACTTAAAGAATTCAAACTCAAAATTCAAAATGCAAGTCCTGTAAGGCACGAAATGCAGAATGTACCTTTGAACTATAGAACTAAACTTAAGGAGATGTTAAAAGATTTGTGTGAGGAACAAAATATTATAGAACCAATTCAGAGTTCAGATTGGATCTCTCCGGTAGAAATATCTGTCAAGGGCAATCAGGATCTCAGATTATTTGTTGACCTGAGATCATTGAATGAAGCAATTTGGATTGATACATTTCCATTGCCAAACTTAGAAGAATTATTGTCAATTATTGCCCAGGTGTCTACTTTTTTTTCTACCATTGATATATCTAGTGCTTACCATTAGATAGAGTTGGAAGATAAGTCAAAACATTATACAGCATTTATAACAATTGAGGGTGCATTTCAATATAGAAGAATGCCCTCTGGTCTTGCAAGTGCTTCTTCTGTTTTTCAAAGAGAGATGAACAGAAGTTTCAGTGGCGTGGAGAATGCCAGGGTATTTCAGGATGACATCTTAATTTATGGTAAAGATAGATTAGAACTTGACAAGATTTTAAGGAAAGTATTATTCATACTTCATGAAAATGGTTTGACAGTAAGGAAGGAGAAGTGTAAATTTCGAGTTGAATATTATCTCTCGTTTGGGCATTCATCCTAATATAAATCATGTAAAAGCCATTGTAGAAGCTCCTGAACCAAATTGTAAGGAGCAATTAGTGTCATTTTAGGCCTTACTGAATTTTATTCACGTTTTACAGAGAACTATGCAACACAAGTGGAGAATTTGAGAAAACTCATGAAAAAGAATGCTTCATTTGATTGGTGTAAGGGACAATCAGAATGTTTTGAGTGTATTAAGCAAGAAATAGTACAAGTTCAATGTTTAACACCATTTGAAACTAATATGGACTGTATAATTACAGTGGTAAATATGGAATTGGGGCAGCTTTGTCACAAAGAAAAGTTAGTGAGAAATGGATTGTGACGTATGCCTCACGAACCTTGTGTCAATCTGAAAAAAGCTATTGAGTGATTGAGAAAGAGTTGTTGGCAGCACCATGGGTCGTGCAGAGGTTTAGAACATAAGTATGGGGAAGAAAGTTCAAGTTGTGCACAGACCATAAACATTTGGTTAATATTTTGAACTCTGGTGGTGTGAAGAATTTATCACCAAGACTTGCACAACTTTCTTCTAAGTTGCAAATTTATGTTTTTTGAAGTGGAACATGTACCTAGAAGGAACAATTCTATTGCTGATGGTCTTTCCCGGTTACCAATTGAAGATGGAAGTGTTTTTTTTTTTTTGATAAAGAAATTTTATTAAATTTTGCATAGAACAATTATGAATACAGCACAACATGATGCCAACGGGCATCAAAACAATACAATAATGGTCAAGTCCTCGGTCCCTGCTGCTTTCATCACTAATGTTACTCACCATCCCCTCTTAAAGGCCCGCTACATCCTCCCATTTCCCCCATATCTTCTTGTGTTTGTGTAAGCAACCTCTGGCCTCGTACACAAGTCTCTCTCGCTGCGCACACCAATCCACTCCCCGTCTCCACTTAGTCAGTGCCGGAGCCACCCTGGCCTTCCAGTCTGCCATTATGTCCCTTTTGGCCACCAGACATGCCACCCCTAAGAAGGACCGATCTGCTCTTCGTAGCTCTGTATCTCCCATTACCCCGAGAAGGAGGGGCAATGGCGACCTCTTTACCTCCTTCTGTAGGGCCTCAGATATCTCTTGCACCACCCTTTCCCAATAGGCCATTATAATCGGGCATGTCCATACCATGTGGTAGAAATCCGCTGTATGATACCTGCAGCGGGGGCATTCCGCTGTGGGGCGGAGGCCTGCTTTATGTAACATGGCGGGTGTGAGGTATGCGGTGTGAAGGAAATAGGATTGTATTAAACGGAAGCGTGTGGCCATTGTTAGGGAGCGTGGGGCCATTAGTGCTTCTGTCCAGTCAGCTTCTTCCATGGGTCCCACCCAACTCTCCCACCTTTGGCGAAGCTCTCTCAGGGGTCCCCCAGTGGCGGTGATTAAGGAGCGGTAAATCTGAGAAACCCCTCCCCTTCCCAGGACTCCCATCAGTGCCTTGGCTTCCATGGGGCTGTGCTCAGGTATGGTGTCTCCTGTCTGCAGGTGAACTAGTAGGGCATGACGTAGTTGGAGATATCGATGGAATTGTGTTTTGTTTAAGGAATATTGTTTCTGGAGGTCTTGAAAAGATCGTATATGTGTCCCTCTCCAAATATCTCCCAGCGTGGAGATCCCTATGGTGTCCCATTTCTGGAAGCCCTCCAGACCTGCTACATGTATCAGCTGCTTCCCCTGCCATAGCGGGGTTTGTTGGGTTAGGCGCCCCCACCACCCCGTCACTTTCTGGGCTGTACGCCATCCCAGAAGTACCATTTTGGTCACATCTGGAGTATCCCGGGGTATCGGGCTCCCGTAGAGTATGTCAAGGATCTGTGGGTAGCCCATTGTCTGCAGTTCTAGTTGGTATGCGGGGTCTGTCCATCCACCTCCCATCCAGTCATTAATTACAAGTATATGCATCGCTAGATAATAGTATTGAATATTCGACATGCCCAGTCCACCCTCATAAACATCCCTCTGACAGGTTTTTAGCGACAGTCTTGTACGTGAGCCACTCCATATGAATTGGCGTGCTAAAGAATCCATCTCCCTGAACCATCTCACGGGGAAGGGGTGTGGAAAATTCTGCAGGAGGTATAAGATCCAGGGGGAGAATCATCATCTTGTACAGCGCTATTCTACCAAGTAGATTCAGGGGGAGGGCCCTCCAGCGCAGAAGGTCGGTTTTGATTTTCTTTGATAGCGGCGTGACATTGAGTTCCCACGCTAGCTCGGGGAGAAGTGAGATATGTATCCCAAGATATTTAAAGCTGTTTCTCCGTATCGGGATATTCCGTTGCCAATCTATACAGTCGTGTGAGCGATGAAGGGGGATCAGTAAAGATTTGGCTGGGTTCAGGGTCAGCCCTGAGGCTTCCGCGAAAAGTCTAAGGATCTCTAGGACGCGTGGGCCGCTTTTGGATGGATTAGAGATATACAGGAGCACATCATCTGCGTACAAAGCCACTCTGTCTTCCGAACCAGAGGGCCAATGCCAGCCCTCGATCAGTGGGTCGCCTCTCATTAATATCGCCAGTGGCTCTATCACTAGTGCGAAGAGCAGGGGAGATAACGGGCATTCCTGTCGAGTCCCACGACCAATGGGGATTGGGTCGGAGACTACTCCGTTCACCCTGATTCGAGCCATCGGGTTAGAGTATAGGAGTTTCACCAGACCCCGGAATTTAGGTCCGAGCCCGTTTTTACATAGGACCTGATTGAGGAAGGACCAATCTACCGTATCAAAGGCTTTTTCGAAGTCGAGTAAAAGCAGTGCCAACTGTGTATGCAATAGCACTTTGCGGTGTGCCAAAGCAAGATGTAATCGTCTGATGCAGTGTCTTGTGCTACGAGTGGGCATAAAACCACACTGGTCAGGGTGCACCAGCGTGGGCATTACCTCCCTCAGTCTGGAAGCAAGGATCGAAGAGAGCACCTTGACTTCCACATTTAGGAGCGAGATAGGCCGGTACGCTGAACATTGTCGTGATGGGGGTTGAGTTTTGGGGATCACCACAATAGTGGCTTGATCAATCTCTGTTGGGAAGCGGCCTTGATTCTCCGCTTCTTCGTACATGTTGAGCAGGTGGGGACCCAGAATATCGCTACATTTACTATAAAATTCCGCTGGAAAGCCGTCGGGGCCTGGTGTTTTGCCTGATGCCAGTCCCGATATTGCGCTGCAGACTTCCACAAGACCGATGGCCTCGTCCAGTCTGTCTCTCGCCTCTGGAGTTACCACGGGAAGGGTAATCTCATTTAGTAGGGGGGACTCTCTCTCAACAGCAGGGCGTGGATGCCTGGCGTATAGACGGGCGTAGTAGGAGGCGAAGCTATGTGCGATTTCCACTGCTGTTTTGACAAGGGTGTCTGAGTCATCTAAGATCTCCGGTATAATACTGTTAGCCATGGGGCGGGTGGCCAGCCAATGCAGTAGTTTCCCGTTTTTATCCCCCCATCCATAAATTCGGCTTGCTGAGGCTCTCCACATGTGCTTGGCCGAATCTAGCATTATATGTTTAATATCTTCTCTTACCCTGGTCAGTTTCCTCATGGTCGTGGCCGATGCCAAGTTTATATGTTGGCATTCGAGTCCCCGGGCCTTGTTCTCTAGCTCGGTGATTTGGGAATTATGATCTCGTTCACGGGACCGAAGAATGCTTCTGGCATGTCCTCTAATAGTGGCCTTGCAAGCAGCCCATAGCATTCCTGGGGATCGAACCGAGCCTTCATTTAATTCGAAATATTGGTCGAGGTGCAACCTGATCTCTTGGGTGTACTCTGTATCTTGTAAGTGCCACGCGTTCAAGCGCCACATAGGCCGTCCGGCAGGGTCTGCTCTACCCAGCCGGATCCGTATTGGCGCATGATCGGAGACCCCCCGTGGAAGAATCTCAGCTCCTGCTACTTTTAAGAAATCTAGGGCGGGCATGAATACCAGGTCTATTCTGGATTGCGTCTGGTGGGCTGCCGAGGTATGTGTGTATTGGCGCTCCCTGGGATGCCAGGTGCGCCACACCTCACACAAGCCAAGGCTCTCCGCCCAACTACTTAGGGCTGAGGCCCGCTTGGATCTATGTATGGTAGCTTCCCCAGAAATGTCCAGCCTTGGGTCAAGGACCGCGTTAAAGTCGCCTCCCAGCAAGGTAGTTCCTTGGGGTAATCCTGAGGTTACTCGGTGGAGCGAAAGTAGGAAGGAGTCGTGATTTGCCGGGGGCGCATAGGCGCACACCAAGTTTAGCGGTTGTCCGTGAAGAGTCCCCGTGACCACCATGAATCTACCTTGTGAGTCAGATTGCGTGGAAGTGATTACCATGGGCAGAGATCGGTGGAGCAGAATGGCCACTCCTCTAGAGCCTCTGGAAAACCCAGCATGATATACCCTATTGTATCCTCCTCTCGCAAGCATAGGGAATCTGGACCCAAGAAGATGGGTCTCTTGTAGTAGAACTACTGAGGGAGAATACCTGCGGAGGGTGTTAAATACTGCCGATCGTTTGATCTTGTCTAACAGGCCGTTTACATTCCAGGAGAGGACCTGGGTTACTGAGGACCAAGCGTGAGGTGTAACACTGTTGGGCATGTTTGGATGTGCGGGAGCAAGCCCAGGGATGACCGTTTCGGACATGACCGTAAAATTTTAAATCTACAAACCAGGCTAACCAACTTGTCGCCTCTTAAACCTAACTTGAACTTCCCCTCCCCCCTAAACTCCCCCCCTCCCCATACTCCCCCCCCGGAAGCATCTGTCGCCCATGTACCCAACCAAAACCAGACAGCCAGTAAAACTGTCATTGGGGTGGAGTGGTGGACCCCTCCTTTCTTTCGGATCAATTGCAATTAGTAGTCACAAAACAAGCGTTCAACACCATACTCTAGGAAGCCTCCGGAGTCATCAATGTTAATCTCGCTAGGGGTCGCCTGAGAGGATCAGGCGAAGCCTGAATCCCCTTACGTCTCGCGCAGGGGTCCTACATCTCCTGTCAGCCGAGTACCGGAGACTGACTCAATCGCCCATCCTCGGCGGGTTGGGACGGTGTTCGGGCCACCGGAAGAGTCTCAATGTTAAATTTAGTCTGAGGACCAGAGTCCCGGGCTGCTTCGTTCTCTGCAGGAGCGATCGTGTCTTTCTGTCTGCCTCTCCGGGATCTGGTGCGCCGCCTGCTCCTCCGGGGCCCCTCTGATGGTGAGGGCCCGACATGTGGGGTTCTTCCAGTGGTCCCGGGGGGACCCTTTCGGGCTCCAATGCCCTCCTCCGTCAGCCAGTCCCAAGCCTCCTCCGGGGAATCAAAAAAGTAAGCTTTCCCAGTCATGAGGACTTTGAGGCGAGCGGGGAAAAGGAGCATGTACGAGAGCTGCATTGCCCTTAGTTTTTGCTTAACATGTTCGTACGACCTACGGCGGGTCTGGACTTCTCCGGTGTAGTCCGGGAAAATTAGGATTTTGTGGTTTTCCCACTGCGTACCATCTTGCCGCCTTGCTTCCCTGAGGATATTGTCTCTGTCCTTAAAGTTAAGGAATCGTGCGATCATCGGGCGCTTCGGACCGCCCGGAGGTGGGCGAGGCGCGAGCGCCCTGTGGGCTCTTTCAATTGCAAACAAGGGCGAGAGGGATTGGTCAGGCATCCAAGATTTGATCCACGTCTCCAGGAATTCGGCGGCCTTGTCATCCTCTATGCCCTCCGGGAAACCTATGAAGCGTAGGTTGTTGCGCCTGGCCCGGTTTTCCGCATCTTCTGCACGACGGTGAAGTTCGCCGGTTCGGGACTGCAGCTGGGCTACTTTGGCTTTGAGGTCAGACAAATCAGTTTCGGTTTGGGAGACTCGGGTTTCCACTTCCGTAATTCGGGTTACAGCATTTCTAAGGTCCTGTCTGATGAGGCCCATGTCCACTCGCACCTCACCAATTTTCGTTTCCACGGCTATCTGCGATGATTGAATAGCTTGGAGAATGGCACTCACCCCGTCCGGGGTTGAACCCCCACCAGCCACTTCTCCCCCTCCTCGTTGGCCCGTCGCAGTCGTGAACTGGTCGATTTTTTGTTGGGAGGGCGGAGGTTGTTTGTTCGTTTTATCCTTCCCCATCGTGGCACTTGAGGCGGGCGTCAGGTGGGCCACACCTTCCTTAACGCGGTTTCAAGCCTGAGAATTTAGTGCGTTGTTAAGTACCATGGACTGTGGGTGGGTTCGCTGTGTCTGATCACGTAAGGACGGCCGGCAATGACACCGTTGGCCCCTTCTTTTCAGCTCCTTTTCTCGCTCTCTCCACCAGTTGGGGGGGGACCCGTCCGAGACCCAGACCCAGGTCTCTCCACCTTAAGGGCTCTGCGCCTCCATTGTAGGCCTCGTGCCGTCGCGATCGCGCTCTCGATCTCTCAGGTCGTTCCGACCAGGGTCTAAAGTCAACCAAGCACGACCCGGAACCCAGGGTATCCACTTGCCTCAAGGTGTTGCCCTCCACCGCTCGGCTCGCAGTCCAGATTTTGCCGCAGTCCAGCTCGCGCTCCACCTGGGCTCAGGCCCGAGAGAGGCCGGAGCCAAGTCCCCAGGCCCCGGAGTCCCCTCTTGCTGCTGCAGGGACCGGGGGGCGGGGGCGCCACCGCTCGTCTTCTCCTTCCACCCCCCCCGGTCTTCGATTCACTTCCCTGCCCCCCCGGGCACCACTCCGCTTTTCAGCTGGGTCCTGGTCCCCAGCACGCCTTCAAATTTAAATTCCCCCCAGCAGGGGGATCTCGGGGGCCAGGGCCTCCGCCACGGCCCCAGCACAGCACCGCAAGCCGCCCAGGCGGTCAGGGAGGGCTCCGGGTCACCCTCGCGCGCCGGTGCGGCGCCGCTCACCCCGCGCCCCCCTCCACGATAAGGAGGGCGGGGGGCCTGCCGGCGCCCCCGCGACAGGGATCCACCTTCGGGGCGCGCCCCAGCTCTCTCCGGGCCTCTCGCCTCCAAATTTAAACTCCCCGCAGCAGGGGGATCTCGGGGGCCAGGGCCTCCGCCACTGCCCCAGCGTGGTACCGCAAGCCGCCGAGGCGGTCAGGGAGGGCTCCCGGTCCTCCGGGTCACACTCGTGCCTTGCGCGCCGGTGCGGCGCCGCTCACCCCGCGCCCTCCTCCACGACAGGAGGGGGGGGGGGGGGGTCCGCCGGCAGCTCTCACCGGGCCTCTCGCCGCCTCTCAGCCCGCGGCAGTCTACTTCGTCGGGGCCCCCAAGCCCACCTCAGATCCGCCGGGTGCATCTCGCAGCGGCCGCCATCTTGAGCTCCTCTTCACGGGAGCAGCCGGGTCGCCGTATGAGGGCGAGCCGCCGGCTTTCCATCGATTCGCCCCAACAAACTTCTCTACGGGTCCCCGGGACACCGGGGCGCCATGTACAGCGTTTTTCCGCTCCTTTGGACCACAGTGGTTAAGGGCGGATGACGGAGGGGTCCAGAGCACTCTCAGAGTGCGACCGCCATCTTGACGCCCGAAGCCACGCCCCGAAGATGGAAGTGTTATGGACGTAAAGTGCAATGTAGTTTTTTCGTATGAGGATATGTTGTCAGGAGTGAAAGTGCATGAGAAACCAGAACAAGAAGTTTTAACTGAACAGGATAATTCCTCTGAGAGGTATGCGTCAAATGATTGTAAGGAATAGTCATATTGGTCATAGGGGGATGTCTAGTAATAAAAGGAAAGTGAAGGAACATTTTTGGTGGCCAGGTATTGATGCAATGATTGACAGATTTGTAAGGAATTGTACGATTTGTGCTCAGAGTGATAAAAGTGCTAAATCCTGCACTGCACCATTAATGCCTGTTGAGTTAACTGATAGGCTTTGGAGGAACCTGGCTATTGATTTTGTGGGTCCATTTTCTACCTTACTGGTGAAGGAAGCATATGCCATAGTATTAATTGATTATTTTTCTAAATGGCCTGAAGTGAAAATGATAAGCAAAATTTCTACAGAGATAGTAATAGAATTTTTACAAAATATATTTGCGAGAGAAGGTGTACCAGAAGTCTTAGTATCAGATAATAGTGTACAATTCACTTCTGAGAAAATGTCTGGATTTGTAAAAATAAACTGTATCAAACATTTGAAGGTTGCTTTATATAATCCTTCTTCGAATGGTCAAGTTGAAAGATTCAATAGAGTTGTTAAAGAAACAATACTGTTAGCACTAAAGTCAGGAATTCCATGGAAAAAGTCATTTAGAAACATGCTTTCGTCATACAGAGCAACTCCTTATTCTGTGAGGGGGAAATGCCTTTTGAAGTGTTAAGAGGAAGGAAACCGTCTACTAGTTTGGTTCCATGGTGGTTAATGGAGAGGAATTGTGATAAATTTGGTTTTGAATGAAATGAGGAAATGAGGAATAGAGTACATGATTATCAATTACGCACTAAATTATATCACAATGTAAAGTCTAGAATGTGTGGATTGAAGGTGGGACAGTATGTTCATGTTAAAATACCTGGGTTTGTTGATAAGGGGAAACCACGTTGGTCAGAACCAAGGAGGATTATATGACCGAATTAAAAACAAGTACTAACCTTAACAACGAGGTCGGAACACCGACCTCGTCCTTACTACTAATGATTTTACCACGAATGCCTTAACAACGATATTTTGTTGTAAAGGCATTCCAAATTACAAAGCAGTAACTCTCTCTAGTTAGAAGAATTGTTATTCAGAGCATATTAAGAGCAATATTAATCTTTCTCTCGAGCTGCAACTGCTTTCTGGAACTCTCCCTCTGCTAAGAACACAAGATTCTTTTCTGTCCTTCAGACTACACTTTAAAGTCCCCTTTTTCCAGTACTTTCTGAAATGAGAACTTTCTCAGAGATATTTAGGGTGAAACTACCCTGCACTCCTAAATCCTAGCTCTCTTGTTTGTTCTAATGTAAAGAGACCTAATACTACGGTTAGCCCAGGAGAGCCATATAATATTGTTCAATAAATAGAAAAAAATAATTTACTGTGAACAAAGTGATGAAGGTTAAAAATAATTTAAGTAAATAATTTGTTTAGTCTGCTCCACTGCAATCCCTCACTCCATCAGGTCTTGCCTAATCTTGACAGCCATTGACTACAGCGCAAAGGTGAAAAGCAATGGCAAAAGGAGTCACCCCGACCTAGTGCCCTTACCAATGTTCCAGCTGTCAGAGATGACCCATCCTACATGTATCTTGGCTGTGGATAGAGGTGCCTGATTGTTAGACCTTGCATCCTTGGTGTTGTTTCCCTTGTCTTTTTGCCTCTGCCTCCTGTATTTTTGACTGTGTGCTGGATTTCGTTTTTGCTGGATTTGGTACTCTGAGCACTTTACCACTGGTGATCGGTGTTAAAGTGCAAGTGCTCCCTGTGTAAAATAGTAATTATGATTGGTTATCCATCATTGGAATATTTGGTTCACTAGTAAGTCCCTAGTATAGTGCACCATGTGTGCCCAGGGCCTGTAAGTCAAATGCTACTAGTGGGCCTGCAGCACTGATTGTGCCACCCACAGGAGTAGCCCTGCAAACATGCCTCAGACCTGCCATTGTAGTGACTGATTGTGCAGTCTTACACTGCCAGTTCGACTTGACAAGTGCACCCACTTACCAGGCCCAGACTTACCCTTTTCTGACGTGTAAATTACCCCAAGGTAGGCCCAAGGCAACCCCATGGGCAGGTGCAGTGTATTTAAAAGGTAGGACATGTACTGGTGTGTTTTCTATGTTTTGATAGCGAAATACCGCTAAACTTGTTTTTCACTATTACAAGGCCTGTCTCTTCCATATGTTAACCTGGGAATTGCCTTGAAATATCTTTTAGGTGTAATTTCCCCTTGGTTGCACATAGTGATGTGGAGTTTAGGGTCTCTGAACTCACAATTTCAAAATACATCTTTTGGTGAAGTTGGATTTTGAATTGTAAGTTTGAAAATGCCGCTTTTAGAAAGTGAGCATTTTCTTGGTTAACCATTCTGTGCCTCTGCCTGGTTGTGGAGTACACATCTGGATCGGAATTACAGTTGGGCTGTTTGTGCATTCACTGTAGACAGTCACACAAAGGGAGCTGAGGTGTTCCCTGCATAGTCTGATGTGTCATCCTGGGCTAGGGAGGAGCTGAACCTTGCACCTGACTAGGGCTGTGCCTGTTCTTACACAAAGCAGTCCCAAGTCCCCTGGAGTGTGTCTGGACCCAAGGCAGGGCCTTGTGCACTACAAAGACTTTCCTTTGAAATTTGCCTACTTCAAAGGCAGAAGTGAGTATAGGTATTAGGCCTCTAAGACCACAACTTCAGAACACTTCTGAATTGAGGACATTCTGCCAGGAAGACGAGCTGGATGCTTGAGGAAGAACTGCCACTCTGCCTCTTGCTTTGCTGTGCTGACCTGCTGCTTGCTTCTTCTGTCATGGGAGTGAAAGGGCTGGACTGTGCTCTCTACATTCTGCTTCCAAAGGTTCCCCAAGGGCTTGGGCTGAGGTTGCCTCCTGTTTAGAAGTCTCATGGATATCAAAGACTTAATCTGCCAGTACCTGGGCTGTCTTGCTGAGAGTCCTGACTCGCCAAGTGGTGCCAAATCCAGCTCCTGGGCCCTTGGGAGTGAGTTCTGGTGTACCCATGTAAAAACAAGCACATCGACTCCAGAGCGACTTCGGAACTGGAGCTGCTGTCCAACTCCATGCCGCTGCCTGTACCAGGAGCCGTGGTCCCTGCTGAGTGCAACAACCAAGACCTACGCTGCAGACCCAATACCGCTGCAGTGCATCCGAAGTCCCACCATAGCGTAAGTACTGAGTGCAATGTCACTGACGTCCGTGACACACAACTCCGACCTCACCGCAGCACCTGTGGCCCCGTGGTGTGACTGCGGCACTGCAAAGTCGACACCTCGCATCTTGACTTGCTGGATTCATCGACCCCTCCGAATCATAAGGAATCGACGCCCTGCACTGATGCTGCATCACCTCCCCTGCAACCGTAACAAACTGACACCTCACCTTCTGTGCCTAGCAGTAAGGAACCGATGCCGCACCGGCTCCTGCGATGCCTCACCTCCCCCACTTCGTGCAACGTTTTTATTTCCTTGTTTTTCCAAAGGTGTACTGTACCTGGGGTCCGTGTGACTACGTGACTGGCCCGCACTCCGTCGCGAGTGGCGTTGGACTGCTGGGAACGACTCCGTCAAGATGTTGTGATAGCCCCAGTTGGAGCTACTGTGTTTCTAAGTGCTTTACTGAGATTTATTCTTAAAAAATGTGTATCTTCACTAGTGTATGTTGGTTTTTTGTTGTTTTCGTCTTATTTTACTCAGATAAATATTGGCAAATTTTCTAAATGGGTGTGGTGCACTTCTGTGGTGGTTTCACTGTGTGTGTGTGTGTGTGTGTGTGTACACACAAATACTTTACACATTGCCTCTGAGATAAACCTGACTTCGTGCCAAGCTACCAAGTGGGTGAGCAGGGGTTATCTTAGGTGTGTGACTCTCTTCCCATGACTAAAGTGAGGGTCCCTACTTGGACAGGGTGTAAACTGACTATCAACTAAAGACACCATTTGTAACACTGATCCATTCATAGCACGAGGAGCCCAAGCCAAAGGCTCAGAACCTCCATGAGACAAGCCCATCCCAGATTGTGAGATGGCTAACTCCAGTGCTAGATCCTCATCTCCTCCCTTTACCTCATGTAGCACATGCAAAAGTCTGCGGAGATTCATAGCTGTGCTCCGCCCTTGAGTAAACCTGCACTGGTCCTGATGGACCAAATGGCTCACCATTCTCTTTTAACTGGTTGGCAGCACCCTACATAAGGCCTTGGTGTCGGATTTTATCGTAGTCCGTGACCTTAGGAGGAGAGATCCATGGCATCCCCACCAGGCTTTCACATCATACAGATGATCCTTTACCGCTTGCTGGGAGGTGATATTTCCAGTTGCTTGGCCACTGCAAATACTGCCAGTAACTTTTCTGAAAGATGTGGTGTGAACGCCTTATAAAATTTGGTTGGGAAGCCGTCACCTCCAGGCGTTTTTCCCTAGAAAGAGACGTATAGTTAATGAAGCAAGGTTTAAGCCAACTGCAAGCTTACTGAGTAAAGTAATTTACAAAACAAGACATAGTTGCTAAAAGTTACATAATCTCAGATTTTAGGCTTGTTGCTCTAAACTGCCCAACAGATTTTCTCAAAGAACATTGTTATAAGTCAGAGGAATTAGGTTTTCTGATGATGTTTGATGATTAGCAATTTCTTCCTCAGTGTGACTATAATGTTTCCACATTAAGATTCTAGGCTCCATCCTACTGCTTTTAAATAATGGATTGAGCAAGAGGGCCCCCTTATTGCGGTGCATTTTCAATACTGGCATTTTCAAACCATCTGCATGTCTTGCCTTCAAGCTGTTAGATGCAGTAACGAGTCTCATACTATTATTTGTAATGATTGACTTGTGACTCAGAATGTTTGTTTATGCCTACACAAGGACTACAACCCTTAGTGTTCAATAAAATCAGAATCTACCTTCCAAAATCCTTTTGAGAAATGCTCTACATTTTTCTGTTAGCTAGCCAGCTGACTTGTCAACAACTGCATATAATTTGCTTCTGAAACAACAGCATTAGAGGGCTTCCTAAAGTAATTTTTCTAAACCGCAAATATACATCAATACAGCTTAGTGAGCTGTTGCTATCTCCATTGTACAATGTGGGATTCTACTTCCTAAATTCTTGCATATAAAACACTGCATGTTGTTTTTGTCCTAGGTTCATTTTTTTTTTTTTAATTCATGGTCCCTATGCGATCTAAAGCATTTGACACACTTTATTGAGAGTTTAACCACCAACCAGAAGTCCCTAGTTTACTTCTCAGAACCATTCTGATAGTCCGTATCAACAATTTATAAAATCAGCAAAAAGGTTATAGATCTCAAACATCTATTCTGGATTATAAATAATACTGGGCCAGAAATAAAGACCAGTTTTTGGCTGCTTCTGTTCCCAGGGTGCAGTGATCACTTTATGTTAAAAGCATGATCTTACCATGTTCCCTATGCCAATATCCTGCTGAAGTAAAGATTTGATCAGTAGCTGCAGATGACCAAATACACTGTGTGTCAATTTGGCATTAGAATCTTTGGCCAACCTCCCATTATTGGTGATCATTGAATGAAGAATCATAGTGTTCAGAATTGCCCTGCCTTCAATAGAACACTAGGTCAGCGAGTTCTCAATATGATTTGTTTGATAAATACTCTCAAGAAGGAGTTATCCAGGAATCAAGGATCCCATGAGTTGAAACCACTTATAGTGGTTATTACATTTTTGGGATAGATTGCTTGTCAGCTAGATGCAAAGTCTGGCTGAGGTCCATCATAGTGCATTTGATAGGCACCAGATAGATGTTGATGTCTAAAATGGATCGAGGTTTCTTAATGGTTTGAACTATCTATTCACCTAATGCTGTAAGGGGTGAAGTGTGAGCCACCAGTTTGTTTCCTATACATATCACCATTTCCTCTCATTGGCTGTATTTATCTTGATGAGATTGATAAAACATTTTTTAAACATTCTTAATTTACACTGAGTTTGCTTTCCTCACACAGTCTCCTACAGGTAAATCAATATTCATTGGTTATGCTCGATAAGGTACAGCACAAGCTATTAAAGATTCAAAAACACACACATCAGAGTAATTGGGTTTCAAATATACGTGGTTAAGTTATGCTGGATATTTCTTTATGTGTAACCCTTAAGCCTCCTTCAAATACTGCAAATTTGCTGACATTTCATAGTCCCTGACACTAGAACCTTAAACTATTTTCTCAGTCTGTCTATAACCATTGTCCTTCATTGGAAAAAATAGCATTAGTATTGTCATAATCAGTTACGAATGCTTGTCTTCTCCAGCAACCAAAACTTAAAATCAAATTGGGTTTTGGGTGACCAATATATACAACTTATTTCCAAAGACATTCCTCATATTCATATTTCCCCTTACTTATTCATTGTGGAGATTTTTAAACAGCGACCACATTTTACTGTTTGGTAGCTAAACAAACCCAGCCATTACCGTTTCCTAACCCTACGCAAGCAGAATTTCTGTATCAGTAAATTTCACGCACATAGGTTAATAGTAAATTAGGCATAAACCTGAATGCATGCGAGTACCATACATTTACGTTCATAGGTTTCAAATTTGCAGGAAATAACTGTGAAGTGTCTAAACAATCATAAATCACAGCAATACAAAAGGTACATGCCTACTTTTAAAGGAAGTTCTAGTTTGCTTGAGAATCAGCCCCATTAGGAATTCAGTCTTAACCACATTATCTTCATGAATGTTAAGGAATTATCTGAAGAAACGCCTTTCTGAAAGTGTCTCTTACAGTGATATGCTCCAATTTGGACTACTCATCGTATGTTGCTTATTTTTAGGTCTGGCTTCACAGTGCTGTGGTCTGCTGATTTATTGTTAATAGTATCTTAACATCTAGATAATCTAAATTGTCTGTGCCACACAAGAATATTACTTTCTTATGTCATGCGTTTGGATGTTTGGTGTATTGTTCTGCCACTTATAGAGTGCTTGCACTGCAAAGCATGAGGGAATATTGTACATCTCAGAAGTACATATATACATCAAATTAACCTTATCTCATAGGTGAATTTTATATAGATAGCAATTATTTTTCTGCTGTGTTTTTTTAATGAGTGCAGCAGGCTTTATTATTTACAAGGTTGAATGCACACATTGCAGACTTATAAAAACCCATTTGGAGGGCGGGAGAGGAGATGATAATTACGCTGGGGGAGGGTGGGAGAGGTGGTGAAGGTCCCTCAACCACATGAGGTGGCGTGGAGCAGTTCATTGAGCGATACGACTGTGGGAATGATGTACCAATTTGGTATGCGTGTCATTCATCAAAAAACTATTGTGGGCGTGTAAGATGTATGTAACGGTTGCAAGGATAAGGACTTGTCCCCTCGGGATGGGGGGCGAATATCGTTCTTGGCTTCTGTTTGGAGCACAAATACATCCCACACTGCGCACCCCCCTGGGGTTAAGTCCTTTATCTCTCATTGAGCAAAACAGGCTCGCTTTGGCACGAGCCCACTGTAGCAAGGTTTGAAGCCATTTGGTAATATCTGGTATGGTAAATGCTTTCCACTGCATTGCTATGAGCCTTTTAAACAACACAAATGCCGGATCTATGAACCTGTGAAGCTGTTTGTCCCCCTTAGCTCAAGGATCAAGTCCAAGAAGACAAGACTTAGGGGTGGAGGTCAACTCGTGGCCCGCTAGGTCTGCTGTGGTCACCATTATTTCTTGACAGGTACACTGCAAAGGAGAACAGACCCACACCATATAGTAGAATCCGGCATCTTGCAGCCCACAATATGGGCATTCTGGGGTTGTGGATGGGAACATACGCTTAATGCGGTGAGCGGACAGGTATGTTTGATGAAGATAGTTGAATTGGTTAAATCAGAATCTAAGGTTGCGCAAGACTTCCTTTACACGCTGAAGAGCTCTCGACCACGACTGTTGGGGTAAGGGTCTAGGGAGAACTGCATTCCAGTGAGACAATGCTCACTCCATACCTGTATGGGCCCTTGAGCCAAAGTGTCACATAACAGGGATATAATCCCTCTGGGGCTCACCTCCGTGAGCAGTACATTGAGGATGACTGACAGCGGTGGTTCTGCCTCGCCTGCCTTCCAGGTATCACACACCATTGACGAATGGCTCGATGCGTTAAAAGCTCCCCTGGGCCTATAGCTTGAATGTCCATGATATCTTTGTAGGACAGAAAGGAGACATCCCTAAAGAAATCCACTGTCACCAGGTTTGTTGCTGTCTATGGGGCCGCATGGGTCAGAGCCCATGCGCCCGGTATGTGGGATATAATAATGAGTGGAGAATATGGCCAAACTGGGGATTTGCGGTGTATAATCCTGTGCCAGCAGGTACAGGCTGTAGACATCAAGTTGGTGTCTTTCATAGTGGGGTTTGCCTGGTCTGACAGCCAGGTATATGCACAAATCGGGGCTAAAATTGCTTGTATACATTCCTTCTCTGCACTGGGGGGGTTGCTTACCCAGCTTAGGGGCCATTGTAGTTGTGCAGCAGCATAGAATAGTTCAAAATTAGGCACGCCTAGGCTGCCCTTTTCCAGTGGATGTTGTACTGTAGTCACGGTTACACGCCGTCGATCCTTCATCCATAGCAGTTCCAGCATAAGGCCATGTAGTGCACGAAAAAGGATCTAGGGCGCACCACTGGTAGTGCAGCAAAATAATACAGCAGCCTAGGGAGTATAAGCATTTTGGCTAACTGCATGTGCCGCAAGGGTGAAAGGGGAAGTGATATCAAAAGTGAAGTAATCCACAAACTTAGCGAACCACGCGACCCATATTACCCTATCTGAGATTGCCTGCAGAGTGTTATATTTGTATACCTAGACATTTAAAATAAATGGTAATCTCTGGATTGGAAGTGCCACCCTCACGGGCTCTGGAATCGGGGCTAGAAGTAATAAACATGATTTTGTTCAATTGATCCTAAACTCTTACACGTCACCAAAGGTATCTAACAAGGCCATTACATCTGGTAAGGAGGCCAGACCTTTATGTAGGTATAGCAATGCTTCACATGCGTAGAATGACAGAATATGGTTGACATCTTTGTCCGGGATCCCATAGTGGCGCACATCAATGTATAGGCGGGAAGCTAGAGGTCCCATCGCAATCACAAACAACAATGGCGAAAGCAGACAACCCTGTCTGGTCCCTCGGTATATGGGAAAACTGTCAGAAATTATCCCGCTCTTTTCACTCTGGCTAGAGGGTTAGATTACAGAGTTCTGACCCATCTCAAGAACCCTGGGCCAAAACCCATGTGGGATAGTGTTTCCAACAGAAACTCACAGCTGAGACTGTTCAAAGTCTTTTCAGTGTCTAACGAGACTGCCACCATGTCATAATCTGCCCATGGGGTATCTGGAAGCAGTCTCAGGAGGCGTCTGATATTTAAGAATGTACTGCGACCTGGGATAAAGCCTGATTGATCCCTATGGATCAGATGTCTTATCAGGGGGTGGAATCAGTTTGCGAGTATTTTACCCAGAACCTTACAATCCAAATCAAGCAGAGATAATGGCCTATACGAGCGCATGTCTAATGGGTCTCGTCCAGGCTTGGGCAGGACCATATAAGCGCTTCATGCTGGGAGTCTGGAAGGTGGCTGAACTCCCGTGCCTCACTGAATACGAATAAGGAGAGTAATATTTGGCCGGTAATCCATGTTTTGTTTCGGGAAATCAGTCTGATTGCCGCTCAAATTTCCTCAAGCCGGATCGGCTCATCGAGCTCTGCTTTCTGCGGTGGTGTGAGTTGTGCCAGTGGTAGGCAGCTCAAAAAGGCTGCCATCTGCCCGGGGCCGAGAACAAGTCCTGCCAAATATAAAGTGCGATAATAGTTGTGGAAAGCATTATTAATGGTTGTTAAAGCATTGGCCAGACAACCTGTGTCTAATCGAATAGCTACAATTGTGGTACGTTGGCGGTTATCGCGTACGAGCCGTGCCAGTAGCCTAGCCGAGCAGTCGCATTTGCCATTCTGTCAAAACAGGTAGTACTTGTAGTCGTGACTACTTAGACACATAGTTGCTTCTTTGTGCATTTTCTAGCGATCCCGAAGGCGTTCAAGGTTGGCCGTCCCTGCTACAACCTGTGTTCCTAGTGTTCGCTGGTCAGCCTCCAGTGATGCCAGTTCACAATGCAGTGCATGCCTGACACCCCAGGTTGCTGAGAGGCACTGTCTTCTCACCACCACTTTATGTGCATCCCATTCTGTGACACAAAGGGGTGTGGTCTTTATTGTGCCCAAAGTATTGGGTGATACACACCACCAGCTGCTCCCAAAATGGAGAATCAGATAGCGCCTCAGTTTGTAGGTGCCATGTAGAGATTCCAGTATGTGGCCTACCCCATTGTAGCTCCGCCATCAGAGGGCAATGATCGGACAGAAGGTGTGGGCTGAATACTCCGTCCTCGCCACCATCTGAGCCAAGGGAGCTGATCCTGAGAACAGATCTATCCTGTTGAGTAAGTTGTGGACCAGAGATTAAAATCAATATTCGCTGACCAAGGAGTGTCCGATATGCCATAAGTCATGGATCCCTCTTTCCACCAGCCAGGAGCCAAACACCTGTGTCACCGTCCCGCTTAGCGCTCTGGCAGTGGTGGGTGGGACTTATCCAGTGCTATGTCCGTTTCGCAATTAAAATTATCCCCCCAAGACTAGTTGTTGTGTCTTAAAAAAGAGCAGGTGTACACCTAGCAAGACATTTTCTGTGTCCCCATATAGGTGCATATATTCCTGCCAGTGTGGATGCCAAACCTTCTTAGTGTCCCTCCAAAATTACATATCTACAATCTGTGTCTGCATGGAAATGCTCCATAACATACGGGACTCCCAGGATGACGCAAATCAGCACCCCTCCCTGTCTCCCATGCGAACGCTGATGTGGTCATGCACCCTCCATTTAGCTCTTAGCTTCTGGTGTTCCTTGTCGGTGAATGGGTTTCTCTTAATATGGCTATGTGCGCATGGTGGGGCTTAAGATAGGCATGAATCTAGTAGCTTTTGATGTTGGTTGCCATACCACGCATGTTCCATGTCAACACATTGTAGTGCGGTATGGCTGTCATGGTTGTGTTAGGGCGAGTGTTCATAATGTGTTATGTAACTACAAGAACTAAGTAAAGGATGACACAACCACTATATGCACCATGCCCCCTCCCCACCACAACCAATATGCAGTCCAGTAGACACTTCTCGTGGCAAAAGCTTATCCCCCCGCTAATTCCTACATGCTCCACAAAAATAAAACAGGCAACAATATACAGAAGTTCCAACAAACGTCCCCCCCAGGCTATTGGCGAATGAGCGAACTACCAGACACCCCACAGTAACAAACTGCTTAACGAGAAAATAAATAGGGTCAAATTTGTCCATTCGGAAGTCTTTGGTGGAGTGTAGAGCTTTCTGAAGTGTCTTACCTCGGGGCTTTGACCCATAGTAGAAGGTACATTACCATATTCATTCCCCCCAGTATGGTCGAAACACCTCCTGCCTGTGCCGTGTGTCTCAGCAGCCGACTGCCCAGGAACGGTCAGCCACAGTCCTTGGCACTCAGGCAGGCCCCAGCCGTACAAAAGTGGCAGGCCAATTGTACCCCAAGTCTATTGCACCAAGTAAAATCCTTGGCGGTTTATTTTGTAACTATGGGAAAAGCAAAGATCAGCTGAACATCTATCCCCAGGTGTGATGTGAGTCATTTATCTCAAAGGCTGAGTTATGTGCAAGTATGAATGTGACTCTCAAGGGTCATCAGCTGTACGTGGGGTGATCACTGGTCCCTTAGTGGAGTTGGAGGAAGAGCCACACAATTTCCCCGTCTTCGGGGTCTGATTCCGATATGTGGTCATCTGGGAGTACTGTGAAAGGGTTTGCAGTACGTTGGGGGGGTCTCCAGTAAAGCTTTAGTTTGACCCTCTGCTGCCTGAGCTCTGGACGATTTAGCTCTGGATGCGTTGCAACATTTGCGTCGAGGACAAGAGGTTAACCATTCCTCTACCGCTACTTCTCCCTGCAGCAGCTGGACCAAGCCCTTAGCGTGCAGTCACGTCCAGAAAAAAATGTGGTTTGTTTTGCAGGAAACAGTAAAGCATATTTCACATTACATCACGGAGATGTTGTGTGACCTTGGTGTATGAGTTATGCATCCTTTGTACTTCTGCTGTGAAGTCAGTGTAGGCCGTGATAGAGGCATCCCCGAATTTCCAAGGCCCCTTTGATCTGAAGCTCTGAAATATCAGATGGCCATCCCTATAATTGAGGAGTAGGCAATAATCGGCCTTGTTAGGGGTGGGGGAGCTCTAGGAGGGGGAGATATACCTGGGATCCTGTGTGCCCATTCAATGGAGAAGTTTGGTATTCTATCTACAAGCATGTGATCCTTCAGCCATTGTTCAATGAAGAGTTCTGCACTGGAGCCCTCAACTCATTCGAGGAAGCCCATAAAACAAACTTTGTGCCTGGAGCGCCCGTCTGTATCTTCCGCCCTGTGTTGGAGTGTGGCACTTTAGCACGCAGGTGTTTAATTTGCGTCTGCAACACCTGAACCATGGGTCACAAGATGACAAGGGATGATTCGGTTTCATCCACCCTATTGGTTAGTTTACGATGGTCTGCTCGTAAGAGGTTGACAACCTGTCATACTGCATCGATTTTTATTTCTAGGTTTCCATAATGGTTTGCGGGCATAAAGGCACAAAAACGAAAGCCCATTTTATTGACCGTGTCTGTCTCTAGAGTAGAGAGCTTCAATTATTTAGGCATTCCTTTTGACTGTCAACAAAATTAGGGACCCTTGTTGATGCTAACAGCATAACAACTTTACTGAACTGGTATAGCAGTGTATCCCCTTTTGCATCTAAACTGGGCCTTAGGCCAGTGAAGGAGATGGTAACTCTTTACAAATCTAAATGCATCTTGGTTGCCACCTGTGGGGCTGGAGTTTGGGGGTACTTCAATTGTATTAGTCTCCAGAAGCTCCAGCACAGCTTTTTTCATAGATTATTAATGGTCCCTTCTGAGATGTCTACTTTCTTTTTTCAGTCCTAGGTGGGCCGGACTCATTTGAAAGACCTTATCGGTCTGGCTCCCCTTATGGTATGGTTGTAATTTTGCCAATCCCTCGATTTAGGCCTTACTAAAAGTATCCTTTTAGACTGTGGCTTTGAATAAGATGGTCAATGTTCCCTGCTTAGCTTATTTCAAGAGCACTTTTGCATGACTGGGGGTTCCAGAGTACTTCACCATTCCTGATCTAATAGGGTATTCCGCAAGAGCCCGTGCAAGGTTTCTCTTTTATGATCAGTCACAATGCATGCGCCGATCTAAGGCCCTCCAGTTGTCCTCTCTGGGAAATTATCATGCTCTTCCCCCCTAGACATGACCTGGAGTTTTATTTATGTAGACAATAACGAGTACAGATTATATCTGAACAGATTATACCTGGGGGTCTTTACGTTTTCTTTTAGCCTTCCCCCAGCAAGGAGCATGGTTTGTTTACTGTCCTACTTGCCCTTGTGATAATTGCTCACCTCAGTTCATTCTTATGCTTTTTTGCTCTCTTTACCAGTCTGTGAGAATTCAATGTTTTAATCCCTCTATTACATCCATTGTATTTCGGTTCAGACAGAAAGGGCTTTCTGTATTTAAAGCAGCTAGTGCGGCAAAAGTATGTAGGGCTGTAACCAGATCGGTTCCAGAAGACATTCCTGAATTGGATCTGAACTGCGCAAACATGTTTTTCTCATACTTCGCAGGATTTAAAAACGCTTCCTAGAGGTCAGTGGGATCTTTTGACCCAGTAAAGAGTGTGGTAGCCATACACAATCAGTTCAAATCCAAACAACAAATTCAAACACCATGACCCATTTGGCCACCGAAGAAAACTCCAATCAATAAAACGTTGCAAAGCTTTATTTTAGAACCACAAAGCCAAAGTTACGTAAATAGTGCGCAAAATCAGATTGCAAAGGTAAATAAACATCGTAGGTTGACCAAATCTACCAAACTAGTTTCATCTATGCAACATCAACACCATTAGACATTCAAGAAGAATAATGCATATTAATAAAGCAATCACTTGAGAAACAGAAACATGCTTCAAATCGGACTGTGAATACATTGGTCAGATCAGATTACAAAGATTCAGAAATCAGGATTTGAACATAGGTTCTACCTACTTCTAACCAAATTAGGACAAGCATTTGTGGGAGTGGGCTACATATGCAGGCAAAAGTAAAAAAGAAAGACAAAAATAATTTGGAAAATCATTGGTCTCTGGCTAAGTTAAATGAACTTAAAAGCTAAAAAGGCAGGTGTCCGCATGCTAACTTCTACTCAGAAAAACAGGTCAGGGGAAGATAAAATTTGCATTGGAATATACCTCTCCCAGGGTCAGCATTCAATTCAGTTTCGTCAGCAAAGCATGTAGATCACCAGCAAAGTCCGTTAAAAGCCCCATCATGGGAAAGTGCAAAACATGGGCTGTACGTGGAAAATCAGGATACATCCAAGGGGCATGTTAACAGAACAAGATTCTAATTGGGACTACTTCGCACTTAGAAAATCCTTCCCTAGTTAGGAATACTCAAAACAGTTCTGTTGATCAGTTCAATGAGTCCACATTACGCAAAAGGGGCACTATCCAATCAGTCTTTGAGCACAAATTGAATTTGCATCATCCTATTAAACGCTCAGGCTGGGTGAGAAGTCGTCTCTCTCCTTTCTGTGTGAATCCAATAGTTTAACAATTTTGTACATCACTTGTTGCAGTCCACATCCTTTCTCATGGTGCAAGATGATTCCCACAGTTCACATGAGAAACGTTCAGTTGAACAATTGCACTGCTTTAGCTTTCAATCTTCAGGTCTCAATGTACTAGAATCAAGGTAATTGGGAAACAAAAAACAACAAGGCTCTTTACTATTCATGAAAAACAACCTAATGGAAAAATTCATGTTTGGGGAAAAGAAATGACTCTCACTTTTATGTGGCTGCAAATACGAAGACTTCAGGCCTAGTTATGCTAACACAAAAAATATAATGCATTAATATTGTCATTAATGAAACACACATAATATGCAACGTGATAAATTCAGCATTAATAATATATCATCAGAATATGCAAAAGCATTTCATTAATAATTGTAATCTTTGTTAAAGCATCACATTAAGTATGACAGAAAAGTGCATTTATTTTCCTAGACACATTTAACTTTATACTACTAAATCACAAATAAATCAAATTAATTTCTATTAGTAATAGTTGTTCTAATGATTAAAAATATACTTCAACATCATTTTAGTCTTGTTAGCACATTGTCAGTTCTGGTAGGCACAATGTCCATCATGAAATATAAAATGAGAAACACTTTTATAATACGTGTCAATGCTGCTTTTTCTCTGTGTTAGGCTTTTAAACGTGAATATAAATGTCACTTGATGCTGACATCTGGTGCATTACAAGCATTACTAAAATGTTATGCTCCAACAACTGTTAGTACAGAATAATTGTCGTGCTCCCAGACCCCAGGGGCATGAGAGGAGGGGTTGCAACTCCTCACCTAATTATATCTGTCATTCTGTGCTGTGGAGAATTGCAACCCTTACTCGTGGGAACAGATAACGATGTGAAAGCATCTACAGTTGGACTGCCCAAGAAACTTTTCAAAGGTATGTCTGAGTCCCAATTGCTTTTGAAAATAGTTTTTCCATGGTACCTGTCACCCATGGCATAAGATGAAAACCAGGATCATGTTAACTATGCAAGTAAAGGATTATTCTTCAGTGTACATTGGGGTACAGGGTCCACTTATTTGCTATTCCGATCTGATCATTCCGATCTGCAATACGGTAGAGTATTTTCTGACTTCTTCATTGGATGGTGAATATGCCTGTAAGATAAACAGCTGCAAGAGACCATGTATCGCAGTCAGCAGCTTACCAAATGATCCCCCTCAAATTATCTAGTTCCTCAAAAAACAAGCTACTAATCTTGGTGGCAAAAGTGTGCTTACCTTCGTGCTGTACTTGTGACGGAGCAGGCTGCCATACTTCACTAAGACAAACTATCTAAACAGGTTTGTGGATTACCTGACCACAATGCCAGATGTCTTCCTTTCTAGGTCTTAGTACATTTGACACATGGACAGGACATGCCACCAGAATATAACAGAAAAAAACACTGGCTGGAAAGGACTGCTTAGTTATAGTCAGTCCCAGAGTTTCTCAGTGGCACTTACATCAAGATATAAGGCATACAATTACTTGCTTGGCCTGAAATACCAAAGATACCTCAGAAATCCCGTACGAAAACGCAGAGTAAGACAGTTGAATGTTTTCAGGAAGCTGTCCGGACCCAGGCATGCCTTGATAGCAGAATCCAGTTCATTAGCAGCTATTGTGGACCTTCGCTAGAGAAGTTACATTTCACTGTTCAAAATCGAGTACATGAACTTTACAGCAATCTTCTAAGTGAAAGACAATTGCACAATATTAGAATTCTAACTGAATAAGCTCAGCACAAAGGTAATATATTGTTGTAAGGAATTCCTCACCGAGCTATTGTCCTGTTGTATTGGGTTTGAACAGGAAAAAGATGATTGGAGCAGTGTATTTGTACTCTGCATAAAAACAGAGATAGAATACTCCTTACATTCTCTTCTCCACTGCACAACACTGGTCTCGTACACAGGCTCAGAATTGAAGTAAATGAGCAATTTTGTGGCCTGAGATCTTAAACCATATGTGGCAGTCTCCTTGCTTGTCCATGGCTGTTGCTTCTCCAGTGCTTCTGTGCTTAGCTTCTCTATGACTGCCATTTACTTCCGATTTGTTCCAGACCAGGTTTCTAACACATGCACATTAATATCCTGTAGCATATTTCCCACATTTTGTATGTTTTCTCCATCAGTGTGGACTACAAAGTCCATTCTTAGCCTTATTAGTTATGAATTTGTAAATTGGATAGTATTGTGAGAATAAACATGTGTAATCTCAGCAAACATCTTTTTGATCAGAACGTTTATGTCCTCTTGTGCAAGGGCTTGGGGCTGACTAGAAGTTGTATTAAGTCTGATGCCAGTTGTTTACACTTTGGTGTCCCGTGAAGGACCAGACAAACTAAGTTAATGACTGCTATATGAGACTTCTCCATTGTGGTCAGCCTTCTCACATTAAGGCAATCTCTGAGCAGTAATCCTTGTATAAGCCAAGGCATACCGGTCAACTTTGGCATTACTCCAGCACATTGGTGGTGGTGTTCTGTTGTTCCATCTTTAAGTTCAAGGTAAAAAGGCCTGTGCTGCTGCCGCCTGTCAAACAGCTGCTTGAGTTATCATACGTCATCTTGTCTTGTGGGGGCCAAAGGTTAGTAGTCACTGTCCACAGTGGATGGTGACCCTTCAAGTCCATCAGAGTCTTGCAGTCAAACCACCAAAGAGCGCCCACCAATAACCACAGATCTACTATCTTGAATCAAGTGAATAGATAAAATCAAATGACAGGCCAAATTAGACAAAATGAAGGTTGGCTGCCACAGATGACGGTCCAAGATGGAGACACATTAAATTACAAAGTCATAGCCCCAGTTTCACATCCTATGTTGCGTTTCACCATGTCTCTTCATTAATCAATTTTTAAGGCTCCTTTTTCAGCCCTTGCCCTACTCCCTTCACTAAGTGTGCAAGAAGAATGGAGGCAACATCATGTTATCTTACCGCTGTGCATACATGGCTTTGGCACCATGGCAGGATTCCTCTCATTCTCTAAGGCTACATAATGACTAATTATCCATCCACAAGAAGAAAAGACCCTGCGCTTCGTGTTTTTGACCATAACATTGAGTACAGAGAATTATTTTCACTCCTACCTCATCACTTCCTATCAGAATTGACATTGTTTACCTGTCTTCTATTGCCTCTCCCAAATCGCTGTTCGAGTCGTTCTCTACACTTGTGCTTGGCATATTCTTGTCCTACCCTTTACTGTAGTTATTAAAATGTTAGTGGCAGTAACATCCCAGCCTTCCCGCTATATAGGGGCAAAGCGAACATAAAATCTTGTGTTATCAGACCTGCCAACTCAAATGGTGCAACTGTGTGTGCCACACAATATCCACCACCTTCACACGGTCTACTGGAGAGGGGCTGATATCACACAATGGCGAAGGCAAGGGGAACTACGACACAGAGTGATTTGCAAGCTCGTCTTCTGAGGCGCTGAACAGTGGATGTCCATTTACGGGTGTGAAAACACTTGCAGGACATCTGCGCTAGCGTCCTCCAAATTTTTTTTTGTTTGTTTTTTAGTTGTGGGTCGGTGGTGGTAGGCAGCAGAAAGTTCCTCTTAAGTAGTTCTCAGAACGATGCTCTGTCCTTCCAAAGTCCTGCCCCCTCCTCACACGACAGAATATTTTTTTTAAAGTTGTTAGGTCGTATTTTTATTCACCTGTGCACTCTTTCATGGTTTTATTATGGATATTGATGAGCGACAAAGTGCTAGTCCATTTAAAAAGTGCATGCATCCCCAGTATCTCACTCTTTTGCCAACCATAAGGCGTGGTTTGGGGATCTGGTTATTTATGATAATTTTATGAGCAACTCCGCCATAGAATCAAAGAATATGTTCAGGCTTAAATTAAAGCGATATGAAGTTCAGAGCCTGCATTCAAGTATGTGACAACCCATCGGTGCCAAGATTAACAAATTACGTGTGAAGCAGATTCTTTCCAGGATGATGCGTGATTTCAAACATGTAGTTCTACCGCTGAACAAAAACGGACTAGCTCAGTAGTTGACGCTTTGATTATAATAATACCCTCACCTGACCAAAATATGCTAATTTACTATTGAAATACCCTTCAGACCGAGTTGATACCTGCTTTTTTTTTCTCCTTTTAATAACCAACGACTGGCGAAAATACTGCAAATTCACCCGCGTGTCAGAACGTGATCTCTAGAAATGCCAGTAAGATAGCAACAGAACTAGTGACGTACATATGGAAAAAGTAGTAGCTCACAAATATAGGTTTTATTAGTTATACAGTGTTAGAAACATCAATAATGGTATGCATGTGGACATTTGAATTACCTCCTCGCAACGTATGCAAAGGGTCTGTAGTTGTAAATTACCTAGGGGTAAATAGATTTGCGGGAGACTGAGAAATGACAGAAATGCAGAGTAACTCAGATGACGCGTGACCGGCTCCACTGGTTTCCCCATTCACAAACATTTGTATTAAATTTCCCAAAATGATCGAATTTTCTAAACCTAGTTCTGAAGTAGCCAGCCGAGACTGGTGCAGAAAGTATCCGAAAGCCTACAAACTGCACAACGACGGTTCCTATTTGGACAGATGTTTAACAAAGGAATTATTTTTAGCTATTTTCCACGTTTTTTTTAAATAGAGAGGTTTCCTATATTTCACATGTCCATATCCTATGCTAGGGAGACTCCAGCTGCAAAGACTATTGCACAACATATATTCAACATCCTCTATAAATTTTGAATGCTTCCTAATTTAATTCCATCGCCCTTTCACTAAAACAATCAGGTTAGAGCCTATCCAGATAGTCCCGCTTTTCATGTGCCTGAACGTCAATTTAATTTAATAAACTGCTAAGAAAATTGTATGTTTGTCCTATGACTTGATTCATAGTGCATTGAAAAATCATTTTCATTTTTTTAAGTTCCTTATCTCAAGTGAAAATGACAAGTTTTAAAATCCATTTACTATGCTAATTCCTTCATACAGATACAAATGAGCATGAACAATGACAAATTGATAACTCCTTTGTCTCTTGGCTTTGAAAAAATCTTATATGAGCTATTTGACAGTCTGAGCATGAAGGGCAATTTATCTTTGATCTAAAAATGTAGTGAGACCACCAGACTTCAGAGTCCTATCAGAATTCCTCTGAGATGCCTGGGTTGCCTTGCACTGATCAGCGAATTAGGCCACCAGCCAACAAAACCATTTCGAGTACTTCTATCGCAGCATCCTTCAAAGGGATACTTTAGAGTAAAGCGATAAAGTGATTAGAATAAAAATCTGGGAAGTAAAGAAAAAAAAACTTTTAAATTGCCCTTTCTATATAAAGTTGCTTATAAACGTTACTATTTTACGTGTATCTTGCTGTTTCGAATTTACACAAGCCTAATAGCTCAAGTGTATTTTGAAACTGCAATACCAATTTAACGACCTAAAATTGCTCAAATATGCACTGAAATGTCTAAATATCCTTTTTCATATAAAACCATTTAAAAATACCCTTCATACAGCAGTGTCATTTGTTCGTTAGTTTACTTCTCCCAGTGTTTGCATTGTCATTGTGGCTTTCCAAGTGCCACGACTGGGCATGCAGCAAGCGTTTACATATCCAGTAGGTCTAAGTTTCACTAGTGGTGCACGACATTTGGCTTTTTCAGTGCTTTTTGCGGTAAGAGAAAATGCTCCTTTACCTTTTGTGGAGCAGTATCGGCGAAAAAAAAATCATTACATATGTACACATACCCATTCTGTTGCTACGGCGACCCCAGCTTGATAAAGAATTTGCACACAAGGGTCATGATTTAGTGTCCTTTTTCTTTCTAACATACCTTTCCAGGATGGCGGACACCCATCTTAGAGTAGAAAATGATAAGAAGTGTGGCAAAGTACATTTTATTCTATACGTCCGGAGCAGCCTGGCAGCAAATAGCAGATGCTGGCCCCCCCAAAAATGGCTAAAATACTTTAAAAGAATGTGGTAATGGATAGCGGGTGGCAGGAGTGGTGGGAGCAGCAGATGAGCTGTGTGAGGTAGTGTAAACAACAAAGGGGTGCAACAGAGAGTGCGAGGGGTGGTGGGCATTTGAGTGCAGAAGCAGGCCTCAAAGGAAAGGACAAGAAAACACATGCTCTTCCATGGAGTGTTGAGAGAAAAATAAATAAGCATTGGCAACGTTTGTTACTCTACTCTTTTAAATTAATACAAAAATGTGTGTTTTCCAAAGCTCAAAAGCATTAGCAAAAAAAAGGTATGCACACATATGCATCATGACGCTTTGGCAAAAGTCTAGCATGGTGACATATATGTGCATATGCATCACCACTCGCGCCTGCATACAATATGATGCAGCATCCATTTTTTATTTACCATTTCAAGAGGGTGGAAATCTATCTTGGAGTGGTAACTCTAAACAAGCATTGACAAAGCCAATAGGTCTTACCTATGCTAGAGCTATTGGCTTGACCAATATGTTTTAGCCGTGTTGTACACCAGCGTGCCTGCTGTTAAGCATGGCTAAAAGTTAGTAAAGGATAGTGAGTGGAGTGTCATAAGTGGAGTAGAATGAAGTGTTATGTAGTGGCATGGGGTGTCGGGAGTGGTGGAAAATGGCGTAGAGTAGAATTGAGTGGCATTGAGGGTCATGGAATGGTGCAGAGAGGAGTGGTGTAGAGTGTGGTGGAGGGAGTCTAATGTAGAGTGGAAGGGCACAGAGCTAAGTGGTATAGAGTGTAGTAGAGTGTCAGTTTGTGGAGTGTCAGAGAATAAAATGGTATAGAGTGTCATGGAGTGGTGAAGTGGCATAGAGGGTGTTGTGTGAAGTGGAATAGTGTTGTAGAGAGAAGTAGTGGAGTGGAGTTTAATGTAGTAGAGCATCATTGAGTGGGATGTCATAGAGTAGAGTAGCCTAGAGTGAAGAGGTGCAAAGTACAGTGGTGCAGTGTGGATTGGCATAGAGTGGAGTGGCTTAGATTGTGTGTTGGTTTTCTTTAAAGTGGTGTAGACTGCATTGTCGTAGAGTGCAGTGACCTAAAGTAGAATCCAGTTGCGTAGAGCAGAGTGGTACAGATCAGATTGCAGTAGCGTAAAGTACAATGGCATATGATATAAAGCAAAGTGGTGTAGAGTGCATTGGCATATATTAGATTGTTTCAAAGTAGAGTGAAATGGCGTGGAGTGAAGTGGTGCAGGGTAAAGTGCAGAAGTGTAGATTGAAGAGGTGTAGAGTAGTGTAGAGTGCAGTGGTGTAGAGTGCAGTGGCATGGAACGTAGTGGTGCAGAATAGATTAGAGTGGCATCTAGCACATTGGCAGAGAGTGGCATAGAGTTGAGTGGTGCAGCGTAGAGTGCTGTGGCATAGAGTGCAATGGTCGAGAGTGGAGTTGTGCAGAGTAGTGTCATAGAGTGCAGTGTCGGGAGTACAGTGGGGTAAAGAGCAGTGGTGCAGAGAAGAATAGATTGCAGAGACGTAGAGCGCAATGGTGTAGAGTGGGATAGACTGCAGTGGCATAGTGGTGCAGAGTAGAGCTTAATGACATAGATACAGTGGTGCAGAGTAGTTGAAAGAGTGGATTGGTTTTGAGTAAAGTAGCTCAAAGTGCAGTTGCGTAGAGTGGTGTGGCGCATAGAGCGCAGTGGTGAAGAGGAGTGGAGCAGAGCGGCGAAGAGTGCAGTGGTGTAGAGTGAAGTGGTGTGGAGTGTTGCTGAGTAGAGTGGCATTGTGTGGAATAGAGTGGAGTGGCCTAAACTGGAGTAATGTGCTGTGCAGTGGCGTATAGTAGAGTGTGGTAGAGTGTACTGGCATAGAATGGAGTGGTAAGAGTAGAGAGGCGTAGAGTGCATTGTCATAGAGTGCAGTGGCGCACATTAGATTAGAATGTCTTAGAGTGTAGTGGCGCAGGGTGCTTTGGTGGTAAAGTGCAGTAGAGTGGTGCAGAGTAGAGTGAGGTGACATAGGGTGTAGTGGCATAGAGTGCCTCTGCACAGAGTACAGTGGCACAGATTAGGTTGGCATAGACCAGTGGCAGGGATTGCAGTGTTGTAGAGTAGAGTGTCGTAGATTAGAGTGGATTAGACAGTAGTAGCATAGAGCGCTGTGGTGCAGAGTAGATTGGCATAGAGTGCATTGACTTTGAGTAAAGTGTGTGTAGAGTGCAGAGCAGAGGGCAATGGTGTTGAGTAGAGTGGTGCAGAGTAGAGTACCTTGGCGCAGAGTGGCATGGCATTGAGTGCGGTGCCGCCGAGTGCAGGAGTGTAGAGTAGGGCACAGGAGAGTAGAGTAGAGTGCAGTGGTGCAGAGTTGATTATAATGGCGTAGAGTGGATTGACATAGAATACACTAGCATAGAGTGGTACAGGGTAGAGTGCATTGGCGTAGAGTGCATTGTTACAGAGTGGAGTGGCACATAGTAAAGTGGTGTAGAGTGCAGTGGTGAACAATAGATGAGTGTGGGGGTAGAGTACATTGGGGTAGAATGGTGTAGAGAAGAAGCATAGAGTGGAGTGGTGCAGAGTAGAGTGCAGTGGCATGGAGTGGTAACCTATGCCTTTAAAGACAACACATCTTCTATTGAAATGACCATTACATTTGCACAGATATACAGTTTTATTGATTAAATTATATACCACACAAATGATGTGTAGAAATTTCATCACTTAGTGTATTTGTTTTGATTGTATTAAAATATGTTTCCACCATATTTCAGAAATACCACAAAATATGCTTCATTTGTGCTATCCTAATTCTGATATATTCTGAAATATATGCACATTTAATTTACAGACGTTTCATTTTTGTTGTGTGCTAGAAAAATATAACATTGTAAATCTTTATGTCAAGCACATTCCCAGTAGCCAGCTTGATTGTCAAAGAAAATATCTCACTTTGAAGTCAGAGAAAGAAAAGTAAACACCAGGCTCCCTGGAAGATAAAGTCTGACATTTGACCTCTGTCTTTGACTGCACAGCAAATAGGACAAGATAAGAGCAAGATTTAAAAGCCGGTTTACAGAAATCCAGTAGTAGTGGCAGGATACAGTAATTAGGGTTTGGAGAAGGGAAGGGATGAACTCAAGCTGGACAGCCTAAAACAAATAAAGCAAGCAAATGTGAGATGCAAACTACTATGCCAATGGTAAGCAATGAGTGGAATAGATTTCCAGGGAAGCTTTCCTAATGTCCCCAGGATGTCATTAGCAAAGCAGATATCTGCACTCTCTGGTAGGCTTTGACCTAAAAAATGAATTATGATGCCTGAAAATGCTTGTTAACAAAAGAGCAGCCCACAGCAAACTACAGTGGTTAGGACCTTCTAAGAAAGGGAAGAAAAGAGGCTGGAAATCACGGCAAATGGCAGGGGAGCAGAGGAGCACTGGAAAAATTAGAGTGGGTGGTTAACAATTAGAAAAAGAAAGAAAATGGTGGCTAAGGTAATAAAAATAGATGTGGGGAAGGGCAATTTGAGCATGGAGAAGGAAGGACATTATGCAAGAGCAAGAGAGCAAGAAATGACATACTGCCATGGGGTGCTAGCCTTGAAAACAAAGAAAAGACTGGATTCCTGTTGCAAGGAGTGGAAAAACACAAGTCATCCAACCATTCAAGACACAGTAAACAAACAAATCTCCAGAGGCGGGTCTAAGAATAGGGAAGAAATTCATTGAATAGTAAGCAGGGAACTGAGATAGACAAGAAGGGCATTCCATCAAGTGCAATGATTGGCTGAACATCCAACTATATGTATATATTTTAATGTATTAGTGACAGTAGGTCTTAGAAAACAGACAACTAAAGCGCTCTTTAGGTGTGAGACCTAAAAAGCTGTTCCCTGAATTTAAGTCGTGGAAGGTTGCAATTCATCCAGTCAAAATGATGTTACAGAAGCTATGCTCCAGCAAAGGGACAAAACTGGGAAGGAAAGCCGTTGAGTAAGAAAGAAGCAAGACAGATTGAAAGGAAAGCCAGCCAGTGGTATGCTGACCCAAAGCCATTGTATGTATTGGTAACTAAAAGCTGTCCGTAGGCGATACCTAAAAATGAAGTGGGCTTACTTTGCATTGATATATCTAGCATGCTAGACAGGAATTTGCATACACCCAATACAGAAATATACCACCATTAAACTGTTTTAAAAGAGAACAAACTTTAACAAAAAATTGAGACCATTAAAATTTGAAAGTTAAAAGTATAAATCGCTGGACATCTCAGGTCAGCCACTCCAGGTGTGTATGATATCGAAGGGGACTGAGACACTTTGTCATCTGCTTTCATTCACTATCTGGAAATTATACCATTGCAGAGTATATTATAAAATCTTAACTCTCTCATATTAGTGCCATAGTCTGCATGACTGAGCTCACTGCCCTTGGCTTCGAGAAAAGTCTTCACCTGGGTCTTTCAATTCAGAATAAATGTAAAAAAAAGTTGTCCCCAACGACCCATCTCCCACACTCGGTGGCATGCATGGGTAGGTTGTTTTTTTCCATATTTCTACCTTGACGTCTAGCAGGAGCTGAGCTATAACAAACTTTTAGTATATTTGAGGGAAAGCATAGTTGTACACGGAAGACAGAAAAGTCTCAACAGAGTGCTTGTCAGAATGGGGCATTGTCGAATAACTATGTGGCACTTTGACTAGGCACCAATTCCTAGACTGCTGTATCTTCTGGTCCCTAATTTTCACCAGGTCCAACCTCGCAGCGAGGCCTGGCATATTCCTCAGAGGAACCAGCTGAAGGGGTAACGAAAACTGCCCGACATATGCTAATCATGGTGCAATGTTCAGCGTTTACATTACCAGGATAGTGTATACTGTGGTGTGCTGCATAAGTCATAGCCTTGCCCAAAACAATAGAGCAGTGCATAAGTAGAAACACACAGACTATTTTGGCTGTGTATTGCACAGGTTAAAAATGAGGTGCAGAACTGAAATGGTATAGGGATGAGCATTCCTCCATCCTCCACAACGTTGAATAGTTGTGTGGCATGCATGTAAAGTCTGCAGAGGGAGTCACCTTGACTTTGTGAGCGATCTAGTCCTAAGGAATCTGTTGCATTCTTGACGATCTAAACAACTCTGATTTTAAAGGCAACAAAGTGTACAGTCTCTTTGAGTCGGATGGCCGCGGACTTGGCAATGTATTGTCCTCCATAGTTGTTCTGAGAGAGGTTGGCTGGACTCCTTCCTTTTTTTACTGATTCTCTTTTTATTGCCCTTTGCTGGAAGTAGACTGCCCTCAGGACCTGATTGCTCTCTTATGTAACCCAGAATGATATTGGGTTTTGCTTCTGTTTATGTATTGCACTTACTGAGTTATGGTATGCTGTTTAAAATGTCGACCCTTCAGCTCTCGTGTAATTAACAAATATATGAAAAGATGAGATTATTTTAAACTGGTGCATGGGCGACTGTGCTTTTTGCCAACATTTTTACATATTGTAAGGAAAATACACTAACCCAGTGGGTTTGGTGGCCCAATCATGAAAGAAATAGGAGGCAGGCAGTATTCATATTACTGCCATATTCCATGTTCATTGAAGTCTTTCAAGGAAGAGCACCCTATGGCCAGTAGCATATAATTATCTGGAGTGTAACAGTTGACGATTAAGGTAGGAGTGACATCCATGACCTATGCTTGGTGTGGTTCCTGCAGTATTGATGCCATTTAGAGCATGTAAAATAGATAGGCACTCACAGACCCGTAGGGCCTGATTTAGATATCGGCGGAGGGGTTACTCTGTCGCAACGGAAGTGATATCCCATCTGCTGAAATCTAAATACCATTGTTTTCTATGGTATTTAGATTTCGACGGACTTCATATCTGTCACTGTTGCGACGGTGTAACCCCTCCGCCAAGATCTAAAACAGGCCCTTTATGCTCTAACGTCTTCCCCAGAGTGTATCCACATGAGCAGGTACCCCATCTCTTCCACCCTGTGTGTTTACAGTTTGATGTCTGCAGGGCTGTGTTTGATAATGATATGGAGGGGAGCAAATACAATAAATATGTGGTGTAAACGAGTACAATACAATTCTTGATCACGTAGCATGTTTTGAGTTTTTTAAGTAATAACACAGAAGTGTATCATGATTCTCTTTTTTGGTGTAGAGCCGAGTGCATGTTTTATGTGCCTGCCGGGTGTTAAGTGAATTGCATAGTATTTCTCTGAGTTAGTGCTTCATTTTCAGAAAGCACCGTTGAGAAACATACAGGCAAACTTTGTCCATTGTTTCGGAGGTATACCTGTCTGATAAGAAAGCACACACACTGACAAATAATAGCTCAAACCAATTCACTTTATGCCTGTAGGCACATAAAACACGCGGTTAGCTCTGTGCTTGAAAAGCTCATCAAGACACAGTCCCGGGAGTGTTTCCTATGACACTGATGAGAATAATTGGAGGTGTCAAAACAATAATAAGTGCAGTACCCCCATGCCCTTCTCTAAGATGCACGCAGAAATGTTTTTTTAGTTTTAAATGTTTTTGTTATTGCCGTCATGCCTAATACATTACCTGAAATCCAAAATTTGTAATGCTAAGAGCATAGGAGTAGAAGTTTTTTAATGATTTTTACATGGCCCCGTCTGTGATTACTGTTCCTTTTTTTGTAGGCTTGCTAGTAATTTAGCCATCTAGTCATCATGTTCCTTTTGCCTTGTTTATTCAGGTTTTAGAAAAAGCTGAAAACCAATGGAACAGGTTCAATTCTAACGTATGTTTGGGAAGGACCAACACATCAATGGCATTGATCATTGGAAGGGTTAATGCACTGCAGTTCCCATTTAAATTAATAATGACAAGAGTAGGATCCATATTCAATAGGTTTTGTGAAATTTGAGCCTTGTAGCCTAGTACCAATGGCTAGAACGAAGATCATCAAAAGGAAAGAAGATGTCTAAGTGGTGCAGTCAAACAACACTTAATAGTGACAGTGGGGTGATTTAATTTGGTATTCTGAACGTGGGATCAAGTGTGTGGCTTGCATTAAGGGAATGGCCGTATATCACTTGTGATAAGTCTAAGACATGAAATGGGTAATTTGAAGTATGAATATAGAGAGCCTCAACCACAGGTTAGAGTCTCCTCCAATGATACTCTGTTTGGATTCTACTGTGCAGTTTTCTGTGGTAGTTGAGTTCGAAGGGAAAGAAGGGTCATTCTCCAGAGAGCAATAGATAAGAATCAGGACCCTTGAGCACCCATTGAACAGAAACACCAGCATTTTCTTGCGGATTGAAATGGGGTGTTGATGGTTGTCCTTAATGAGAAAGGCCACCTATTCTTCGTTTTTTTTTTTTTTTTTCAAACTATGATCTGTGTGAAAACACTGAAATCATGGATAGGTTTAACAGGGCCATTACTTTTAATTTAATCAAGTTTTATGAATAATCAAGTTTTATGAATTGGCTAGAATGCAGGACAGAATTAACTTTGACACACCAAAGCTCCCAGAGTGCTGTTTTCCTGGATATGAGTATCTGTTAGCAGATGCCTCCATCTCCAAATCTACTCTCTTCTGAATGAATTAATCCTTTAAAGTTTATCAAACAGGGGTATGATGGCTGCTTAATTGTGAAATAAAATTGGCACGATTCTGACTTAGTTTTAATTTGTTTACGTTTTCAATTGCTTTTGATTGTGTTCTGAATGGATCACATTTTTAACCTGCAGTTTCTGTCTTCGATTTCCTATTTTAAAGCTATTTACTTGTATATCTAAGAAGGCCTCCTGTCCAGTACTGTTGTTTTTTAAACTCATGTGTATCATGAAACCCTGAATGCTCAAACAACTCCTAAATACACTGGTTATGTAACTATATCGGCGGAGGGGTGCCAGATCATAATTATAATTATTAGTTGTATGTATTTCAGGATATCAGTGCACATTTTCTACTTTTGAAAATGCTGGCCCTAATGCAATTCAGCATTATTATTCTGTGCTTAATATCTTTCTTGGAGTTCATCTTTTGCGGTTTATCTTGCATCTCTCATTTTATGTGCAACTCCTTTGTGTCAGCCTTGTGGGAGTGATCAAACATTATGTAGCTCCATGTTTTGTTAGCAAAACTGATGTGCATTTTGATGGGAAATGTGATTTTGATGACGCTGGTCACCTGTGTGGTTAGATGCCTTTACTAAAACAAGCATTTGTAACGCAATAGGTCTTGCATCTGCTTGAGTTAGAGCTATTGGCATTGTAAATTCATAACTAGACTTTTCTTGCCACAAAAAATAGTCAACCCTGCCTCATAATTTCATCTTTTCCTGACATATAATTCCAGTGGCCCTTCATATAATTAAAGCACTTTTTTTACCTTCTTCCTCTCTCTGTGGCAAAAAATTAAAATGTTATCATTTAGCATCCTATTTAAATATGCCACGCTAATTCCAGTAGAATACCACTTTAACCACCCCACCATCAAAGTTGCTGGTGGCTAACACAATTCCCCCAAAAAGACACAATACAGCCACAGAGGAGAAATAAACTAGACGGGCCACCCAAACATATCAAGAGTGTTCAAACAGTCATAGTGTAATAGGGATGTTAGGTTGGCCTGAATCATGGTCATAATTGTAATATGGAGAGATTATTAAAACATATACAATTATCATATACACCTTTATCAGAAATAAACTTTTGGCATTAGACTGCAATGCTCAAAACAGCCCCCAGAGAGCACCATAACAAAAATATCATTTGTAAGAAACATGGTCATGTAACCGTATTGTTAGCCACTAGAGGGCATACCTCCATGGGAAAATCAGGCGAAAGTAATGCAGTTTAACCATGTTCTTAGCCCATAGAGATTGTTTTTAGGGCTAGCAGGCCTACTGCAATGATATTACAAACCAGGTCTTTAAAACTCAACTTCTCCCAGCTGTAAAACAAACGTTCTAGCCATGAGAAAGTTTAAAAGACACTGGATGGTGAAAGGGGTTATTATTTTGGGGTCCCCACTAACCTAGTTTGGGGACCGAGAAAATATGTATACAGAGTGTTTTGAAGGTGGTCCTATTGTCCTAGGACCGCCACAGGCTGAGTTATGAGCAAGATGTTTTGTTAAAGTAATGCCCAGCAAAGCATTAAGGGTTGAGTTTTTGTGTCACAAATGTTATAGTATGTTGACTGCAATGCTCAGATCAGCACCTAGAGGAGACCACAATAAAAATAAAATTTGGAAGAAACAGTCATGTAACCATACAGTCAGCCCTTAGAGAGCATAGCCACATGAAAAAACTGGAGAAAGTAATGCAATGTAACCATATATGTAGCCCTTAGAGGACGTAGTGCATTACACATTTTCAAAGCTAGCAAGCATAGTGCAATGATATTACAAACAAAGCCCATAAAACAAATTCTCGCAGCTATAAAACAAAAGTTCTAGCCATGAGAGAACTTAAAAACATAATGAATGGTGATAGGGGTTATTATTTTGGAGTCCACACTAACATAGTGGGGACACAGAGATATGATGTTGACAGAAAAAACACGTAGTGGGCAATGTTTTAATGGTGGCCCCATTGTCATAGGACCACCACAGGATGAGTTATGAGCAAATGTTTTTGTAAAAGAAATGCCTTGCAAAGCATTATGGGGCAAGTTTCCATGACACAAATATTTTAATATGTTGATATGACTGTAATGCTTAGAACAGCCCCCAGAGGACACCACAATAAAAATAGCATTTGTTAGAAACATGGTAATGTACTTAGATAGTTAACCCTAGAGGGGCATAACTGCACAAAAAAATAGCAATAAATAACACAATGTAACCATATATTTAGCCCCTTAAGGGCATAGTGCATTACACATTTTCAGGGTTAACGGGCCTATAGCAATAATATTACAAACAAGGCCCTTAAAACACAAGCTATTCCCAGCTGTAAAACAAACATTCTAGCCATGAGAACACTTAAAAAGGCACTGAATAGTGGGAGGTTTTATTATTTTGGGGTCCCCACTAACCTAGTGTGGGGACCCAGAGGTGACCTAGACAGAAAGAGCGCATCATGCTGAACGTTTTGTTGGTGGTCCCATTGTTCTAGGGCCACCACAGAGTTATGAGCAAACATGTTTTGTAAAAGTAATGCCTTGCGAAACATTATGGGGCGATTTTCCTGAGTGCAGTGAATATTGTAGTATTGGTTCTCCCGCTATGCCGGGAGAGCCACTTTTGCGTTGAGGATTTCTGTTTTAGGTAAAGCATTTACTCATTTCTGGTGTTTTAAGGAGAGATTCATAAGAAATTACTCTGATTAGGTAACTGTGAACAGTGTGAGCCTGTTGTGCCTGTTGGCACTGGAAGCACCATGGCCAGGGGAGTGACAAAAGAAAAAAAAAAGTTCACCCACGCTGAAGTATATCAGCATGCTGCAAAAATCCATGTAACAGGGGCAGTGTGCAAGGCGTGACAAAAACAGCCTCAAGGCGCAACAAACGTAAAGCATTTACCAATGAAATCAAGTGATTTTTAAAAGACAAGCCCAGGAGCAAATGAAAGCGATGGGCGTGAGGTGGGTGTGGTTAAAAACCCACGATACGTACAACAGGTCAAAGGGCTTGCACGCTAGACCTAAAAAGACATTTCTGGCTGCTTCTAAACAGAGGTTGTCATTGGTTGTCACTCAGCACATGCTAGCGTTTTGTACATAAAATTTATCAGAGACTGCCA
Source organism: Pleurodeles waltl (assembly GCF_031143425.1). NCBI lineage: Eukaryota > Metazoa > Chordata > Amphibia > Caudata > Salamandridae > Pleurodeles > Pleurodeles waltl. The sequence continues at coordinate 1,425,752,534 of NC_090444.1, read as the reverse complement.
GCAGGATGGAGAGAAAACCTTTTAATGAGGATTGAAACAGCACGTTCTCACTGGGAACAGACGGGTGAGATTGCTGACGAACTTCCTTTGTGTTTTTTCTGTCTTTAATGAGTTTTTGAGGGTGCTTAACTCACACGAACTCTGCATTGTAGTCGCACAATAATCTGCATTTGTTTTATTTTACCAATAAAATGTAAACGATTAATGGCTTGTGAGCATTCTTACAATTAAACACTCTCAGTTGTTCCTATCAGTAGTGTGCCTGGTTGACTTCAGAACACCTGGCTTCAAGCCTATCCCCTCCTAAAGCCATTGAATTCTCTCTTCCAATGGGTTAATGCAAATATGACTCATTATTTTACCCTCCATGGGTGCAAAGTTTTACTTGACCGATCTGATCCAGCCAAATCTGTTGACTTGATTTTAAAAGCATGCACCGTGATCTTAAAAAAACAATGTGCTGGAGAATGCTTTTCAGCGTGCTTAATTTAGTTTTCTTGTTGTGTTTTTTCTTTGTCCTGAACTTTGACCTGTCATCCTGCCTGGAGGCTCAGAAAAGAGACAGCGCGCGGGAGCCTCTGTCAGGCACGCAGTTCGTCGCGCATGGTTAAGTACACCGTGAGAGCGAGCGCCTCTCCCCCTGCTCACCACTCGGTTCCTAGGGTTTTGCGTCCAAATGCCCAGGGCTAGGACCAGTTACCATCTGTTGTTGTCATTAACTTTAATACCAAGATACGGTTGTACTTTTATGATTGGAATTGAGGGGAAAACATGACATGATATTGTGGTGTTACAGTCTCTGTTGAATTTAACATTAGTCTACATTGTATACCCTGTCTTGGACACAAGAAAGGTGTGTTTCTTGCATGTTCCCAAATCATTTCAGTATGTGCCTATAGATGCGGTACGCTAATGAGAAATTATGAAAGCTGTCCGAGAGAAAGCAATTGTTATACATACTTAAATGACTTCCAGCTGGATATGTTGCAGAATGAGATCTCGGTAGCACAGGCTCATTTGAAGCCACCGTCACCAATCACAGTCAGACGAATGTGCAGCCCAGCTAGATACATACCAATAAATAATGAAAAGGGTTATTTTACTTACATTCAGATCTGTGGCGCTGCAGCTGTGTAATTCCTTGTTTGCATAAGAGAGATAGAATGCGCCCACACAATTCACTGAGTCAGATGCAGAGTCATCTGTTTCATGGGACCTCATTAGTCAAATACTAATTGTTATTTTTTGAAAAATCGCTGTTGCTAGAGGAGGAAGTTAATGCTTGTGGGCAAGAATAGGTATTTTTTTCTACGTGAGCTAGTGATGATAAAGAATGAAGATTAAGTACAGCTTTCACGACAATAAATTGTCGAGCAATGAGGGGTGTGCAAAAACATCCTCTGCTAAGGGTGTCCAATCCCTAATTCAAAATCTACATGAATGTTCTTAGAATGTGAAGAATTGAATTCAATGTTTGATGCCTATTTGGGTAAGAGCAACCAGGTCAATATTTGACCTTTCCTGCGTTCTCATAACAATAATGTTTGAATCCCACTGGTCTGATTTAAGAAGTGTATTTGATGCCAGACTGCCCTTGGGGGGAGAATCCTAACACACACAACCCCCCCCCACACACACACACGCAGGTGCTGCTCTGAATATCTGCTGAGTATTTATTGCACTAATCTAGCACCGGCTGTGCCTCAAGGCTGTTTAATTTCTATGATTCATATATAAAACAGCATTTTTTTAAATCATTTTTTGTCATTACTAGGTTTTTCATGTTTTTCAGCTGTTTCTACCATATCGACATTAAACTGCCTTTTAACCACTTGTTTGAGAGTTGAGGTACTCAGCATTGAAATCACTCTTAAGGTCATTTTACAGTAATTCAGTTACCTTTTTAGGGTCGAGCCTGCATTGCATGCGCTCGTGCATGCGTATCGCAGCGAGACGCTTTAGTTACTAGAAAAGGGCTCGGAGCCCTGTCGACGTCACTGGTTAGCCCTCCTCGAGCGCAGCGACCAAGTACAGAATACATGCGAGGCTCGCTATTTTCTCTTGGATCGTGGACTACTTTTTCTCTATTTTCCAAGCGCGATTTCACTTGGCAGAAGTCGAGCGCTTTACACAGTTAATTTCACTTTTTCGGGTTACGTACATAAAAGCACTTTTGCCGATAGATGAAAAGTCGGGTTAGGAGTTTACAACGCGATCAGCTCTAACATGAGCAAACGCGAGACCCGTTGCATTGCAAATGCTTGTTACTCTAGCAGTCTTGTACCATAGGTCAAACAGAAAGTGGTGATGTTGATTTTCAAATGCCCTAGTTTTCCTATCCTGCCATGGAGAAGATAGAGTACGAAAATATTACCTTTGGATGACAAGAATATTGGTTGCTTTTTGTGACATCTTAGCCTTTGCTTCCAGGAGAGAACCTCCCCCCCACCGGAAATTCCGAGGCATTACTTAATCTCTGACTTTACCGACTGCCTGTTCAACAGTGTTTAATTGTCCATTGTTAACTTTTAGGCTTTTTAAAATGATGTTTCTTTATTGCCCGCTGCGTGCAACAACTTAACATTAGTGGTTCACAGTCCAGCTCTTTTCAGTGCCTTAAAAGCCAGTGACAGGCTGGCATCTCGTCCTGACCCCTCTTAACATTTCCCAACACACTCACATCAAGAGATGTGCCTTTCAGGAGAGTCCTTGCTTAATAGCAGTCCTGTGTCCTTGCATGATTTGCATCCTTGGAAATGTGTGCTTTTAGTCTTACTGGCACTAATATAATTGCTGACCCATTGTATTTCCTTATGTTCAGGGCATAAATCCTAAAAATTAGGTGGCACGGCTAACTAAGGCAGTATTTAAGTGAGATTATGGCGTGTGACATCACTGCACATGATAATGTACGTGGCATCACTATCAGGAAGCGACAACACAGGATGAGGCATCTATAACCTAATTCAATAATAAAAAGTGGATGTTTAAATGGCTATTCTAGTAAATAGTCTCACAGTCCGATACAGCTAACATTTGTACAGGGCATGCTCTTTTATATAGGGATTGAACAAAGTCAAAAGCTTGCTTCCAAATCGTATTTTATCTTAAAAGCTTGTGAGGTGATAAGCTATGTGTCTTTGTTTCCCCTCCACTGCTCTAGCACTTAGGTGTGAGGCTGCAGATCGCTCCCAGACAGGATTGTTCTGGGACAAACGTAGAACTGATGACCTTTAAATCAGCACTTTGTCTTGCACCCAGCTGAAGTGAGAAATAAAAAAGTCCCTCTGTTGCCTCCACGTTATTGTTTGGCGGAAAACAGTAAACAGGGCAGGGGTTGCAGAATGTATCCTGGTTCCAAACTTCTTAGCAGGTGGGGGCAGTGTCTATCCTGTGAAAATAGTGGGTGGACGCCGTCTGCCTGCTTATGCCACACAATTTCTCTCCTGTGTGATACATCTTGCTGCTAACAACATCCTTGTCCTTGTAATCTCTCAGTCTGACTCCCTAGATTGTGGAGGATGTAAATGCCATCAAAACAAACCCATCTCTTTAGAATGCATAGCTAAGACGAGCCAGGGGGGCATATGATGGCTCACCACCTATTTATTTATACTGTTCACAGCGTTTTTTTTACAGACTTCTATTTCACTGTTTAACCTGCTTCCTTTTTTTTATTTAACCACCTTCTGTTTCTTTTATGTTCTATGTAAAGACCATCCTCATATCTTCCTAGGGATGCTAAATAAGATATTAAAATAAATATATATTAATTACACGTTACAGCCATGTCAGGCATAGATGCTGTGAAATATAGATTTTTTTCGTTCACCAATATAAAAACATTGTGAATTAATATGTAACACCGCTGAAAAATAATAGTTGGTACCATGTTTTTTTTGTTTGTTACACCAATATCTATTACCTGTTAACATGTAAATTTGATTTCAGTGTAGAAGTTCACTTTCTTCAGTGGGAATGTCAGAAGGTGGACATTGTTTCTAGAGTATATAAAGTTGTAAAGGGTGAAAAAATGGATGAACGGGTTTTGTCATTGGAAGGGTGTTGTAGTTAAAAAACATCTTTGAACACTCCCAAGGAAGTAACATTATGGATATTCACAATCATTTTCTTTGCTTTTCCCACCCTGAAAACACACTAAAGAGTTCACCTATGCTGGAGCATTTTCATTCTTCACAGGAATCAATGCCCTCCAAGGTTGATGGATCTTTGTACCCTGCTACAGGGTATGGTAGAACCACTAACAATTTCAGTACAAACCCAAATGAACTACAAACAATGCCCAGTGTGACCATGGAATGACAACTCCAGTCCGAAATAAAGTTAAGGGATTTATTACAAACTCAAGCTCAAAGTCCTGTAGACAATTCGCAAGACAAGATTATAAAGATATGGTATTACCAAGGCTTGTCCATGGTGACGAAATAAGTTCAGACGAACTAACATTAACAAAATTAAAAATTCAAGAAGAATACAAATCATTAACAAGACAATTTGAGGTACTGAAATTAAGCATTGCTCAGGATTAGCAATCATCAGTCAATGCAATTTAGCAGAGTCATAATTTAGCTGGCCACAGGGGCAACCCTACAGTTGGCCAGGTCAGGGAAATACATGTGTGGCTCGAAACACATGTGGGCAAAAGGCAAAAAGTACAAAAAGGACAAAAATAATTTGGAAAAAGATAATCTTGGACTAAAAATTATTAGCTAAGGTGGTCAAAAGTTAGGTAAAAATGGAAAGCATCTGCATAACAGAAGTTCGATCAAGAGTCTTCAAAAGTTTTGGGGAGAAAATCTCTGTCAGTGGGGCATCTTAAAGGGGCAAAGCCAGAGAGGAAGATATCTCTCCAAGGGGCACAATATTCGGGGATTCTTCATCAGCAAAGCATCTGGTCACAGGACATCTGGAAATCTTCTCTGATGAAAATCCAACTGGTCATTGATATATCAAAGTTCATACGACATTCTGATTCACCAAAGGTGGCAGTCCATTTTATGTTGTTGTGGCATCATCCAATAGAAATTGATTTATGACTCCAAGTTATAACATCAACATCTTTTCCCAAGTCCATCATGGGAACCTCATCCATCCATGTAGCTCCACATAGGATTGAAGCATTTGTACAATTTATTAGTCTATTACTCAAGATGTTCCAAACTCAAGGACACTATTACACTTTCTCTCTATGTCTAAACAATAACTGCCTATTACCAAAAGCTAGTCTCATGGGAACAAAGTCTGAAAGAAAGCTCACGTTAAGGAATTAATCCTCATTTCCTACACACTTGCGAAATACAATCTTAGCGGGCCTCTCTTAGGCTAACGCAAGTGAATTATAGCAATACATTTAATATGTTTTAATAAACACATTTAATATGTAACTTATGAATTTGACATTAATAATACTCCATGAATTAGTGTTTTACATTCACTTTAAACGGGCAGACAATTCTGTTAATACATTTCAATAGATATAACGTGGAACTATGTTTCTCTACTTTTGCACGCATATTCAGTTAATTAATCTTTAGACATACAATATCGTTTCAATACATTCTAGAGTGTAAGCGACATTATAATATCAGTTAAGTCCTTCCGTCATGTGATTGAATTCAGTTACCACCTATATCGATCTCTATAGAATAAGCAAACGCACATTAATAAAGACGTGTCAGTGAAGCTTCTCATTCAAACCATTATTGCTTTGATTAATGCAAGGCATAAACTGTCACATGTTGGTGAATTTTGTGACATGACGGACAGCACTAAATTTCAACGACATCACCTACAAAAGACAAGTTTACGTTTTCTTCTAGTGGGATGGAGCACAACTATAATGGACTAGTAGAAGAAAGAATTCCTCTACAGGAAAAAAACAATGGAGAAAAAAACAATAAAAAGAAGCATAACACTACAAACGTAGACTTCCGGATTGCTCATCTGTGCACAGTGCTCCTGGTGTAGCTTTAGGGGTTCGCCCAATGTACTCCAGGAAGACTAGAAAAGCTACATATGCCTGAGACTATGCTAGCACTCTTCATGAATGATGGAAAGTAGTCCGAAATCCCAGGAAGTAAAAGCATTAGCATGCATGCGCCTGCTGAGATTTCGATTGTTTTGTGAACTAGTCCCAATATGCTTTGGCTAAAAAACATAAACTAACGTTTTAAAAAAGATCTGCAGTGCACATGGAAACAAAATATTGCAGCTCATAAGTCAAATATGTGCTCTCAGTTAGCCAAATAGTTTATATAGTTTTTCATGTGAGTGGGGTAGACTAAATTATACATTTAAAAACCAAATGAAATTTAGAAATTATATTCAACATAAACAGATGTTTAATGTGGAGTGCAGAAAAAAAACAATAAAAATACAGAAACTCTGAATGTTAATGGGAAACCTCAAGAAATGCACAGGTCCACCCCAATCACGGGGGCCTCGCTTATAGTGGTGGTGCCGGGCCGGAAGGGGTGGGGAATGGGGAGCAACAGGCGCCCCGTCCCCCATTCCAAAATAACATCTCAGCCAATTTGCTGTTAGGGCTGCCGCGGCCCCGGATGCACTTTTGTGCCGCGCAGCAACGATGTTATGGTTGGCGTGCATGTCTCTTGCTTGCGCTCGCCGACGGGGTTTAAGGCACCACAGTTCCCTGAAGTAAATAGCCACCCGCCACCCTCATTTTTAGTACCAGTCTATGCTGGAAATACAGTGTGATAATTTCCATAAGGGGCTCCTGATGTGATATTTGGATTATGTTGTTTGCTAACAGGTTCTCTCTTCTCAGGTGTCTTCATTCGTTGTGAAAATGGTCGTTGCAGATTGTAATATTTCTATGGGTTGAATGGTGGGAGGGGTGAGATCATGACTGGAAATACAAATAGGTACCTTTTCAGACAGGAAGAAGATGGCAAGGTAATTGGACCCTCCAAGAGGTGCTGTCTGGGAAGTGAGGATGACATCCTGGGGTGTGGGGGGTTGCGAGCGGTCTCTATTATCTGGACCTTAAAGCCAACCACCCACACATGCGCAAAAGGCCTGAAGCGAGCACTATCTCTTGGAAGGGTGGAGCCTGAGGATAGTGGGGGTACCCGAGGTAGATATCCTGGTGGGCAGGCAGGCCCCCTCCATAGTGTGTACCCATGAGAAGGTTTGGGAAGGGATACGAATCCCCTTATGGAGATCCTATCCCGGGACTCATAGCGGGAGGAGGGGCGGGTACTAGCCAAACAGTCATGATCTCATTCACAACCATCAACATTGGGGTACGCAGTAACGAGCTGTTTTAGTCAGTGTTAGGAATTTGGATGTATTAGTGTACCCTGTAAAGGCTAGGCATCCATTGGACACATTGTAAATATGATGTGGTTACTGCGTATACTTTTGATTGTGATTAATTAGTGTGTTGTGGACAATAAAAAATACAGCCAGGGGTTCACGACCCTAAACCCAAAAGAAGTGTGTCTGAGTATAAAGCAAGCTTGGATGGGTTGGGCTATCTTTGGGGGGTGGAGGGGTGGGGGGGTGCTTGTGGAGTGTTGTCGCTGGGAGGAGGCCTCGGCGATACCCGGCTAAATAAGAAGAGTTGAAAAGGGCATGGAAGGAGGGTGTTCTCATGAAATATAAAACTTCCATAACTATCTGCAGTCTGCATGTTTTTACAATTGCTGATGCTGCATCTCTTCAAATTACATCACCTTTCATTGACAAATGTGCCTTTTGGTTTTGTGTGTTGTTTTTTAAGTTTAAAATGTTTAGGCATGTGAAAGACTTGTCTCTCCACGTTTTGGATGAACTAACTGTGCTTGCACTCAAACGTTATTTTGTATTGAGAATTGATGACACTTCTTTATCGAGCACTAGCTCGTCTTCCTTTGCCTTGTCACTACCACCACTTCAGGCATCATTTAATTTGTGAGGGCCTCTGTCTCCACAGCATCACATCCTCAATGTCTTAATGAACATTAGGTAAGGGTGAGGTTAGCATGATGTTACCATTTTGATTTGATTGTATAATTTTATCTAAGAATCGTTTTGCTACATTGTGCTTCAAAATATAATATGGATTATTAATGCTGTGGAAGCAACTGAACTTTATGCTAGCCATTTCAATTTATTACTGTTATATGCATCTAGTGAAGCTTTTGTTCTGCAACATGTGGAGGATGGTGCAAATTCACATAGATGATGAGAATCCTGTTTTTTTCACGCAGTGAACAAGTTGTTCGCCGTTATAACAGTTGTTTTATTTGATTAGAAAGTCACAACATAAAGGAACTAAGGTTTTGCATAATAGTGGATACTTTACACTGTTGAAATTCCTTCTTATACTTTAAGGATTCTGATTCTTTCAGTAAGTTTCAGCTGTCTAGAGGGATACCCCCATAACTCTGCACAAGCAAGTTTCCAGTTTTTACTATGCAGGGTCGGAAAAGAAAATAGGCTCAGGCACCAAAATAAATGTGTTTTAGATAGCTAAAAAAGTGGCCCATGTTTGCAAACTCTATAAGTGTTTGCAAAGAATGGAAACTGTATGGATTTGAGCTAGCTGCTGGCAATGCTTGTGTTAATATCAGGGACATAAGAAATTGGGTCATTCATTAGTTGATGTGGGTGTAAGCCCCACTCAGATAATAAATACATTCGTGGTCAGGGTAATCCATAAATGTAACTAAATAAACCTGTGTTTAACACTGGCTGCTTAGCACAAAAATATTCTGGCTTAACTTCAAGGCAATGTGTAAAGTTTTTATTCAGCACTCAAACAGTAATAAAGTGAAACCAAAACCGATTTGGAAAATCAAGTAAAATGTAATAAATAAAACAGGCATTGGCAATGCCAGTAGGGCTGGCTAAATGAATGTTGTATGGTAACACGAAGTATTACAAGTACATAGCATGGCAATGGATATGTATTTGTGTAGAAGCGGAGAACTGTAGAATAATATTAATGTAGTTTAAAAGATCACATGACAGTTGCACTGTTCAGCCAGACCAACAAATCCACATAGGTTAATGTCAGGCCCTCCTCCCATTTGTGTTGCTGCCAGAGAGAAGCACCACAAATGATCTAATTATATTGGGAAATTGAATAGCATATGTGTGCCCTTAAAGGTTAAACTTCAGGCAGGATAAGTGAACACAATTATCACAGCTGTGTGGAGAGCAAGCACTTTTTTGTGGAAGCACCCAAATTCTGTCAAATCAAAATGCATACTCCTGACTCTCAACATGTGGGTGGCCCCTCTCCTCAGCAGTTGTGCTCAAGGCAGACCATTATGACACGAACATGGCAAAAATCCAATCATTAGACCTGGACTTATTAATTTTTAAAGTTTTAGGCGAAGCTAGCCTAAAAAAAAACACAAAGTGCCACTCGTGTTATCTGATTGGACTGGGGGAAAATCACAGGTTCCGGCTGACCACGATGGAGCACGAGTCCGATAGAAGGACCAGGTGCGCCTTCTGAAGAGTTACCTTCTCAAGTCCACATGAAGAGTACGGTTTGTGTTGGCAGCGAGGAGCAGATCAGGTGTCACAGACAGTCGCTGCTGCAGAACCTAGAGCTGGTCTTCGCAGGAGATTCACAGTTGTGTTTGAAGTGAGCGGACTCTCTTGTCACGAACAGCAGGTGTAGGAAAGTGCCACTGTTGGCATGGTTACCCCCAATTTGTGCCTAGTGTTGATGCCAACTTTGATTGAAAGTGGGCTAGGACCCTGCTAACCAGGCCCCAGTGTTCTTTCCCTAAAACTGTATCTTTGTTTCCACAATTGGCACAGCCTGGCACACAGTTAAGTCCCTTGTAAAAAGTACCTATGGCACCCAGGGGCCTGCGGCCAGGGAAGATCCCTAATGGCTACAGCATGTATTATGCCACCCTCGGGGTCCCCTCACCCAGCACATGTACACTGCCTTGCAGCCTGTGTATGATGGTGGGGAGAAAAAAAAGATGAAGTCGACATGGCCCCCCTATCAGGTTGCATGCCCACAAACCACTGCCTATGGCATAGGTAAGTCCCTCCTCTAGCAGGCCGTACAGCCCTAAGGCAGGGTGCACTATACCACAGGTGAGGGCACAGCTGTATGAGCAATATGCCCCTACAGTGTCTAAGTCCATTCTTAGACATTGTAAGTGCAGTGTAGCCATATGGAGTATATGGTCTGGGAGTTTGTCATTACGAACTACACAGCTCCATGGTGGCTTCACTGAATACTGGGAGGTTTGGTATCAAACTTCTCAGCACAATAAACCCACACTGATGCCAGTGTGGGATTTATTGCAAAATGCACACAGAGGGCATCTTAGAGATGCCCCCTGTTTGTTAGCCAAACTGCTAGTGTAGAACTGACCGGTCTATGCCAGCCTGCCATTTTCAGACAAGTTTCTGACCACATGGGGTAAGTGCACTCAAAAAAAAAAAAAAAAAAAGCCTGTCCTGGGTGGAGGTGCTTCACACCTTCTCCCTACAGGAAGTGTAACACCTGGCAGTGAGCTTCAAAGGCTCAAGCCTCAGTTTACAGTGCCCCAGGGCACTCCAGCTAGTCGATATGCCCCCACCCTCCTGGACAAAACCCCACTTTTGGTGGCAAGTTCGGTGGGAAAATCAGAGAAAACAGGGAGGAGTGACCACCTCAGTCAGGTCCACCCCTGAGGTGTCCAGAGCTGAGGTGATCACCTCCCTGCAGAATCGTCCACCTTGGTTTAGAGGACAAGGACCAATAAGATTAGGTTTGTGACCCCCCTCCCCAAAGGGAGTGGGCACAAGGAGGGTGTAACCACCCTCAGGGACAGTAGCCATTTGCAAGTGCCATCCCTGGGTTGAGCCCTCAATGACGACGCCTTCAGAGGGAATCCCGAGGACCCCACTGACCGTGAAGCTTCAGATGAAGATATCAGACGCCTAAGAACACACTGCACCCGCAGCCCCCAGGCCTTGGAGAAACTAACCCCTGGTGCATCAACGTTCAGCAGACGGCCCTCCTCCCTGTCCGACCGGTAGTGTGCCTGAGACACCCCCTGGACCTCACCTGTGACCTCTGAGTGACCCCCGGGGTCTCCTCATAGACCAGCATTGGAAACGCAACACCCTGTTTGCACCCTGCACCCGGCCGTCCTTGTGCCTCTGAGGGTGTTTGTTTAGTGCCTACTTGTGGCCCCTTCAGTGCTCTTCTAATCCCCCCCTGGTCTACCCTCTCAGTCGCGGGTACTTACCTGCAGGCAGACCGGATTCTGAGTACCCCCTGTCTCCATAGGTACCCACCTTAAAATTACTCATCTTTGACCTCTGCGCCCGGCCGGCCCGTGTTGCAGGTGGTGGGTGTTTGGGGTTAACTTGAACCCCAACCGGTAAACTTCCTAAAACACCAGAGACTGAAATTGTAAGTGTTGTACTTAAAAAAAGATTGAACTTTTCTTCCCCCCAGGCATTGTTTCTGAAAAATGCAGTGTCCATTTTTAAAACCGATTATTGCCAATAATTCAAAAACTGTATTACGTACCGATTTCAAATAAAGTACTGTTGAGTCCTGTGTGAAATACGAATGTTTTGAATTACTTACCTGCAACTTGAATCTTGGGGTCTAAAACAAATTAAGAAAATAGATTTTTGCAATATTAAAACCATTGGTCTGGAGTTAAGTCATTGAGTGTGTGCTTCTATTGTCTGTGTGTACAACAAATGCTTTGCTCTACCCTCTGATAAGTCTAACTGCTCAACCACACTACCACAAAAGCGGGCATTAGTTTTATCTACTTTAGCCTCTGTTAATGCTTTGGGGAACTGCTGGACTCACTGTGCACACTATATTTTCCTTTGATATAGTATATAAGGAGCCAGCTGGGGGCGTGGCCAAGATGGCGGCGTGAGTGGATGTGCGTCCTGGAGCTCCGTTGCCCGGGCCTCTCCGGCACCGTTACGGTCCCGGATCCTGCTGGCTGAGGTGTCCCCCGAGTCTCAGGGGGGTGCCGACAAGAACCGGGGGCCACTCCGAGCAGCCCGACGGGGGCTTCTCGGGCCGACGGGAGCTGCCAGGTAGAGCATCGGAGGGGCCTGGCCTGCGCTCGCGCTTGGTGGGCACAGCGGCCTGGGTCCGCAGTCGGTGGAGCGGCCTGGGGAGCGTTGACGGAGCTTCTGGGCCGGCGCCACTGAGGAGAAGAGCGGCGGCTCCGGTTGGTGACGCGGCGGCTGTCGGGCCGCAGAGGTGCGGAGCCGGAAGGGGGGGCGGAGGCCGGTGACACGTGGTCGAGGCCTCTCGGGCATGATGAGGGCCTGGCTGCCTTCGGGGAGGCCCGACTGAGGCAGTACAGGCTTGGAGGGGGAGAGATAGAGGCCCCCCCACTTTTGTAGCAGCTGTTACATAGGGCACAGATGGCGTCCTCCAAGCCGAAAAGGGCCAATCAGTGAGGGAGATGCTGACGAGATCTCACCCCTCACAGAGCAAGCCTGCTGACGGGGCCCCACAGGCAAGGAGGCCTGATGACCCGGGTGAAGAGGAAGAGGACGGCGGGGCTCCAGTGACAAAGGGTTTTCTTACCTCCTTATTTGACTCGTTGAGGATGGACCTGCAGGAGCTGCGGAAAGACCTCTCCAAGGAGATGCGGGACTTGCGTACAGATGTCACCTCGCTGGTGGAAAGGGTGTCGAGTATGGAGGATAATGAGATCTCCTGGGAAGAAGAGATTGAACAGTTGCAGCAGGAGGTTCTGCGTCTCTGGGAGCAGCAGGAACAACTGCGGATCGCGACAGAGGACCTGGAAAATCGCTCTCTGAGACATAATATTCGTATTAGAGGTGCTCCGGCCAGGGCGGAAGGCGAAGATATTAGGGAGTTCGTTACGGCCCTGTTTCGTTCCATCCTGGGCTTGGACAGCACGCATGAGATAGCACTGGACCGGGTCCATAGAGCTGGTCGGCCGAGTGGGTCCACAGAGCTGGTCGGCCGGGTGGGTCCAGCGCACGCCCCCCGGACATCCTGGCTTGTGTCCATAATTTTGTGACCAAAGAAAATATCTTGCAAAAGGCACGCAATCTTCCCTAGGTCCAGTTCAGAGGGCATGCGCTACAGTTGTTCCAGGACCTTGCGCTGCAGACATTGATGAGGCCTAGGGAACTTAAGCTTATCACTGAGCACCTCCATGCTATCTCTACGCCTTATACTTGGGATCACCCATTTCGTCTCATGTTCCGATGGATGGACCAGATGAGACATGTGAAGTCACTGACAGAGGCACGCCGGATCTGAATTTGGAGGAGGAGGAGCCGGGTTCCGGGCCTCCAGAGGAGGGCCTTGTCGAGAAACGGCCAAGATGGCGAAAGAGAGATAAGAAGCGGAAGCAGCAATGACCGTCATCGTCCGAACGTGCGCTGAGAGACAGTCTGTGTTGAGCAGCCCAGCGGCGGGGACCAGTTGCTAGATGTGAATTGTCCCTGGAAAAGTCGCTGGAGTGCGGGCCGTTTTCAGAGCAAGCAGTGAAGATGCCGGGGAGGAGCCTGGGCGGGGGGGTAGCGTGAAGTCGCAAGACGGCTTTGAGAGGTGTTGTCGACCCCTGTCTGGAACTTACCTCTTGTTGGACTTCTGATAGGGGACTTGTCTGTGTTTGATGTGCACCTGTTGTGCTCTTTGGTCTTGTTCTTTTGTGCTGCCCCAGAGGCCTTACCTGTTGTGATCTTGGCCCTTCTTTCCCGGAGAGCTTGCTTCTTCCGGGGGCGTCCCCGGCTGCTGCCCCGCTGGGAGGGATACCGCCCAGGGTTATATTTACATAATTACCCATGTCATTAAAATGTCTAAGTCTTAACGTCAGGGGCCTTAATAGTCTAACAAAGAGGTTGGCGATCTTCTCTGCTCTAGAGAGATCTCAGAGCCACATCTGTCTGCTGCAGGAGACGCATTTGTTGGCTGCAGACACGTACCGTATGCGTTCCAGATGGTTTCCCTGGCAGTTTTGGTCCTCCGCTCCTACGAAGCATGCGTGGGTGGCGATCTTGATATCGAGAGCTTTTTTCCGGGGAGGTAGTCGCCAAGATACACAAGGTTAAGGGGAGGTTTCTGGCCCTTAGACTGCGCGTAGAATCATTCCACTTTACAGTTGCTATGTTATATGCTCCCAATGTGCAACAAGAAAAATTCTTGAGGCAGGCTATATCCCCGATGCGTACTACTCCGGACAGACCTATCCTTATAGGCGGGGACTTCAATTTGGTAATGGATAATGAGCTAGACCGATCGGGATACCGCTATGGGCAGGCTGGGGCGCTGACACCTGCAGGGCGACAGTGGTTGACTGACTGTGCCCTTGATGACGTATGGCGGAGGGCGCATCCAACCCTCCGTGACTACTCGTTTTATTCTGCGTCGGACAAGACTTATACGCGTATAGACCTTTTTTTTACTTCCTCTGAGTTTGGTTCCCGAGTTAGGGAGACCTCGATTGAGCCTAGGGTTATGACAGATCATGCCCCCATAACCTTGGTGGCCTGTCTTGAAGCAGAGCAGGCCCGGGTCCCGGTATGGTGCTTCCGGGACACAATGCTGCAGTCCCGGTCGGTGGAAGAAGCATTGCGGCGGGAGATCCTGGATTACCTCAGACACAATGATAATGGGGAGACTAGCCTAGCGACACTTTGGGAGGTGTTGAAAGCAGTTGTACGTGGGGAGGTGATCTCACTCTCGGCCAAAGAAAATAAAACTAGAAGAGAGCTGAGGGCAGCGTTAGAGATGAAAGTGTCAGCATTAGAGCGCTCCAACAAACGCACTGGTGCCCCTAGAATGTGGAGGGAGCTGGAGGAGGTGCGTCATGAGTTGAAGAGACTGGATTTGGGACCGAGCGGAGTATGCAGTAGCTCGGCTCAAACACAAATCCTACATAGGGGGTAACCGATGTGGGAAACTTTTGGCTCACAAGCTGAGGGCTCAGCGCTCTGCCAATGCTGTCAAAATGGTGCGCTCACCCGACCTGTGTGAAGCGCAGACTGATCAGCAAATCGGTGCGGTTTTTGTGGATTTTTATAGAGAGCTATATGCTGCAGACTTGGTATCTAGCGCAGACCCTTCCTCGTATCTCGCGGACTGTCGGGTAGTGCCGCTACGCAAACAAGATGCGGAGTGTCTTGACCAACCCATACGGGTAGAAGAGGTGATCTCGGCGATCTCCCGTCTTAAGATCGGGAAGTCTCCTGTCTTTTATAAGACCTTCTGTCCAGAGTTGGCCCCAGTGCTTTCGCGGCTCTTCAACTCGTTCCTCACGACGAAGGCCCTCACTCCCAACATGTTGGAGGCCACTATCAGGGTCATCCATAAACCTGGGAAGAACACGGAGGATTGCAGCTCATATAGACCCATCTCGCTCCTGAATATAGATGCCAAGTTATTCACCGGCATCCTGGCGCAGCGTCTTAACTCTATTATGCCTGGACTTATTGACCCGGACCAGGCGGGCTTCATACCCCATAGACAGTGTGGAGACAACACGAAGAGGCTCTTGCACATAATAGATAAAACGAACAGGTCCCGTAGGGAGGCGCTCCTTCTCTCCATAGATGGGGAGAAGGTGTTTGATAGGGTGCACTGGCCCTATCTCTTCTGGGTGTTGGAGCGCTTTGGGGTAGGACCGGCACTCCTGACCTGGATGAAATGTATATATCAGGAGCCTAAGGCGGCGTTCCGCGTCAATGGGACTGTCGTCGCCGTTTCCGATACGACAGGGAACGCAGCAGGGGTGTCCGCTCTCCCCGCTTTTGTTCGCTCTGTACATGGAGCCTCTAGCACAGCGCCTCGGGATGATCCCCGTGTTACCGGGGTCAAATTTGGGGGAGAGGGATCATCATCTCATTAGTCATATGCAGATGATGTAATTCTTACTTTGGCAGAACCCATGGTTTCGGTACCGGCGCTTATGGACGCCCTTAATACTTTTGGCAGGATCTCAGGGTTTAAAGTGAACACACAGAAGTCCCAGATCCTAAATTTGTCAGTCCTTCCGGAGCATGAGGAGGCTCTTCAGTCTAGATATCCCTTCATATGGACGGCGACACATATCCCGTACTTAGGTATAGAGTTGGTCACGTCAGCGACTAAGACGGTTAGCGAGAATTACGCCTCCCTTTCTAGGGAGATTTTGAAGGACCTTGGGCATTGGAGTAAACAAAGGCTGTCCTGGTTTGGCAGGCGATCTGCGTTTAAGATGACGGTTTTGCTGCACATACTTTGTGTTTCAGACGCTTCCTCTGGCGCCACCGCCTAATAGTATTGCAATGCTTCAAACGGCGAATCTGAAGTTTATATGGGATGGGAGGCCAGCGCGGATTCCACGCCGCACATTGTGTCGTTCTAAGGACGAGGGAGGATTGGCGGTCCCGTGTCTACTGAGGTATTACCAGGAAGCTCAGTTGCGCTATCTGCTTGAGTGGAGCCGACTGCTTACGGAATAGCATTGGTGCTTTATGGACCAGGGGGTGGCTGGGTCTCACATATGGAGGGAGCCCTGGCTCCGACGTAGACATAGAGCGCAGGGGCTATATTCATCCCCGCTCACGGGTGCCACCCTCTGAGTATGGGATGCAGTGGCGGTCAAGCATGGGCTGATGACCTTCCCCTCTCCCTTGTGGCCGATTTGTGAGAATCCGGATTTCGCCCCGGGCTTGCAGCTTAGGGCTTTCGTCGTTGGTATGAAGGGGGTTGCAGAAGAGTGGGGAGTTAATTTGATGTGGAGGGAATAATCCCTTTTGATCGGATGAGGGAGGATTATGGACTCATGGAGGCTGACAGGCTGACATACTATCAGGTTCGACATTGGGCCCTCCAGCCGGCGGTCAGGCCCTTGGTGGATAGAGCGCTAACGCCTTTTGAGAAATGGCTCCAGATGAAGAAAGATGATAAACGGGTGATATCGGAACTGTATAGACTCTTGCAGGGAGTAGCACTTCCGTCTAAAACTACGGGACAGAAGAGATGGGCGGAGGAGTTAGGGTGGGGGTTGACAGAAGAGGAATGGGAGAGTATCCACTATAGAGCACACCACACAGCGCACAACACGTCGGGGGCAGAGACAGCCTATAAGCTGGCAACACATTGGTACTATATTCCGGCTAGGGTGCATGCATGGGACCCTTCTAGATCGAGGCTCTGCTGGAGGGGATGCGGGAACACAGGCACACTTGTACATCTGCTGTGGCACTGTCCCAAGTTAAATAGATTTTGGAAGGGCATCCTTGATGATATGGGCAAAGTATTTCATACAGAGATACCTAGACTTCCGGCATATGTTATACTGGGTTTACCCAACCCCTGCACCTACCCTCTGCGCTCGTTGAGAGGCCGACAGATGGCCCTTGCCCTTAATGCAGTTCATCAGACGATCTTGGCTCTGTGGGGTTCGGACAGGGTCCCCACTTATACCTCCTGGCTTCATAGGCTGTGGTTCATCCTTGAGATGGAGAAACTAACATTGGCTTCTCAGCAGAGGGCAGAAGAGGCCTTTTTGCTTTGGGGACCCTTCATTCAGATTCTTTCCACAGAATTTAACAAATTGACTTGTCCTGCCTATCTAAGGGTACTGGGGCTACTGGAGGTGTCTGAGGGTGGGGGGCCGATGGGCGGCACGGGAGGGTGAAGGGCCTCCTGGGAGAGCGCGGGGAGGGGGGCGACGGGATGGAGAGACATTGCTGAAGGTTGAATGGGGGAGCACTGTTTTATTATTTAGTTTTTGTTTGTTTCTGTGCTTTCCAGTTTATTATAGACTGGTTTCCTGGACACGGGCAACGTGGGCGCCAGCGCCAATGGTTGGGGTTGAGGGGGACAGCAACTTTTGTTTGCCTTGTCATTTGGCTCCTGCCCAGTTCGTCTTTTGCTATCCATGACAGCGTTACTGGTCTGTATTCATTGCTGCCAGCCGTTATGGTTGTAGGCACAGTGTTTTGTATGTGGTTATTATGCCTTTTATATACCAATAAACAGATTTGATCCATAAAGAGCCAGCTTCCTACATTGGTGGATCAGCGGTGAGGTCTACAACTTTGCATTTGCTGGACTACTCAGCCAATGCCTGATCACAAGACTAAATTCCGAAATAGCCTTTATAAAAGTGATTTTTTCAATTTTACTATTTTTTTCTACATTTTTAAAAGTCCAGCTAGGGCCTTGGTTAAGTCTCATTAGCATCTCTTTTTAAGTTTAAAAGTTATTTTAAAGTTAGGATTTGGTTACTAGAAGTAGTTTTTAGTTTCTGAAAAATAATCACAACTTTTAGTAACATAATGAGCAGCTCATAGGACATGGTTATGGAACTCAACCTCGCCTCTTACCTCCATCTAGGGATGGCAGAGTTAAGGTCCCTCTGTAGGTTGAAAAAAATTAGAACAGGTTCCAACCCTACCAAGGTCAAGCTCCAGGAGCTCTTGGTAGAGTACACCAGGGACAACCGTACTGAGGAGGAAGAACTCCACTCAGACAGGGAAAACGTTAGAGATGAGGAGGATGATCCCCCCCCCCCCTTTTACCTAACTAGGGAGACCAGGGTCCCCAGACCCCTGTCTCCAAGGATAGAAGTCACTGGATCTAGATCTTCCACAGGGCAGTCCAGCTCCTCTGGGAACATTGAGGGCAGCCTCAATGAAGAGGGTATCCTTTTGGCAAGGATGGCTAAGAGGTTACCCTTGGAGCAGCAACTCCTAACTATAGAAAGGGAGAGAGCAGAAATGGGCTTAGCACCCTTAAATGGTGGCAGCAATATAAATAGGGTCAGAGAGAATACTGTTATCCTAAAAACGTCCAAAGGGATTGTCGCAAAATATGAAGAAGGTGATGATATCACCAAGTGGTTCACAGCTTTTGAGAGGGCTTGTACAACCAGAAAGTTAGACAGATCTCACTGGGGCTCTCTCCTTTGGGAACTGTTCACTGGTAAGTGTAGGGATAGACTCCTCACACTCTCTGGTAAGATGCAGAATCATATGACCACATGAAGGCTACCATGATTGAGGACTTTAGATTCTCCACTCAGGAGTATGTAGTTAGGTTCAGGGGGCTCACAAAACCTCAAGCCAGACTTGGGTTGATTTTATTGACTACTCAGTGAAAACACAAGATGGTTGGATAACTGGCAGTGACAAAAGAAAAGAGTCTTCTTAATGGCCCCAAAAACATGCTCAGTAGGGTGGGCCCCAAGCCTCTTCACAGTCCACAAATGGGTACAAGGATAAAAACTTGAATCCCAAGAAGGCCTAGTGTTACAACTGTAAGCAGCATGGACACCAAACTGGAGACATGGCCTGTCCCAAAAATCTTGCTGGCACTACCCACTTAGTACTGAAATAGCCTGTCTCCAGGTGGGAGCAACAGTGTGCCTAGAGCAAATCCGGGTTCACACAGAAGCTACTCTCGTCTCTGAGGGTGGGGTGGATATAGCCACACTGGCTGCCTGGCCGCCTAACTTGCAAAAATACAGACAGCAGCTCTTAATCAATGGGACAAAGGCAAAAGCCCTCAGAGATATAGGTGCCAATGTCACCATGGTGACAGAGAAACTGGTTTCCCCAGGACAGTATTTGGCTGGACAAACATACCCAGTTACCATTGCTGACAATGTGACTAAGATCCATCCCATAGCTATGGTGACTTTGGAATGGGGAGGGGTTACTGGCCTGAAACAGGTAGTGGTCCTTTCTGCAATCCCAGTGGAATGCTTGCTAGGGAATGATCTGTAGTCCTCATCATGGGCTGAGGTAGAGCTCAAAACCCATGCAGCCAAGCTGGGAATCCCTGAACTGGTGTGTGTGAAAACCAGAGCAGAACACATGGTGAAAAAGAAGTGTTGGAGCCTGGAGTAATGGCCCCACTTTCCAAGAGAAAAGGTAAGAGGACTGGGGGACCAGCCACTGAACAGCAAAAGAAACAAGACCTCTCATCCCAGGAAGATGTCTTATCCCCTGAGGGAACTGAGTCCATAGAGCTGGAACCTTATCAGGTAGAGCTCTTGGGCCCAGGGGAACCCACAAGGTAACAGCTGTGCCAGGGACAAAATACTTGTCCCACTCTTGAAGGCCTGAGGCAGCAAGCTACTGAACAGGTGAAGGAAAATGTCAGTGGCTCCCACAGGGTCTATTGGGAGGATGGACTCCTTTACACTGAGGCCAGAGACCCCAAACCTGGCTCACTTTGGCCCATGACATCCCCTTAGCTGGGCATTTAGGCCAGACCAAAACGAGGAGCAGACTTGGAAACCACTTGTATTGGTCCAATATGTCTCATAAAGTAAGGGAGTTTTGTAGCTCCTGTATCAACTGTCAAACCGATGGCAAGACAGGTGGCCACCCAAAGGCCCCCCTCAGTCCACTTCGAGTTGTGGGGGGTACCCTTTGAGAGGGTTGAGGTAAACATTGTGGGTCCACTTGGACCACCCACAGCCTCAGGGAATCAGTACATACTGGTAGTAGTGGATCATGCTACCAGATACCCTGAAGCAATTCCCCTTAGGTCAACTACTGCCCCTGCAGTAGCCAAAGCCCTATTTGGTATTTTGACCTGAATGGATTTTCCTAAGGAGGTGGTTTCTGACAGAGGTACAAACTTCATGTCAGCTTACCTACAACACATGTGGAATAAGTGTGGGGTGACTGACCAATCCACCATACCATCCACAAACCAATGGACTTGTTGAGAGATTCAACAAAACATTGAAGGGTATGATCATGGGGCTCCCTGAAAAACTCAAAAGAAGATGGGATGTCCTCCTGCCATGCTTGCTTTCCGCCTACAGAGAGGTGTCTCAGAGGGAGTAGGTTCCTTCCCCCCATTGAACGTCTGTTTGGCCTTCCTGTAAGGGGCCACTGGCACTTGTTAAAGAAGGTTGGGGAGACCCCCCTCAATGAGCCTAAACAAGATGTGGTGGGCTATGTGCTTGGCCTTCGCTCTAAGATGGCTGAGTTCATGGAAAAGACATCCAAAAACCTTGAGACCAGCCAACAACTCCAGAAGTTGTGGTATGACCAAAAGGCTGCAATGGTTGAATTCCAGCCAGGGCAGAAAGTCTGGGGTCTGGAGAATGTGGCTCTCAGGGCACTTCTGGATAGATGGACTAGCCCTTACCCAGTCCTAGAAAGGAAGAGTCAGGTCACTTACTTAGTGGACCTGGGTACTAGCAGGGGACCCAAGTTGGTGATCCATGTTAACTCCGCTGAAGCTCTGTAATGACAGGGCAGACATAACCATGCTGGTGGTTACTGATACGGATCAGGAAGTAGAGAGTGAACCTCTCCCTGATTTCTTCTCAACTGAACCTAAGGTTGGGTCAATGGATGGAGTTGTCTTTTCAGACACCCTTTCTGCCTAACAGCAAGCTGACTGCAGGAACGTCCTACAGCAGTAAGCTGAGATCTTCTTTTTGACCCCTGGTCAGACACACCTGTGTACCCATGATGTGGACACAGGAAACAGTTTACCTGTCAAAAACAAAATTTATAGACAGTCTGACCAAGTCAAAGAGAGAATCAAAGTGGAAGTCCACAAGATGCGGGACTGACAGTCCCTGGGCTAGCCCAGTGGTCTTGGTCCCCAAACCTCATACCAAAGATGGCAACAGAGAAATAAGGTTCTGTGTAGACTACAGAGGGCTCAACTCTGTCACCAAGACAGATGGCACACGCCATACCCAGAGCAGATGAATTGATTGACAAGTTAGGTTCAGACACATTTCTGAGTATCTTTGACTTAACCGCAGGGTACTGGCAAATTAGGATGGCACCTGGAGCAAAAGAAAAGATAGCATTCTCTACACCTGAGGGGCACTATCAGTTTACTATTATGCCTTTGGCTTAAAGAATGCCCCTGCCACCTTACAAATGTAGGTGAATCAAGTCCTTGCTAGTTTGGCGTCCTTTAGTGCAACATATCCAGTTGGTATTGCTGTCTTTAGCTCCAGCTGGCAGGATCACCTGGTCCACCTGGGGAAGGTTTTGCAGGCCTTGCAATCAGCAGGCCTCTCTCTTAAAGCATCTAAGTGCCAAATAGGGCAGGACACAGTTGAATATTGGGCCACCTTGTAGATGGAGGCCAAGTGCAACCTTTATAACCCAAGATCCAGACAATTCTGTACTGGGAAGCTCCAAAAACCCAGACTCAAGTCAGGGCATTCCTTGGATTGACTGGGTACTACATGAGGTTTGTGAAAGGGATATGGATCCATTGTGACTCCCTTCACTGAACTGACCTCAAAGAAGATGCCAAAGAAGGTATGCTGGACGCTTGACTGTCAAAAGGCCTTTGACACCCTGAAAGAAGCAATGTGCTTAGCACCAATCCTTAAAGCTCCAGAATATTCTAGGCAGTTCATTGTGTAGACAGATGCCTCTGAACATGGAGTAGGAGCAGTCCTGTCCCAAACCAGTGATGATGGCCTTGACCAGCCTGTTAATTTCATTAGCAGGAGGTTACTCCACAGGGAGCAGAGTTGGAATGCCATTGAGAGGGAGGCCTTTGCTGTGGTTTAGTCCCTGAAAAAGCTGAGGCCATACTTTTTGGCACTCACTTGGTTGTTCAAACTGACCACACCCCAACTCAGGTGGTTAATGCAAATGAAAGGTGAGAACCCTAAACGTTTGAGGTGGTCCATATCCCTACAGGGAATGGGCTTTGTAGTGGAACACAGACCTGGGACTGCCCATGTCAATGCAGATGGCCTTTCCAGGTTCTTCCATGTAGATAATGAATGACTCTCTTGGGAAAGGTTAGTCTCATCCTCTTTCGTTTGGGAGGGTGGGAGGGTGGGAGGGGGGGGGGGGGTTGTGTAGGAAAGTGCCACTGTTGGCATGGTTACCTCCCACCTTTTGCCTAGTGTTGATGCCAACGTTGATTGTAAGAGCGCTGGGACCCTGCTAACCAGGCCCCAGCCCCAGTGTGCTTTCTCTAAAACTACAATTGGCACAGCCCTGACCGTGAAGCTTCGGACAAAGACATCCGACGCCTAAGAACACACTGCATCTGCAGCCCTCAGGCCTTGGAGAAACCCACCCCCGGTGCCTCAGTGTTCAGCAGGCAGCCCTCCTCCCCGTCCGACCGGTGGTGTGCCCGAGACTCCCCTCTGGACCTCGTCTGCAGCCTCTGAGTGACCCCCGGGGTGTCCTCGTAGACAAGCATTGGAAACCTGTTGTACTGTTTGCACCCTGCACCTGGCCTCCCCTGTGCCGCTGAGGGTGTGTGTTTGGTGCCTTCCTGTGGCCCCTCCAGTGCTCTTCTATCCCCCTCCCCACTGGTCTGCCCTCCGAGTTGCGGGTGTTTACCTGCAGGCAGACCGGATTACGCGTACCCCCCGTCTCCATAGGATCCCACATTAAAATTGCTCATCTTTCACCTCTGCACCCGGCCGGCCCCGTGTTGCTGGTTGTGGGTGTTTGGAATTAACTTGAACCCCAACCGGTGGACTTCCTAAAACCTTGAGACTGAAACTGTAAGTGTTGTACTTACCTGTAGAACGATCTAACTTCTCTTCCCCCACAGGAACTGTTTCTGAAAATTGCACTGTGTCCATTTTTAAAACAGATTCTTGCCAATAATTAAAAAACTGTATTACTTACCGATTTCAAACAAAGTACTGATGATACCTGTATGAAATACAAATCTTTTGAAGTACTTCCCTGCAACTTGAATCTTGTGGTGTTAAGAAAATATATTTTTGCAATATAAAAACCATTGGTCTGGAGTTAAGTGATTGAGTGTGTGCTTCTTCTATTGTCTGTGTGTGTGTGTGTGTGTGTACAACAAATGCTTTGCTCTACCCTCTGATAAGCCTAACTGCTCCATCACACTACCAGAAAAGAGAGCTTTAGTATTATCTACTTTAGCCTCTGTTAAGCCTCTGGGGTACCCCTGGACTGTGCACACTATACCTCCCTTTGATATAGTATATCCAGAGCCATCTTCCTACAGCAGGTCTCCCTGCAACTTCATATTGGTTGTCATTATGGAAGATGGCTGTTGGTGTGAAGAGCAGGTCTTGCTGGGGCTTTGCGCTAGCGTTCATTGCCCGCAGACGGTTCTTGGCAAGAACAGGTCACCTTGTGGTTGCGAAAAGCCCAAGATTTCTGTGTTTTCTCCTTTTCTTCAGGACGAGTACACTCTGATGCCAGACAATGGTCAAGGACCTAGAGGGTACCTGGACTCACTCCAGTATATGCCAGCGGTAGGGCTCAGGCAGGTCTACTTGGTGCTGGTCAGCTGCGCAGTTGCAGAGAGGCCCCTAGAAGCTTGTTGTGTCCCCGTAGCTCTAACAGGAGGTCAGCCAACCCTTGGAGTCACTCTGATGAGCCTGGGTTCAAGGCAAGCAGGCCCAGTCCTCCTCCTTAAGATAGCAGGAAAGTCCTTCTTTTGAATCTTCCACAGGTCCAGGTGTGTTCTGATGAGAGTTTTTGAAGGTATCACACTTATACCTGGTGTCATTCTTTGTGTGGGGGAATTTCCTGTCCTCCCTCCAAATTTGGTTCTGGGCGATCTTCTTCCTCCTGGTCCTGGCTCAAAACTATTTTGAGTGACAAAGGCAAGGACAGACATAATATTAGGTTCCATGGTGTGTGCTGCAGGCAGGGCCTTTGAATTGTAATCAGGACAGGTCCCAACTCCTCCCCAGCCATCCTGTCAGGCAGGCCCTCTCCACTCACACGTAGGGCTCTTTGGTCTCAATGTCTGGAAGCAATAAATAGCCCACACCATGAGCAACCATTCACAGCCATGTGACCCAGGACACTAGTGTGAAAGTACAGTTGATTTCTGCAGAAAAATGCCAACATTGCAAAAGTGGCATTCTCAAAAATTGCAATTTAAAATCCAACTCGTTTCCATTAAAGAGGAGTTTAAAATATAATTGGTTTGAGTGGAAACAGCATTTTTCTATTTGGTATCAAACTGAAGTTAGCTCTTATTACGTGAAATAAGGTAACCTAGTGTAAGTCTATGGTAGAGATAGCTTTACAGCAGTGAAAAATGACTTTGGGAGTTTATTGCTGCCAAGACATGTACAACTTAAACCCGCTTTTTACAAATCATACACCAAGCCCAATGAACTTTTAAAGGTGAGTTCTACGCAGTAAAAAATGAAGATTTAGGCCTGGCACAAGATTTATTGTGCCAGGTTGAAATGGCAGGCTGCAGTAGCAGGCCTGGGAGTGCCTCTTTAGTGGGTGGCACAGTGGGCACTGCAGCCTACTTGCAGCATTTAATTCACAGATGCTGGGTACAGCTGGTACCGTTTTACTAGGGACTTGGAAGTAAATTAAATCTAGAAATTGAGTGTCAGCCAATTTTACCACATTTATGAGGAGAGCACAGACATTTTGTCACTGGTTAGCAGGGGGAAAAAGCACAGAGTCCTAAGGGTAACGAAAATAAGTTCAGCAAAACTCAGAGAGTGGAAGTAAAAAGTCTGTGGGAATACCACAGCAAGCATGTCCGGTCTAACAAGGGGAATCAACAGTAACAAGCATTAGCAATGCAATGGGTTTCGCCTTTGCTCGAGTTAGAGCTATTAGCGTTATAAATTCCTTACTCGACTTTTCTTGACACATAAATTGAAAATGAAAAGTAAAGCACTTGACATAAGCGAGCCAATTCAAAGCGCCACGGCCGTCAGAAGCATGAGCGCAAAGCAGAGACACAAAAAGAAAAATAAATTTGCTCAGTCAAACATATCGGCAAACATGCAATTATCCATGTAACAGGGTCAGTAGCCAAGGTGGTAACAAAACTGCCCCAAGGAGGGACAAACATAAAGCATGTACCAATGATAGCAAACGATTTTTGAAAGGTAAGTCCATGAACGAGTGATAATGATGGGCGTGTGGTGGGGTGGTTAAAAACCCACATTGATACACCAACACGTCAGAAAAGCCCTCATCCTAGAAACGTGAGTGTCCTGGCAAATCCAGGACTCTTGGTCACTCAGCTCTCGGAGGTGCTGGTAATTTGGCGTCAGACCGGATGAGGTTGGGTTCCAGTGCAGCTGACCTGCCCGGTAAACGTCCTTAGTTGTGCACCAAGAGGAGGTTTTGTGAGGTGCAAGGAGGCTCCAATCAGTCACAATGACAATAAACCCAGAAAGATAACTAAATGGGTTGTGCACATGCTGCAAAGATCTGCGATGAGTTCAAATCCTGGCAGGGCAGAGCCAGCTCTGTTTGATCTATCCGAGGTCGATCACACCGGTACCATTGACGCTGGTGATGAAGCAGGCGAAACAAAAAATTCAGTTTACACTGACTGTGCAATATCAGTCAGTGGTGATTAGCATGTGTGAGTTAAACACACCAGCTTGTGTGCAGTGACTTGCCCCCTATGTACCCATTCGCTGCTGATCACTACAAGCCTGTTGTATGCATTTGATTTGCACTTTTTCACAGCTGCATATAGCGCATCCTGCCCCTGACGAGGTGTTATAGCATGCTTATCCACGTGTTTTGTACCATGACTAGATAGTGGAATTACATTTATTGCAGTGTAAACTTATCCCAATATGTATCTGGAAGAACATTGATATTTGAATGGTAAAGCTGGATTTCCAGTGCCCACTGAGTTCGACAGCGCGCCCTGCAGATTAGGTTAGTGATGCGCAGTGTTCTCTAAGGCTGCCTTCCTGATAGGGTTGTGTGGAGGGAGGGCTGCCTCACAGAGTACGCGGCTGTACCGCAGGAGTGGGAGGCAGTGCCAGTGTGTGATGGGAGGCAGCGCCAGTGTGGCAGTGAGGGATGCAGTGCTCTAGCGTGGAAGATTGCAGCACCAGTGTGTGAGGGGCAAGGATGTAGCTAGCAGGGGTGGGGAGGTGTTTGGGGTGTCACACACCCCTCTAATACCTATATTTTCTGATAAATAGTTGGGTACAGGTGCTTTCAGTTGGGTATGATGAGGTATCATTTGGATTTCATCAGAGATTTTTACATACACACTGTCAGAACGTCTTAAAAAATGTTGGTTATTATTATTATTTTTTGTTTTTGTTTAACAAAATCTTCTGTTTCCTCTAATTTAGTAACCCTGCCAGTCTGCATTCCTCTCCCTTTACACTGCACCTTAAATCCCCCTTGTGCGCCCTCCTTATTGTATGATGTATTTATCATTAAATGCGAGTCTGATTGTTAAAAACCTGAACCTCACATCCCCACCTTCCAATCTCACTGACCAAAGTACGCCACTGGTGCAGGAGGCAGCACCACTGCAGCAGTGTGGGAGGCAAGGCCAGCATGTGATGGGAGTCATCACCAGTGTGTGTACCAGTGCCACTGTGTGATGGGAGGCAGCATCAGCGTGTGATGGAGGCAGCGCCTGTGTTAGTACCAGCGCCAGGGTGTGGCAGGACGCAGCACCAGGGTGGGTATCAGCGCCGGGGTGTGATGGGAGGCAGCCCTAGGGTCGGTACCAGCACTAGGGTGTGATGGGATGCTGCTCCAGTGTGGGTACCAGTGCCAGTGTGTGATGGGAGGCAGCGCCAGTGTGGGTACCAGTGCCAGGATGTGATGGGAGGCAGTGCCAGTGTGTGATGGGAGGCAGTGCCACTGTGGGTACCAGAGCCAGGGTGTGATGGAAGGCAGCGCCAAGGTAAGTACCAACTTCAGCATGTGATAGGAGCTAGCGCCTGTGTGGGTACCAGCGCTTGCGTGTGATGGGTGGCAGTGTAATTTTGGGTACCAGTATGTGATTGGAGGCAGCAATGGGGTGTGATGGGAGGCCCCCCAGTGTGGGTAACAACACCAGTGTGTAATGATGGGAGGCAGCGCTAGTGTCTGTACTAGCGCGTGATGGGAGGCAGCACCAGTGTGGGTATTAGTGCATGATGTGAGGCAGCGCCAGTGTGGGTGCCAGAATGTGGTGTGAGACAGTGCCAAATCACACTTTACACCCTCAAGGGTGTCTCTTGATGCTATTCACACAAAACAGCTGTTCTCATCTCGGTACTACTTAATTAATCGACAGTGGAAGGATGAAAGGCTGACTGAACGTGCTCGAACCTAATCCACTACACATCGGGTAGAACAAAGACCCGTGCAGTGGACGCAATAGTTTGCAGAGCCATAGGGTCCGAGCACTCTTGATCATAGACGGAATGTACTGTTTACTGCATTTATTTCAGTCTAATGAGTATTTTTAGCTTTTTTGTGGTACATACAATACATAAGTAGGCTTAAGAATCATGTGCAGTTACCGTGAGAAAATCCTATACGTTCCATGAATAAGGGGAAATGTAAACATAACTAGTTTTTCTAAAATAGCAGTGTAAATGTAAAGAAAGCAAATTCATGTTTCAATTAAAGTGTACAGTCATGAGTTGGAGCAGTACTTGTATATTGTTTCATGAAACTGATCACATTCACTTTTGTGTGAGTTAATCACTGGCTGCCATTCACTGAATAAAACCACTCAAAAGAAAAGTGTTGTTCAGGTTCAGAAGCAAGTAAGGTTAGTCATATTTTTGTTAAAAACCTCTACGTCTCATTTCTGTGCACAGATGCTTCAGCAGCCCGTTCTGATCATAGGCGCTACTGCTGTATTGGATTAATTTCAGCCCCAACTGATGTTTTTAACTCATCCTGCATGGAAGTGGATGTTGTGATACCTTTTCCGTTTCAGAGAGAACGTCCTACTAAAGTTTTTAAGGGCTGGCTATGTAGACAAATGTGTAGAATCCACCTGATGTGCTATTGATGTCCATCCATTAAGTAAAGTGAGGCTCTTAACACCTCGTTGAAATCCATTTCTTCTCAAAAGAAGAGCTCCCTGCAGTTAATTGAGGGCTCGTGACACTCATAATTAGCCAGTTTAAATAACCTCAATAAATCACTGCCTATCATCATCATCATCAAAGAAACTTTATTCATCTTGTAAAACAACCATCAAAGTATACCAAACACACGAATAAAAACACAGTTTTAAACAGTTACTGTGCTCAGTATATTAACATTTGGCCTCGCAATGTCTGGCGGCGAATGACTCACTGTAGTATATTGAGACATGAATAATTACTTGCAGTAAAATCAGCCTCTATTAAATACACACAATAGATAAAAAGACAATGTATCACTAGCATGCCTTCAAAAATGTAAAGTGCACGGTGCATTGGAAAGCTCGCATCTAGGAGTCAAAACTAAAAACTTAAGTTCAAAACAGTTATCACAAAATTATATGTTAAAATCTTGTTACGGAATACAACTAGAAAAACTCAAAATAAGTCATCAGACCTGCGCAGATCTGTCAAGGGTTTATTTACTTCAGTGCTGGTGACACATAGTTTTTAATCGTTTAAACCATGCCCTTAATAAAAAGCTGTTTACTGCAGAGACCAGCAGAATCGCACATACAACCTGAAGCGATGAAGTCTAGATACACACTGCAGGCGTAGTGCACGTTCTAAGCTGAGAAAAGATGTTGATAGTTCACATAAATAAATAAATACATTTCTTTACTCACTGGGACATTCTAGAGTGACTGAATGTCCGCAGGTTAGGAATTTGACATTGTTACATACCCACTTTCATGTGATAATAGGTCTTACAGTCCTATCACCACTAGCATGTTGCTGGCCCTGGTGTTTTATTGGGTTCAGGAGGAATATAAAATGGAACATTGCATGCGGAAACCACACATGCCTTAACAACGCGGTCAGAACAATGACCAAGTTGTTACCCCGCATGACTTTACAACCATTTTTCATTGTAAAAGCATGCCTAGTAAACGCATGTGTGGGAACGGCATGCGTGGTTCTATTAAGGCAACCACCCTAGGGCCCAAAAGTACCCCACCCCTAATACTTAAACTACTGTGAACCCCCACCTGCCCTAAAAACAAAACTACTCTGACCCCTCCACCCCTGCCTTAAAAAACAAAACTACCCTGAATCCCCCCACCCCTCTAAAAACAAAACTAGCCTGACCCCCCACACGCCGTTAGAACAAAACTACCTTGACCCCACCTACCCTGCCCCTAAAAACAAAACTACCCCGATCCCCCACCCCGCCCCTAAAAACAAAACTACCCAGACACCCCCACATTGCCCCTAAAATCTGAACTACCCCTGCACCCCCTCCCACCCTGAGCCCTAAAACCTTCCCCGACCACCCCACCCGCCCTTTAAACTACCGAACCCCCCATCATCCCTAAAAACAAAACTTCCAGACCACCCAACCCCCGCCTCTGATAACAAAACTACTTTGACCCGCCCTCCCCACCCCTAAAAACAAAACTACCCCGACCCACCCACACCCCCTAAAAACAAAAAAAACAACAACAAAAAACTACCCCGACACCCACCCCCCACCCCAGAACAAAGATCACGTTGCTACCACGCATGTCTTTACAACAATTTTTCATTGTAAAAGCATGCCTATTAAAGGCATGTGTGGGAACAGCATGCGTGATTCTATCAGGCTTCCCGCCCTAAGGCCCAAAAGTACCCCACTCCTAATACCTAAACTACCCGCCCCTAAAAACAAAACTAACCCGACCCCCTCACCCTCCACCCGCCCTGAGGACCAAAAGTACCCCACCCCTACTACTTAAACTACCTCAACCCCCACCCGCCCTAAAAACAAAACTACCCCAACCCCCCACCAGGCCTAAAAACAAAACTACCCCAACACCTCCACACATCCTGAGCCCTAAAACCGTCCCCACCCGCCCTAAAAACAACCAACCCGCCCTAAAAACAAAACTACCCCCCTCTCCTGCCACAAAAAACAAACAAAAAAAAAACCTACCCCGGCACCCCACCCCTAAAAATTAAACTACCCTGATATCCCCCACCCACCCTGAGCCCTAAAACCTTCCCAAATACCCCCCACCTGCCCTAAAAACAACCAACCTACCCTAAAAACAAAACTACCCCAACCCCACCACCCCACCCCTAAAAACAAAACTACCCCGACACACCACCTGCCCTAACAACAAAATTACCCCAAACCCCCACCCACACCTCTAAAATAAAATTAGCCCAAACCTTTAATCTAACCCTACCCCTAAAAACTACCCCTTAACCCTGCCCCAGCCCTACTTACCTAACTGTGCTTGCTCTCGATCCACCCTAAAAAAAAAAGAAACATCCCCCATCCAGCCACTGAAAAAAAAACAACAAAAAAAAACCAAACCCCCCTCCCCAAGCCCTTTATACACCCCCCACTCACTACCCTCAACCCTGTGTGACACACCAACCCTAAGCCCTACCCTAAAAAAACCAAACACCCTCAACCCCGCCCCTAAAACAAAAATAGCCCAGCCCCCACCTCAAGCCCTTTATCCACTGCCCCTAAAACTACCCCCAGTCCCACTTACTTGACCACATCCTCTCCCGATCCACTCTGCCTTAACCCCCGCATATGCGAATTTCAGCACATGCGTGGTTAAGGCAGAGAAAAAAAACATGCATTGTTCCGGCAAGCGTGGTTACGCTTGCGTGGGAAACATCTGCGTTGTTCCCAACGCGTTGTTCAGGACATTTCCCGTTAAGGAGAGCTTCCTTTGCATGGTGTGTACCTCTACTGAGATTCTGGTGCTGCTAGGAGCAAAGCCTGGCACTCTGTCATTCGACTGAAATCCAAACCCTGGAACGTCTCACTCCACTAGACCAAAATTACAGAAAACTACAATTATATTCTATTGTAAGATATAACTTGAACCCCCAAGTCAATGCAGTTCTTAGAAGCTGAATCTACAGCTATCCATCCTCAAATAAATCCTCCCACTGCTCCAAAATGATAGGTGGGTAGCACTAATGAGAACGATGTTGATGGTAATCCAATGCTGCTTCATCACCTATGCCAAGTTCCCAAGTAATGTCACAGGTGGACAGAACATACACGAATGTGTGAAACAATCATTGAAAGCATGCCACTTCCTTCCTGGGGACAGTGTAACGGCACCAATGCCTGTAGAAACTAGACACGCACCACCACCAACCAGGAACCTGCACTTTGTGCATGCATATTTGGTCAACAGAACCAACCTTTAAGAATTTGTAGCATGGAGGCAGCCCCTAGAGTGTCCCGTGCCCTGAGGTGTTGTATGCTGTCAGCCCAAACCTATCAGTAGGCCTAAACTACATTCATTTTATGAGCTAAGTGAAAACATAACTGTGCTTGTTTTCGCATCATCTCTACACAGGCAAGATTTGCTGATAAATTCTTCTGGACACTTAACTTCCCCTGTTCCTACTTGTCCACAACAAGTATTTTAGCGTTTTGACGTGACCACGAGGTGACTGACGCACAGCACTTAATAAAACCAACAGTTAACACCAGTAAAATGAATAATAGATCTAATTAAAAACTCCCTTGAGGGGTATGAGAGAAATCTACATGTACTCTTCTGCAAAGTTCAAAGATGAACATCGTTCTGTGGTGGCGCCATCATAATGACAATTTGGAGACGAGGTACCAGAAGTAAAAAAGTGAGAGTAAAAACTCATTAGTACATGAAATCTTATATTCGACAGTTACTTTTTTGTTTTACTTTCTGGCTTGAAGTATACAAGGAGAAAGCTAGTTAGATGGGAATGGAAAATAAATAATTGCATCGAAGCATTTCCATCTCTCAAGAAATCAAATTTGCTATTATACGCTCATCACACAAATGCCTGGCATAAAAACAAGGTACATTTGGAATATTTTCAGAAAGACAGAAATTTTATTTTGTCTTCAACCAGTGGTAAATTGTGGACACCTTTAATTGCTTTTTATGCATTTTCGAATTAAGATTAAAAGCATCACAACATGTTAGGCCTAAGAAGGCGTCTAGAACAAATCAGCATGCCACATTCTGATTGTGGCTAGCTTCACAAGCATACCAAGAGTAATATTAATGTGAATCCAAACCTTTTAAACAATCCCCTCCCCAAGCTGGAAGTGCAACATATTTTGTTATTTTTAAACGTCCAACCTACAGTTACCCATATCGCAGGCCTGCAAAGGAATCCGAACTGAAGTCTTATGGAATAAACAGTATTTGCTCATCTAAATAACCCTGCCTAAGCTCTTCCCTCCTCTTCCACATCTAACTCACCCAAACCTCACTTTACTACCAAGATCTCCCAAACAACCCTACTAAATTCTCCCTCATTTATCTCACCCTGCTACTATGATCTCCCTAACCCTTTACACAGACTCTTCCCTCCTCCATCCCCCCTTTACTCATCCCAAGCCTAAATCTTATTACCATAAACTCCCAATTAGCACTGCTGGATTCTTCCCTCCTCTACCCCTCCATTACTCCAGTCACTCCAACTAACAAACTCTCACATAGCCACGGCTCAAATTAACTCATAATTATACTAAAACTGTACTCATATTGCCCTATACTAATCCACCACTAATTCCTTTTGGGTTCCGGAGTAGCGTGCTACTCGCCAAAAAGCACTTTGACGCCTCGTCAGCAGTTGTAAGCGCCATCTAAATACTATTACAATTACATTTACAATAGTTTATGTATTTATGCTTATTCGTCAATCTGAATGCCATTCTGGGATCACATTTAGAATTGTGTGTTCCTGAATACCAAACCATGCCCACAAATTACATGTAGGTCTGTCATGAGGCATCATGGTGGCTGTTCATTGGATTTTACTGCTATTGATACCAGTGCGGTGTCTCGATTACTGCTAGAATCCCTTCTCTCCCAACGCCTGCAATTTACCAGGAGTCTGACAGTTCCACCAGAGCCCATTTTTGAATATCATACAACCATTTCTTTATACTGTGTTCCTGTTTAGTCTTCTAACCCAGCGGTTAGTTATCACTAATGCCAAGTTAGCAGATGTACATACTTTCTTGATCTCTAGCTCTATGCATGCATCCCAATAGACATACCAAGTGGATCATGTTCTAGATACTCGGTTGGTACTTGTGTTACATAATCTGAAACACCTTATCGCAATAATGTCTAAATATGCCACGTTCCCAAACCATATGATAGAAGTCCACCTCCGCTGTGTAGCAGCTTGAACAAGTGTGGCTTGCTCCATATTTTAGCGTTATTTTTTTCCTTGGGGAAAGGTACATGTGATGTAAACAATTAAGCTTAAACGAGGGATTCCTCAACACCTACTTAGTGAATTTCAGTGAGGTTTCCCATTCCCTAACAGTGAGGTCCCTACCCAACTTCTTCTCAGATTTCGTATTCTGCACATAAAGGCCTGACCCCCACTGCAGTGTATAACAAAGTCACTGTAAATCGTGGCATCTCTTATAACATAGTTTTATGTAAAATCATAAGATGGGAAGAATGATGTCTGAACTTCATGTACTTTGACTCTCACTTGGCAGTTTTTAGTATACTTTCGCACTTGCTACTTAGATGTCATAACCATTTACTGTTTGTATGTGGTGGACTCCTCGCTGAAAAACTGTCAATCAAATTAGATTTCATTTGTTTTAAACAAGCCATTAATACAAGCTTCATGCAACGAAATTTGTCATTTTTGATTCTATATTGTGACTCTTTCATAGGGCACACCCACTAAATCAACAACTGCTGCTGTACCTCCTGCATCTGTGGACCTCGATCTGTTTACAGAGAAAGCTGCAAAATCAGAAGAATCCGCAAAAAAACAACTCTCAAAGGACTCCATCTTATCACTGTATGGCACAGGAACGATACCACAACAAAATGCGCCTGGTAAAACATGTTTTATACTCCTTTAGCTTCAGAAGGATTAGGCAGAAGTTGAAGACAACATTTAGATCAGTGGTTCCCAACCTGTGGTCCAGGGACCCCTGGGGGTCCGCGAAGCCTTCTCAGGGGTTCCGCGAGAGCCTAGAAAATAAAAAAATATTAACAAATATTGACCAATTAGGTCCCCAGCTTCCAGTAATGACTGAGGCGGGGGTCCCCGGATTCCCATGATGATGATTCGGTGGGGTCCCTGGGTTCCATTAATGTTAAAGTGGGGGTCGACAGAAATCAAAAGGTTGGGAACCACTGATTTAGATTACAGTATTTACAATCTTGCAAGCTACCTTCAGTAGTACGGAAACGTGCTTATTAAATTCAAATAGAGTTCAAACGCGACAGATTTGTTTGCTGTTTTCATTTGTTTCCTAACATCACAGAATGATGCATTCAGTTATGTCACAAATGACGGAGAAAATAAGTTAGAGGGGGTTTTGATGGAAGAGGTAGCCGTTTTTTATTGGTAATTAGACTTCATGCATAGCCATTGTCATTTTAATATGTAATATGTATTTCCGAAAACGCAATTTTGTGCATAGTTAGAAAAAACGAAAATATTGTCACCTAGGTCGTAGGGACATGACTCAAAAGTGAAGATTGTACTGCCTCACTCCTTCTTCCTGGTGACAGAAGTTATACAAGGAAAAGCAGCCATAGAAAGAAATGCAACTACCTTTGGACATGGGAATTCCCTAGCAGCGGTGTACCTGTTAACTTTTGGGGACACTGGTATACTTTTCAAGGCCCCAAATGTCTGTATTGCCCAAAGCTGAAACAAAGCAAAGCAAGCTAGCACCAGTGCTGGGGGAATCCGAAGAAAAACAGAGCTGGCCCAGTGGAACCTGTCCCACCAAATCTGATGTTGTGCTGAGGTGAAGGGGCTCCGGAGTCATCCTTGACAGGTGGAGTACTTTAATACGTTGCCTTGCAGGAGACTTAAGAAGGACATGTACAGGGGAAGTGACAGTCACAACTGGGTTGTATTTGCACTCACAGGGAAACTAGAGCATCTCCCGCCCAGCAGCATCAATACTTACTGATAGACTATAAAGTTAGTATGAGCCATTGTGTGCTTTGAAACTGGTAAAGGAGTACAAGGAGAATGCAGAGGTGACAGGTAACAGCAGTGAGTGGGAATATCCCTTAGGGCAGTGGTTCCCAACCTGTGTTCCAGGGACCCCTGGGGGTCTGCAAAGCCTTCTCAGGGGGTCCTCGACTGCTTAGAAAATTAAAAAATATTAACAAATATTGACAAATTAGGTCTCATGCTTCCCGTAATGACTCAGTGGGGGTCCCCTGATTCCAATGATGATTCAGTGGGGGTCCCTGGGTTCCATTAATGATAAAATGGGGGTCCACAGAAGTCAAAAGGTTGAGAACCACTGCCTTAAGGTGCTTCAGACCAAGCAGCATGTATGGAGGCTTTCTGGTTCATGTTTGTGGATGACACCACTGTCTCTCTAAAGACAGTCATTTTGTTGAAGAGGAAGAGCAGAAACACTAGTAGTACTGGTGATCCTCAAGGCAGCTCTTCACTCATCTGAAATAAAAAGCAGACCATAGAGTACTCAGAAATACGATGTTCAGTATTCACTCTGTGAACTTGATATTGAAGCATCCATATGGCCTTTGAGAAGCATCAACATAGGCTTTTGATTTGTGTTATGGCGGAATTTTCCTGTTGAGAGAACAGCATTTGGCAAATAGAGAAATAGTGGAGTGGGCTGATGGGAGTGCATTAGTTGCAGACCATATCTTTTTCACTAAAGCAGACTTCGTGGGTTGCATATGGGTTCCTAAAGGAGACGTTGCACACACTGGAGAAGATGGGGAAGGGCTCTCCCATTTGCTAGCAAAGGATAAAAGGACAAATGGATGTGGGTGAAAGAACTGAATTGAGGAAGAAGGCAGTTCAGGACCTGATTCAAGTAATGACTGATCAGGACTTGCATATCATTAAAAAATTCAACATAAGTCAGGTTATGACCTGACATTTTAAGGGTGAATTATGTCAAGGAGGGTGCTGAGCTAAATCATAAACCTGCTAACCAGTAGCTAGGTTTCGTGAGTACACAAAATTCTGGAAAGAAATTAAGGTAGCCGTACTCCTGCCTACCTTGTCAAGTAAGGGATGGTGAGGGGTGGCAGGGATAAAATGGATGGTTTTTATGCAAACACATTCACTATAATGATATCCCATTAGGTGGTTATTGCTAGATGTATTCCCTCTGGATCAACGGATCCAGGAGGTTTTAAAAAATGTTAAAAAAATTACTTGCATTTACTTAAAATGCAAGAACAACAAAATGATCTGCACGTGTGATTTTTCATGTTTTTTACACAAGCAATGAAAATAGAGGTTGAGCAGGGAATTAACTAAAGCCTCTTAAAGACCAAAAGCCAATCAGCCCCCACAGTGCTCTGCCATTGCCAAGGACCCTGTGTTCTTTATTCCATTGAGTTGTGGAAGATTCCAGAATAAAATGGCTCTTGACTTTGCGCTGTTAACATTTGGCAAACGTTAACTGTCCTGTACCATACTCGCGTGTTTCTGTAGTTATTCAACTTTTCTATTGGGCATTTTGTTATTGTCATTATACCTCCTTTGTCTAAACCTTGCAATGAATGTGTGGCAGAAAAGTAAATAAAGAAGACAATTATTCAATGTTCTTTTTGTCATACCATCAGAATGTTTATAATTTGAAAACATTACCAAACAATAAAATACAAAACTGACCTAACAGAGAGAGGTAGAGAGAGAAATGGAAAGAAAGAGAAACAGTGAGAGAAAAACAGAGAAGAATGTTCTATGCTGGGCCTAATATCTCATATCCCGAGGTGCCATCATCTCTCAGTGCCACAGGATTAAGAGCTCTCCCAGTGAAGAGAAACTGGAATAAACCATGAGCCCTGCCACCTCTTAAAAACTCAGAAGTCCCTTTAGCCCATCCTCTCTTTTAGATGGAAACCCACTTTTGTTCTCTCACCATATGCTCCCTTTTTACCACTGACAAGCTGTCTATGATGTCAAACGTGGCTTCTGCACTAAGAACTGTAGTTGCCATCTGGTAAACTTTCCAGCACCGTTAGACTCAGATTCAACATCTAGGGACTCAAAGTTAGGTTTTTGTGTATCCAAGCATTCTTCAGTGGTGAGTTGATGTCTTTAAGGTGTTCAGTGCTATGGTTCTGACATGCAACCACCAATTATTCTACCACCACCGTATCAGAATCAATTTGAGATTCCGTTGACAGTGCTCATAAATGTTGCTCCTACTTCTCCAGCAGGTATGCATTTCAGACTTTTTGGTCTTTAGCATAGATCTTGTACACACATTAGACACCATCCTTCCCTCCAAATGAGTATGAGTTCTTCTGAATATTACAAAAACATACCCGTGCAGGATACATGTTTGTTCAAGGCAGACAATATCCACAGATTTGGCACTGGAGTGCCTTACCCACACCATCACCTCTTGATTCTACTTAAGGACTAGAAAAATAACCCCTTTTCCCAGATGACACTAATTCGTTTGCAGAAAATTCCCAAAAAAGAACAGAGTTTCTCGAGATCATCGCATCATTGATTTTATGCACCTTCAAAACCCAGAACAGCTCCTACAATTATTATGTCTTTAGAACGAGACGGCTTGGAGATGGTTATGCAGATTTCAGGCATCACCAGTGCTTAATTTGTGCTTGTTGTTTCCGGTGCACAGCACCAGCACTCATTTATGAGGGCCAGCACTTTTTTCTGCCTCAAGCATTTACTGCGAGCAAAAGACATGGGAAAGAAGAAGGAAGAGAAAAACGAAAAAGTGTCACAATGGGATAAAGCAGAAGGCTACAAGAGTGAGCTGAAGGGGGTAGGGAGTGACTGTAAATGGATTGAAGAGGCCTGTGATGGCTTCAGGATTACGCTGCTTTAGTATTCTGTGTTTGTACATTAAATTGCAGCAGCTGTATGTTTAAGAGGAGGGCTTTAGTCACCGGCACGTTTTTATTTACAAATTAAGCACTGGGCATCAGCCTCCACCAAGCTATGTCCACAGTTTTTTCTCCAAGTTGAGTAACAGTATCAGTGGTAGTTCCTACTAACCGTTCTTCCATTTCCTCAACAAAAAAAACAGCAACCTGACATGTAGATGAGAAAGTATACACATTGGTGCCTCAGACGTGTGGGAGGAAAGCTCCAAAACCCCTCTACGCCAATGTGGTCAGTTCTTCTCTGATGACTGAGAAAACATTTTTTCCAAAGAAAGTTTGTGAGTTTTAAAGTATTTCCTGATGCTCAGGTAATCTCCAACCTCCTTGTAAAAATGTTTGCAGAAGCAGCAGGAACTGTTGGGTGTTGCCATTCCAAACCCTACTGCCTCAAACGCCTTATATACAGCAAAGATAAAGTCCCACACTTTCTGACAAAACTTCAGGAAGTGATACCAGTAAATGCAAAAGAGGCAGTAAAGGAATTTTCTAAACAAACAAATGTAAGTTATTTTCTGATAGTGAAGAAAGCTCTAAATCAGAGTTTTTTTGTCCTTTTCTAGTTCTTCAACCATGTTCAAGAAGTAAAGAGTTGCAATGCTGGGGCTAATATTTACTTCAAGCCAGACAGGTGGAAGGCTGTGGAACATAGATCTTCGCGATGCCTTCTTTTATATTGCTGTACCTCCGTCAGATTGTTATCGGGTTCTAAACAGGAAATGTATCAGCTGAAAGGCCTACAGTTTAGGCTAAATTTGGTGTACGGTATTGTTGAAGTGTATAACATCGGTAGTCATCTACTTTAAGAGGCTAGGGCTTAATGATTGTTTCTGAATTGCAGAATGTTTTATCAAGTTCAGTCAATTAATTCATCAGTTTTAGGGACCATTATAGAAACAGTAATAGGAAAAATATTTTTTTCAGTAGGAGAGGTTTTCTATAATGCTTCAGAGGAGTCACCTGTTTCTTAGTGGGCGGTGCCTGACAGTAAGAAGTGGGCAGTCAATTCTAGCAACTATGGCTCCTATTGGTTCTGAATGTCCTATTGAATGTGAAACTGACACATGAATGTCTCTGTACATCAGGGGATTGGCAAAGACTAGATTGTCACCACACAGAAGGTGCAAAATTCTCTGAACTGGTGTTTGCTGTCAACAACTGCGAGGAAAAAAGATACCTCCAGGTTCAGGCTGCCATAATTGTGTAGCTGCCCATGCTCCTCCCCGCTGCCTTTCCACTCTTTCACCTGGTGGCAGCCTCACAGCTTCTGGCTTTGGAGGTCAGATCCAGCAAGCTTCATGCAGCTGCTGAAGCACTGAACCCATGCAGCAGGGCTCCTGTTTTTCTAAGATACTAGCAGACCCGGCTGCCTGCTTTGTTGGAATGGCGCTGACCAGGAGTGCTGTGCCCCGCGTGGGCTGTGGCAGACATCACACACTTCCTCTGCCTGTGGGAAACAAGTTATGACAGGGGCGAATACTGGATCCATTGAGTGGACACTGGGAACCTCCTCTCGGATCGGCTGCCTGGTTTTAAAACCCTTAACTGCCCGAACCTGGAGCTATTACAGATCTTCTGGGGTCCCTGTATTGAAGACTCTCGTACAAGAAGTTGAAGGCACCAAGGGTGGTCAGCTGCACTGCCTAAATGCACATTGTGTCAAACTTTGGCGAGGATGGAGACTGCTGGTGCAACAATGTAACAAAGGCGTATGAGGTTGACTGCACTGTAGAAGATAAACCTATGATCTGTAGTTTTGATTCTGTGAGTGGAAACTCTGTTACCGTATCTGCAGATGAGCTTGATATTACAGATTTTTCAAAACAGGCAGTTCCGGCGTCTCAGCAGATCCTAATAACTGACACAAGTTTGCAGCCTTTTGGTCAAATGGATTGTAACTTAACTCTAACCTGCTGCTACAGCACAGGGGAGTTTGATTATGAGCAGAAGAGTGTTCCTCCCATCATTCATTCAGAACCATCAGTAGCTATTGATATTGAACTTATGCAAGCTCATCGGCTAGAGTTCTCGAGGCACTCTGCTGAGGCCAGAGCAGGACTGTACAGTCTTTCTTGGAGAAGCAGCAGTATAAGATTCATGATTTTGACCAGAGAAAACTCTTATAAACATGTTGAAACCTACGACGTCTTGTGCAGAAGATCTTTTGAAACCTAAACCAGCAATGAGCCAGGAGTAAGTACAAGACTTTCTTGAAAGTTGTATCCTGGATTTTAAACACTTGTGTGCATCTCATAATTTAACCACTTGTTCTTTAAAAAGTGACACTATCACAAAACTTGTCCGCTCTTAAAACTATGAATGCTGTAACATAATTTCAATGTTTACATCATCCTTTTGTGTCTATATTTGCTAACTGTCCAGGAAAGGTTGGTATCAGTTGGTGTACCCTCTTTCCTACAAAGCCAAAACATAGTGGTTTTATTGGGCTGGAAGAAAGGATTATTATTGCAAACAAATGATGTTTTGAGGGGGCGGAACACCTTTGCAGACTCTATAAGCATGGAGATCTTTGAAAAACACAAATGGATTTGAACGAAGCACTCAAGTCATCTTTGAGTCTTTAGTTTTTCTAGAAGCTGATTTGCTTGAATGGGTTGAAAACAGAAAATGCATAGGCTTTTCTTTCATGTACCATGGTACATTATTTCTGAGGGAAGCTGTGGGAAACTCCTTGTCCTTGGTCAAATACTTTTAATTTTGTCCCTCCCTCCATTTATGTCTTGGAGCTGTCACATGGCCAAGAAATCTTACACAACTTTACTAACATTCGTTACTTCACCACCACTTGCGAGTAGATGATCTTCAGTTGATGGACAACCTTTTCAAAACCTGCCTTGTGAATAGAATCTGTTTTCCTGTCTACAAGGCAAGGTTTATAATTGCGGTTGTAACCACCTTATACGTAAAGTCCTTCCACACAGGCAGTTAGGTCAGCTCCTTTATTGCAGGCAGAAATTAAACGCTGTGAAAAGGTTGTGCTCAGAAAAATGTTTACTGCTTCAAAAGTAATATATCATACATTTGGTGCATCCAGAAGGGTGCGACCCATTGACATGTCAAGAAGAAGCAGTTCTCTCACACCTTTCACATGTGTGCTTTTGCTGTGCATAAGTTCACTTCCAAAGTAGATTTCATCCATTCATCTTATCAGAAGCCTTCTAGTAATATCTCCATACAGCGATTCCTCCTGCCAGGAAGCCAGGTCCTTCTCGGATACTGGATGTGCTTTGAACTAAATTAATGTATTATACCTTTGAAGGTATATATTAATCAGATTTAAAATACATCGAGTAGGAGGGTTATAAAGTATATGCATTTTTTCTGAGTCCTGGAGCACTCAGTGGTTACTGTACTACATGCATTAAGGGTTTTGTCATTTATCATTGGTGTTTCAGGAAGACCTTGGA
The DNA here is from genome assembly GCF_031143425.1 of Pleurodeles waltl. Lineage (NCBI taxonomy): Eukaryota > Metazoa > Chordata > Amphibia > Caudata > Salamandridae > Pleurodeles > Pleurodeles waltl. Next base: position 1,425,710,417 of record NC_090444.1, on the reverse strand, counting down.
TTCATCACACTCTTCTGGGACAACCATCTTATTCTCTTTGTACTCTGGTTCCAAGATTAGCAGGACTGAGCAGTCAAAGCTAACTCCACGCGATTGTGATAGGTTTCTAGCTTAGTGTCACATCAGAACTATATTGTTCTGATTCAAAGCAAAAGTCACAGGCTGCCACAATGTTCAAAGACTAGGGGAGTATTACAGCCAAACTGGAATTATGAATCTTCTACAGCTTCAGCCCTGGTAGCATAATGGTTTAGTTATGTTAACAACCAAACCTTTCATCTGAACTTCAAAACAAAAAAACAAAAAAACTATTGCTCTTTTAACAGGAATAGGTCCTTACTGGCAGTTTTGTAATTCAAAGCAATTGAAATTAAGCACATTCAAAATACGAAGCCCTAGTCCCTTTGAAGTAAGCTAGGACACAAAATAATTTTATAGTGCTCATAAAATAAAGCTCTTTGATGAAAATAGCTTTCTGGTTTATATATAAGATTATCCTAACCATCTAAATCGTCCGTTTTCAGAAGTCCTTGAAAATCATTTCGGTCTCAGTTCTTTCTTTGGGTAATGTTTCTTAGTGACTACAATTTTCATTATTTATGATAATTTAACATGCTCTCTAACATGAGCACACAGGCAGGTAGGCTTTGTTTAGGTACCTTTGAGAAAAAGAGGTCCAGAACTCCATATAATCTATTACAAATATGGACAGAATATCCATTATTGGAGAGTTACACAGTCGTCACCTCTTCAGAAACCTTTGTCCAGATATACTTGTCTTCTGACTGCCAAATAAAAAGAGGTAATCACAAGCAAAAGGACTTTTCGCTTCTTACCATAGTCATAAAAGAGCTTTAATGACTCATTTTGAAACACAACTAGAACAAAGTGCGAGAGATGCACCCTATCTCAATTCCGAATTGCAGAGACATTTATCAGTGATTAAATTAATAAGATACCAATACCCGGGTTCTGAATTGCAGTGCACCAGCTTCTCCTTTGGGAATCAAGTCTGGGATCTGCATTCGAGCACTTACATCTAGTGCTGCATTTGACCACTCCATGCTCCCCTGATGTCATCCCAAATGGAAAGTAGTGCTCCTGACACATGGAAAATTCATTGTGCCGCCCTAGGGTACAGCCAACGTAATTTCAAGGGGCCTGGTCACTAGAAGTTAACATAATCTAACATTCTAAATTGACTCTAATCATATAGGGTTGTGAGGCCCATGAAGGCATTTGTCAAAACTATCACTGACTGCCAAGAAGGCATTTAAATGAGCTGAGTGGTCTTTTCTCAGGAAGGTATTGGAAAACCTTAAATGTGTGGATAACATAAGCATAATACTTGAAATGTACTAGGAGCCAACAGTCTACATTTTAGTCAATGATCACAAGGTGGAGTTGCCATTTGTACCTTGTGCTCTTTGCATGTGTTATAAATCTTATATCTGGGAGCCCTATGATGCCAGGTTATTAAGGGGGATACGATTCAGCCAAAAAAGCTGCCTATTTGCTGACAACGTTGTCTTGTGGCTGGGTGAGTGAGAAACATCCCTGCCAACAGGGGCAAGATAATGAGAACATTTATTTGTTGTTTCAGATTTTAAATAAACTTACAGTAATCTGAATTTATCATTTGAGTATTTAAATTTTTAACGCTTTAGGTCTCTGGGACAGAAAGAATCATGGAAAATCAGTAACACGTTTTTATCCCTTGGCTGGACAGTATTTCTAATGAAAATGACTATTCTTCCCATTCAGGCTCTACCACTTATATCCCCTAAACCTGATTGTTAGAGGCTGTAACATGAGGACACAATTAGGTCACTAGTGCATGCTCCTAATTGCAACTGTGGCTTTCTAGCGGAGAGGGAGAGGAAGCTTGGGGGATGAGAGTACAGAGCATGTGAGAGGTATGAGATTTGAATAAAAGGCATTTACTTCATATTATGGAAAAGGCTCCGAGGCAGTCAAGAAGGTGCTTATGTTTCTTAAGGTGAGAGAGGGCTGATCTGCCCAAATATTGTTAAAGCGAGTTGTGATTCATTTACGTTTTGTGTGTGTTGCACATTGTCAAAAGTGAAAGACCAAAGGACCTGTGCACGATCCAATAACTGTAAAACAAATATTGGAGGAGTATAGTAGCTGATGTCATTTGCCGCCTATTTCACGCCTTTCCTATGAACCTGGATCTCTCCGATCCATGGGTAAGAGTTCAACAAATGGAGAGTAGCGGTGTGTAGGATGGCAGAGTGCTTACAAGACTGGGAACAAATAGTCATTGTTTTTTTTTTTTTTTTTTTTTTTTTTTAAGAGTGGGCTTTAGTATTTCTATGTCTGTCCCTCTTTCCTGAACCTCAAGATGATTTCAAGAGCAACCAGAACACTGATGGAATTTGCTACAGTTAGCAGCACTTGGGTGAACGTTCTTAATTTCTGAGAGACAAAAAAATCCATCTTAACCCGAGGGAATTTAAAAATAACACCAAACTCCCTTAAATACTGATTTGGAAATTGGCATTGCGCAAAAACGTTAAGCTTAGCCTGGCCATGCAGCTAGGTTATCTCTTTGTATTAATGTGGGACACATAATAATCCACAACAGAATCGTGTTTTTCTTCAAAAGTTTGCATGTAGATTGATGTGAAACAATTTACGTTCTCAGTCATTAATGAAGTCAAGACATTTAATGCAATCTCACTCGTGTTTATAACACGCCATGAAATGATAAACATGGGCTTTAATTGTTCAGCACACGTTCTAATAATAAGAGGAGAAAATATATAAAACCTTTCGAAATTATATTTGCCCACTTGGCCATCAGTATGAATGCGCTGCGGAGAAGGTGAATGGACTTAGATGCGGTGATGGGGCCAGTTTCCGAATGCACTCCTGCTTATTACTAGGGCTAAAGCACACTATGGTCTCAACTCCCACAAAGTCAGAAACATAAAAAATGTTGTATAGCTGCAGTGTCTTTTGACAAGTGTGCCTTACAGAGTGCTTGATTATAGGGCTCTTGGTTTCGCTGTTTAAAAAAAAATCTTTACATATCTTACAACAGTAAATGTTCCCTTTGTTCAATACAGGGATGTTTCTGGGACCTAGCACAATGCAGTTTCCACCACAGCCAACAACCAATTTTCAGGCCTTCCCTCCCATTGGAGTGCCTCTTCCTACAGCGCCTGGAATCATGGGAAATATGATGGGACAGCCGATGCCTGGCATGGGACAGAGTGCTGGCATTATGGTGGGCATGGGAGTTCCTAATGGATATGTGGGCAGTGCTCAAACCGGAGCTATGGGGCTTCCTCCCACCATGATTGGACCTCAAGCAGGAATGGTGGGAAGTTTAATCGCACCGCAGAATAAATATGGCATGCAGCAGAATCAGCAAGCTTCTTGGAACGTTCCTCAGGTAATCCCTATTTAGCTTTTAATATTTGATAGTGCAGCCTGAATTACTACCGTTGTGCACTATTTTATGAAATAAAAGTTGCGGATTGAAGAATACTTTTAGTATATTCTTTTTTTACCATTTAACTAATTTGACAAGCCACGCAGGATGACCAAATGTGTTATATGTATTGCAAAAAGTGTGCTGAAAACGGTTTAGCAAGCCCTTGCGTAGAAAGACGTAAGGCATGGGCGAAGCGGGAAATTGCCTAGTGCACTTACTTAATAAGGGGACTCTTTGGGGACATGAACTTTATCTTTATTTAACTCTGTGCCCTTTCTAGACTTCTCTAACTCATTGCCTAGCTCTACCTCTATTTCTTTACTCCTTGCCATCTTAAGGATTTTTGGTGTTGCTAGCAAGACCGATATTAACTGTGTTGTGTGGCCTTGTTAAACTTTTAACACATACTTTAGTATTGTTTTGCAACCTTGCGGCCTGACATTTCTTTGACATCACCAAGAAATAGGTCGTAGTGGCAGGAACTGCGCAGACCCATGGAAGAAGAATGGTTCCCCACTGTCACAAAGGACTGGAGAAACAGTAGGACCCAGCCAGACTACTACGGAGAATGGAACTGGATTCCCTGAACACCCGTTTTCCAGGGCCTGGGACCTGACAAGCTCTGACGTATGCCCAGACAACCATTGCAGATGCCTGCAGGGGTGCAGGAATTTAAGGTCCTCAGCAAGTTCACAATGGCCTGAGATGAAAGCATCATGCCGTGATTCCAGTGCGCCTTTGAATTTAGAATCTCAAATCTAGCTATGGGTATCAACCACATTCATTTGGCTGGTTGATGGCATGCACAGTCTAAGCTTCACGTCAACTGTCTCATAAACCAAAGCTTTATAACAAAACTTACTTATAGACCACTGTATGCTACCATTTTTTCTTACAATATTGTCTCATTCCATATTGTCTCATTTCCAAGTTGGAAAAAAACTAACCTGGAAAAATCAGGCTGACTGAATTCCAAAATGAGGAATACTCATTTCCACAAAAATTACAAGATTTTGATGGGAAAAATATGTAACACACCTCAGTTTGGTTGCAGAGTCCGGTACATGTAGAAACTTGAAAACTGATTGCAATTGAAAAAATAAAATCATTTTAAAAAGCCGGTGGTGAGGGAAGGGGAAAACAAGGAGAAACAAAAACCAAGAAGAAAGTGCATGTGGTTGCCTTCTTTCTGTCTGATATAGGAAAAAAGAAGATTGGAAAGGGAGAAGCAAGAAATAAGAAAGAAATAAGAAGACTAGGCAAGGAAAAAAAAAAGAAAGAAAAAAGATGATAGAATAATGCAGCAGGATTTCTGGTAGATAGGAGAAGAGGAGGGATAGGGGCCTTATTGGTTTCACATGAAGGGGGAGAGATTAAGGATGCAGGATAGAGAGTGGAAATGTAAAAAATGAGTAACGGTCAGATTTTTAAGGTAGGTACGAGGATCCCCCTTTAAAAGTGGGGCCCTGGTTAAAAAGGAAAAAAGCAAATGGGATGGGGATGGGCAGTAAAGTACATGTGGAGACAACAACGGAAGGAAACATGAAGAGGGGAACAGACAGTATATGGGGCTTTGGGGATCGTGGTACCGGAAAAACAAGCATTTGCAATGCAGTGGGTCTTGCGTTTGCTAGAGTTACAGCTAATAGCATTGTAAATTCCTAACTGAACTTTTCTTGCCACATAAATTGAAAATGAAAAGTAAAACAGTTGACATAAATAAGCCGATTCAAAGCGCCACGGCCACCATGAGCATGAGCGCTAAAGAGAGACAAAAGGAGAAAAACGTTTGATCGCAGTCAAATGTATTGCCAAAAGTCATTTATCCATGTAACAGGGTCGATGGCCAAGGCGGTAACAAAAATGCCCCAAGAAGGGACAAACGTAAAACATTTACCAGTAGTGATAAAGGATTTTTGAAAGGCAGCCCATGAAGTAATGATAGTGATGGTCATGTGGTGGGGGCAGTTAAAAGCCCACAGATAGATTACAACACGTCAGAGCGCTTGCATGCTTGACCTAAAAAGAGGATAGGAGCGAAGCAAAATAAGGAAGAAAGTTGCAGGGGGTCTGGAGAATGAAAAAGAGATGGATGCAGCATGTTCAGGGGGAGGTAGAGGTTAAGGAAAATAGCATGTTTGGTGAGGACGTGGCTAAGATGGCAGCCACACCGAATGCTTTCTAAAAGAGCTCTGTGCTGGGCTCAAAAAATATCCTGCTGTAATCCAAGCCATCCCCTGTGCCCGCTTGCAGGTGGAGGATAGGAGCCCCTAAGTGAAGTCAGGGGAGTGCCTGGAATCCTTCTGAAGTGATACTGACTGGAACAGCCTCCTGTGCTCCCAAATCGTGTGGGTGCCTGCACGGGGCCTGAGTCGCTGTTGAGGGCCAGAGAGCTCATCAGGATCCCCGCATGAAGTGTGCCCTGCCTCACCCGGAGCCTGCTTGCCTCCACACTTTATACCAGAACCCTCCCCCCCCCACCTCCGACTGCAATGAGCCCTGCCGGGGTCTTATTATTGACGGTCTCATCGATCACACACCTCTCACCTGGGCGTGGGTGTTTGAGATACACCGCAGCCCTGTGACGCCCGTAGTGCAGTCATGACTACCTTCTCTGTCCACCAGCGGTCGTTGCTAGACACCGGAGGCTAAGGTGACCTCTGGAGGGGCACACCATCTGAATCCTTGGCTTATATGTTTTGAAAGGGGCCCCTTCCTTTCATCAGGGCTGGCGGTCCTCCCTTGGGCGGGGTCTTTGTTGCCTCTTCGTAATTGGATAGGTCTGCCGGGCCATGTGGGCATCCCCATCTCACTGTGCTCTGTGCCATCCTCTGATGCGATGCTTCCCCATGCCACTCTGTGGCCCCCGACTGGGTCCTTAATTCCATTGACGATAAGAGCCTCTGGAGCGCTCATACTGGATCGCTATCACCTTGGTAGTGGACATAGGAGTCCCAGGCTGAGTGATCCCACGACTGAATTTGCATGCGAGGACTGCAGCTCCCCTGACAGAACCTCCCCCCCCCCAAAGGAGCCAAAATAAAAACCCTGCCACCTTTCTGCTCACTGTACACGACAGAGGACTGTGGTGTCAGAACTGCCCTTACCTGCATGCAACTAATGCAACCTGACGACTGCCTCCCACCTACACAATAAAATGATGGGGAAAACCAGGACTGCTAAGAATCTAACCCCCAACTCTGGCATCTTGGTGCCTCCCCCAGTATCTGCTGATCAAACCTTGGGAGCCCTGTGCCATCTAGAATCTACCCTGGACAAGCGCTCAGCACAGTTTGAGAAGGTTCTCCACGCCATTCTGGACATTAAAACATCACTCAAAGTTGAAGATTAATGCTGTCTTCTTGTTCATGAACTTGATGAGAGCGTATCATCACAAACTGGTGAATTAAGTGGATGAAATGGAATCTGCACTGGCCTCCATTGCCCTGCTGTGCAAGACCTTCACACTAAGATAATTACTATGCAAGAATAACTGATCTCCTTGCACTGCAGTGCTGAGGACGCCAAGGGGTGCTCACGGCACAACATTTGCTTCCTGGGTTTTCCGAAATGGATTCAGCATCCCAGCACCTAGCTCTTCATGGAGGATTGGCTGATGACCATTGTGCTGGAGAGAAAGGTCCTCAAGTTGTTAATCGCCAGATTTTTTTAATTATCGGGATCGAGAATTGATCTTGTAGGTTTTGACACGAAGGGCCCCCTGAGTTTTGAGAACACGGACCTCTCAGCATATCAGGATTTCACAATCAAAGTACAACGTCTCTGGGGCTTCTAAATGAAGGTGATGCTACATCTACGGGAGCTGCAATTAAGCTACGCTCTGATGTTCCCCGCAAACCTTAAAGTAATAGGCAGCAAATCCTCCCACATCTTCTCATCACCAAGCATGTATGGATCTGGCTCCATATAAAAGGCCTTGCAGGAACGGCAGATTCTGATTGCATGGATGGGGACTGACTGCCCCATGACCCAAACGCAGGAGGCGAAGAATGATTCGAACGAGAACTTCCCGGGACCAGGCAGCCAAGGAGCAGGTCACCCCGCACAGCTTGAAACCTTTCACAGCCCTGTGATCTGAGCTAGTCTTGGACTCCGGCTCAGACACCAATGCCTTTGTGTCCTCTGTTACTAGTGGCACGCTTGACCCCAAATTTACAACAGGATCGGCCGAAAATCTACTATGAATGTCGCATTATGGATGGGCCCCTCACCTTCATGTGGGGGATGGTGCACTCTGATCCTCCTGCACTGTGGAGCTCCAGCTGATGGGCTGGTGGCTGGGACCTTAGGAATGGGCCCGGAAAACGGAACCCTGTTGTAGCTGTCGCTCCATAGATGCCCCAATGAGGGGCTTGTTTGTATGGATTTTGTTATTATTTCTATTTTACAGTTGGGGGGTTTTGGACCGGGTCATATGTGACCTCTCTCCTGGGGGGGATACAGCCGCTACATCTTGCTGCTGTTTCAGTATGCCTTATGGTTTTATTTGAGCCTGCTACCCACACAGGTGCTCCCAGGGGACACCCTCACTGGCACTGGCTGGCCCCTCTAACAGTTGGGCAACACCCAAATGGGACAGGGAGGGGCGCCACATCCGCCTCTGCATATCCTATTAACAAGATGGAGCCCTTTACTGATATTCGCACCCCACAATACAACCACCTTGTGTGGAATGTGCATGGTAAAGCCACTCCTTCTAAACATTACTGCGTCTGTGCATACTTTCAACTATGACACACGCATTTTGCCATGCTACAAGAAGCCCATCTCACACCAGCGGAGCTACAAAAGGTCTGCACGAAATGGAGAGGGCAACTGTACGACACATCCATGTCAGCTTATCCTAGGGGAGTGCTCATTTGGGGTCACCCTGGGTCCCATTCCGAATGCACATAGAGTAAACATAGATGAATGCTATGTGATTCTGGAGGGACACCTTGATGGGGGTTCCCTCACACTGGTGGCAGTTGATGCCCCCAACACTAGACAGTCAGGTTTCCTAGACAAGCTCACTCCGGTACTCTTTCGGGACCCCCTACATCCAGAGCTTTGGGGAGGTAACTTCTATTGCGTACCAAACCTTGATCTCAACTGCTCTTCTTCCCTCCCCCCTTCATCTGATGATACATGTCAACGCCACACACCATTTTCACACTTGGAGTACACACCAAGGCTCACATGACACCTGGCCGCTAGGGCACCCGAACCACCAGGAATACTAGTTTTGTTTTCTGGTTCATAATGTGCACACCAGGATCGAACTTCACCTTTGCATGGAACAACTCGGCTTACTTATAACCTGTGCAGAATACTTGGCGCATACTCTCTCAGACCACTGCCTGTTACTGGTTACCTTCAAGTGGTGTAAACAATGCTCCATCATACCCACATGGTGGTTGCAAACAGAGGCACTCTCCAACCCTCCCCCCCAATTCCAGGAGAAGCTAGTGTAGTGTATCACACAGTACTTTGACCTTAATAAGGGCAGTGCCTCTTCCTGAGCCTTAGAGTGGGATGAACACAGAGTTGTTGAATGTGACCAATGCTTGGCGTCTACTTGGGGGGGACGTGACGTCGCTTGGTGGTTTAGCTAACTGCCATCGAGCACAAGCCACGACCTCTGGGGGTGAATGTAGCCATTCTCAGCAGCTGGTCAAGCAGCGAGCTGAAACTCTCCTGAATAAACATGTCAACAAACGTCGCACAGCCCTGCTACTTGCTGAGGGAGATTGGTCGGAAAAACTACTGGCGTGGCTAATAAAGGAGGGTCAGTGCAGTGCTCCTCTTGGAGCGCTCTGACTGGATGATAGTGCAATATTCCCCTCTCAACCAGGCATCAGTGCTACCTTTCACAAATTTTACAGGAGGTTGTACACAGCAACAGATTGCTCAGGTCTGGAGCATGCACACAGCTTCTTCTGCAACCTACCCTATCGATGGTCACGCTGAACCCATTGCAACGGGCTGAACCAGATGAAACACTGCAACTAGAAGCAATACATACCACTATTTTGCAAATTGCCTGCAATAAGGCCCCAGGCACAGATGGTCTGCCAATTGAATACTATGCAACCTTTCCTACTCAAATCACCAACACCTGCTGGACATGTTCACGAGGCCTAAATGCTGGGACACCTCCTGGCCTCGCTACGAGAGGCCCTAATCGTGGTCCTTCCTAAACTGGGCAGAGACCCACTTGAGGTTTGCTCTTACAGTACTCTATTGTTACTGAATCTCAACTACAAGATCCTGGGCAGCGTGCTGGCGAACCACCTCCTCCCAATAATAAATGCTCTTGTCAATGCTGACTAATCTGGATTCATACTGGGGCATCTCACTTTCATCAGCATTCGTTGCCTACTATGCCTCCTGCATGACGCTCCCGCCTATGCCTTCAGGCAAATGGCTGTGTCATTGGACATCAAGAAAGTTCGACAGCTGTGTCGCGTGGGCTCTCATTATTCTAAATGAGACTACTGGATTTATAGGTAGCAGGGTGGTTCCTGGTGTGGGGGACTAAGTCTTACTCACTTGGAAGGACCTCTATCACCTTAAATCCGGATTTGCTCCGGCTAACTAGCAGTGCCCAAGGGGGAGAGATGATTGGGCAGCTGAGCGCATGACATCTTTGGAACTTCTCAGGGAAGTCGTGGTCACTCAGATCCAAACCAGCTCTCTCATTTACAGTAGGATCTCACATACAAATGACAAAGGCAGTTTGAGTTTTATATATTGCTTTTAATAAAACGACTGCATTTTAGATAATAAGGCATGAGCCGCAAGAACCATACAACACAGTAGGATTGAAATAGTCACGATGAGAGTGAAACATAAAAACAATTCTATCATGGTGCTAATAGATTCTATTCTCTCTCAGTAGGTTATATTTAGAGCACAGCATGTTAAGCTACTAACTTGCCTTTCAGATTCCCCGGGAAGCCATCAACCCTCATACCTGAGCAAAGGCCTATGATCTGGTTCAGCATCTGCAACAAGGCAGTCAGCGTCTAGTTGTGGTTCCCTGGTCGGAATCTCCCTCTTGCGTGTATTAGGACAAGGGAGTGTTTTTATAACTAACATGTCCGTGTGATCACAAAATGTCCCTACGCAAGAATGTATATCTGCAATCCAAAGGCTAAACTCCTACCACGTCTATCGGCAATGTACCAGACTGTATCCTTGACTGAAGCACAGAGTGAGCAAGAATGTGTTATTGAAAACTCCAGTGCTGAAGTAGGCTAAACAGTGTGATATCAAAAATAAAACAAGACCGTAGAACTGGCTATTTGAAAAATAACAGTACGAAGCTGAATAAAAAGCATTTAGAGCAAAGTGCACAGAGGCTCTATGCTGCGAGCAGAGGAATAAAATACATCCAGGGCAAAGTGCACAAAGGCCTAACGCCTGAAGCTAACGCGCAAAGGATACATAAAATTGACCACACTACACCCTCCCCTTGTCGGTAGCAAGTGGTTCTAACCAAAACGAAAATAAAAATATGCCCCAGATACAAAAAATACATTTCGACAAGTCCAGAGGACACCAAAGCATAAACCTAAATTTAAATTTGTAAGCATGTGACGGAAAAGCCAAATCGTTACAATGTCAATTTAAAAGAAACCCAATTTCAAATGGAAGCCACGGAAAGCAGGAGATCCTCCACTTCGGCAGATGTCAACACTGGAAAATCCACGCCAAATACGATCATGGAGCAGGTGTGTTCCAAAGCCCCAGGACCATCCAAGGCGGCACCCCGTGCAGGGCCTATGAACAAGACAATACCATCTTCCTCCAGGAAGGGAATCTCGTAAACTGCCTCACGAAGCAAACGCAACCGCAGTGCACATGTCTGGGAATGAGCCCTAATCGTTAACATCAACAGATTAGCATCAACCACTGGGGGGGCGCTGCAGTGAGAGACAGAGAGCCATTGCATGTTCAAACAAGTACCAAAGGCACCGAAACACGGGTTACACACAATCCAAAACTGGTCGGAATGACAGAGACCAGTCACACTTCAAATGTCCCAGGAGTGTTGCTCCAAAATGCTGCATCATGCGTTCACAACACAGCTGCGCTGACGGGAGCGCCAACATTGGATCTCGTTGCGGTAGGACAGCCATTGCGGAAGAACAACAGCAAAACACCAGCCAATAAAGCCAAAGTAATCAGAAATCCCCCAAAAATGCTTCCGAAAATAGAATGAATAGCCAAAGGTATTCAAACCGAACATGGAAGAGAAGGTATGAGCAAAACCAACACCAACAGCTTTGAAAAAAATGTGCAATTCCAGCAGTGCTGGATGCATTAAATATACGTCCCACGAGTTCACCAAAGTGGCTCGGAAAATTAGTATTTAATAGGGACTGTATTTCTGCTGATGACCTCGCCACCTGAAGTGCGTAGGTCTCGCGTGCAGATGTAAGGGCCACATGCTTTTGAAACAATAGAGCCTTTAGTTGACTCAACTTGTCGAAATTCACCTTGGAAGTAGCAATGTGAGGCCAGATGTCCGCTACCTCCCTAAATTGAGTGGGGGGAAACAACACATTCCCGCAGCACGTAACGGCCTTGGTGACAACGAGCACGTAAACTATCCCGGCATGCATGCCACAACAGGCTTCACTGTTAAGAAGGACGTAGCTGCCGTTTGAAAGCACCTGGAATGTGTTTTTAATTACGGGGACTGGAACTCCCTTTAGATAGCAAGCCAAGTTCGCAACCGAGGCATTACACGCCCCATGCTAGCAAGCCAAGTTCGCAACCGAGGCATTACACGCCCCATGCAAGGACAGCTGCTTACAAACCATCGAATGGCTGACAGACGTTTCGCATTCACTACCGCTAAGAAAAACCTCCCTCATACCATTAAGACATCTGTATAAAAAGGGAAGCTCCCACACCACATGTATGTAACTGTCTCCCAATTTCTCATATCTGCCCACCGGAATATGCTTCAAACAAGAAGTGAATTGCAGAGTGGAAATAGGCAAATTTATAACCCCGTGTATCAACCACTCAGCTGACGGAATCTCAGCCACAGTAAAAGGCAACTTCTCCAACTTTTCAATATTTAACATAACATATGTTGCTTCCTTTTTAGCCATCAGCTGTTGTTGACGTGTCAAATTAAAGGAAAAAAAATATTTCCCTGGCTCTGATGTGCTGCCACGGAACGCGACCTGCCTTTAATGTCTGTAGAGTCCAACCCAACTGCATAATGGACCGTGTTTGACTCTGCCCATGATATAAAGAAGACATATCTGATCTAATAATGTCTATAGCAGAGGAAACATTGTTATCAATCGTATATACACTGTCGGACAGGGTATGCATTCCATTATCCACAACAGACAATGCTTGTTTCAAATTCTCCTGATCTATCTGCCTCAACCGGGCCGCTGCCTCCTGTTGTGAAAGTTTCCATATCTCATTGTACACTTCATACAAAAAACGTTTCTTCCGGGGCGCTCTTGGACCTGACAAAATCGTGCAAGTCAGTATAATTAGACAGTAACGTGAGATGTGTCTTAACTGCATCTAGCGTGGATGACTTTAACAATTGTTGCCAAAGTTTCCCCACGCTATATGTAGTAATGATATCAGCATGTTCTGGTGATATGTAGCGAGGGTCTGCCCTACTAGTTCTGAAACCCCCTCGAAGAGGTGACAAAACGTTGATGACACCCATTAATGTCTATGGGCCACAATAACCACCCGCCCGGACGTGTCAATGAAGTGTTAAGCATACCATTCTGGACCCAGTCTGTAAGCTCACTAAACGTGGCATTAATATATTGCTGCCAATTTTTCATTTTGGAAGTGACAGGTATGCTAGGCAAATTCAAATCTCTAATTGTTGCTAAGCCCAAACAGCTAGTCTGTTGTACAGTGTCATTTAAGAAAATCATTTGGATAGGAATAATACATGCCCTAAACAATGTGTCCCTACCCCGCATTTGCCAATTTTCCGTTCCCCAAACACTTTTCAAATCAACAGTTTTGGACCAGTATTCATACCCCTCTACCGATAGTTTGGATACAAACAAATTTGAATACGGTAATTTAGTATCAGTCAATAACATTTGCTTATTAGCATGCAGAGTAACCTTAAAATAGTAAGACTTAGCACTCTGTTGATGATGCCCAGAAAAATATGCAAATTTATCAGAATAAGTTTTAGAACTCCCCTGTGGAGGAGTCGGGCAATGTTCCCATTGCATATACTAGAATATTGATTTAGGGCTACTAGCTTTATGAATAAAGTGGTGTCCATAATAATTGTAACAAAACATGTCACCATAATTATCTCTAAACTGGTAAGCATCTTCATTTTCATAGACAGTATAATATTGCAATTCTGTCAACATAGAATCAACTGTCTTCACATCCCAATCATCAGATACAATGCCTGGTATAACGATATCATTCATTGATAATTTGAGAACATACGGTATTTGAATTATTTCAGTGGGACCATATATATCAAACATTACTCTATCCCACACAATCCCATCCGGAATTGGTACAGCAGATATGTTCACAAAGGACAAGTCTCTTCGAACCATATGTGATGAAAAATGCGGTTTCAACACCTTCCCCACCTGCTCAATCTCAGATCGTTCAGGAAGAAAAGGACCATGTATCACCAGAAAAAAGGTAGCAACAAACCCCAGCCATAGGAAAAAAGTAATCACAGTCATGAAAAGCCACAGATAGTTCCAAGGAACAACAAAATATGTGTGTTTGAGCCAACACAGCAGCTTACGTGGACCCAGGGCTGGTGTTGAAGAGGACGAAGAGTCCGACACGGTATCCTCATCATTATTATTAAAGCAGCCGGAGGCAGTTCTCGCAAAAGGTGCAACCGTAAACAAAGGAGCAGATTGTGTCTCTCACCGTGGTACGCTGTAGATAACACCTTCAGCAACATCAGTAGTCACAGCAACTTGATCAAAAGATTCCAAATTATTCACCGTTAGTGGAACAATCGCAAGATCAGCTTCCACCCTCCCCAAGCTCGGAGAAGAAACAGCGTTGGTGCAAATCACCTGCAGCGTAACATCGTCCCCAGTAGTGAGAGGGATTTGGGGACTACTGGGCGTTCCTCTTGGTCTGCTGTGCAGAATCGGCCACATGTTGTAACTTGACATTGTCGATTGATACAAAGCGATTTCCTTTGGCCCCTTGCAGCGGTGGCAAAATCACAGTTCTTGTGCCGTGGATCCCTAGTACAGGGACTGGCACTCGATATGAAGGGCCAAATTCTTTTTTCACTGCGACCTTTTCACGCACAAGATCCCCAATTCTGGGAATCCAACCAGTAGGTGTTACTGGTTCATCCTTAATACCTGTGGAGGCAGCACTGGCAGAAGAGTTATCTTCACGGAATTGTTGTAAATCCTGCAAAACAGTGACACAATCATTTATGTCAAAGGGCGTATCTGCCGCCTCCACACCAGGACCATCTAGATCAGGAACATACATTTGTGTTCCAAACAGGCACTCATATGAAGTACGACCCCCCAGGGACCTTCTAGGCAAGTTATTCAGTGCTCTCTGTACTCCATACAGGTGGGCTAGCCAACTACGACCTGTACCTATAACTCTGGCCGTTGAGGATTGCTTTAAATCGCGATTTAAACGCTCCACAACAGAATTTCCCTTGGGATGAAATGGAGACGAGAACTGGAGCTGGACCCCCAACGAAGCCATGGTGTCCCTGAATGCCTTAGAGGCAAATGCAGGGCCCTGGTCCGAATGAAAAGCCGCAACTGCATATGTATCGACAAAGATGCGCAAATCTTTAATAACAGTTCGAGCGTCAGCCGAGCGCTGTGGCCAGACCCACACAAATCTGGAGCACGAATCTACAGCCACTAATATATATTTGTATGCACTATCTGGTGTCAGCGGACCACAATGATCCAAGTACACACACTGTAAAGGTTTATTCGATATCAGAAGGGGCGTCTGCTGCGGGCGTCTAGCCGTGGAAACTTTAATTTGTTGACAGATGTCACAACAAAGGACATACTGCTTCGTCTCTTTATAGAGACCAGGCCACCAGTAACGGGCCTGTAAGAGTGAAATTGTGGCAGCCACGCCAGCATGTGCAGATGCCGCCCCCTCATGTGCTGCAGTAATCAATTGAGGTCGCACAATTTTATTGGGCACTTTGCGTACACCAACGCCTGGTATTTTAACTTCAGCGTTCAGCATACCACCCATGGAGTAATGATATTTAGAAGGGAGTCCTTTAGGATAAGGCGTGCCATCAGCTGTAGCCTTTATGGCAGCCAAAATCTCTGTGTCTGGTTTGGAACTCGAACGAGTTACTGCGGCCACAGTGGCAACTGCCACTGCTGATTTTGCGGCTTCATCAGCCAAAGTGTTTCCAGCAACGTGTATTACAACGCGCTGGTGTCCAAGAGAATGTACAGCATGGACTTTAGGGAGCATCTCCTTTAGATT
Source organism: Pleurodeles waltl (assembly GCF_031143425.1). Classification (NCBI taxonomy): domain Eukaryota; kingdom Metazoa; phylum Chordata; class Amphibia; order Caudata; family Salamandridae; genus Pleurodeles; species Pleurodeles waltl. The sequence continues at coordinate 1,425,694,459 of NC_090444.1, read as the reverse complement.
CGCTACTTTCCCCCACAGCAATCTGTGTTGTATGGTGTTACCCTTGGAATCTCTGAACCCATTCAACCTCCAGTAATGCAAATATTCATTGAAAGACTGAACACAGTAATAGGAATCACAAACCAGCAGTGTAAATTGTGCCGGATCTGCATGTTCCAAGGCTAACAACAGAGCTTTCAGCTCAGCTAACTGTGCCGTACAGTCTCCCAAGGTCTGTGTATAAGTATGTTGGGGGCAGAACTTCTCCCCCCACATATAGCCGATCACCACGCACATGCAGCAGAATACTGTTGTTTAGTCCCAACCGCTGGTTGCGCAGAGCCATCGGTGTACATGACCACTTGATATTGATCAATAGGCAATGTGCCAGCGGGAACTGGGTACTCCATTTCATATTGAAGAAATTCCTGAGTCTGCAGTTTTGGGTCAAATATGTAATCTACATCAGTGGCTGTCAAAGACGTTGCCCATTGTATCCATCGCGGGTGTAATGATTTCGAATTAGGAATACTCGCTTTTGTAACAGCCTCTAAGGCTGGAATCAGGGAAACGACAATGATGCGTTGGCCCTGGGCAAGAGGTCGTTCTTTAATCACAGCCATCTGTACAGCAGTGAGAATTTTCTCAGTTTGTGCAAAACGTTGTTCTGCAGCAGAATACAAGTGGGACTTGTATCCTATCGGGACTGTCTCACCCTCATTAAAGGTGACATACGTAAACCCAACGGCCCCAGCTATAACCCTGATGACCAGATGTGTCTTATTGTCCCGTGTGTGTAAATGCTTTACTGCTAAGAGATCAGTTTGCAAATCTCGAAGAATATGTGTATGCTCAATCGTCCAAAATCTACTCGAAAAATTTGGGCGAATCAACTCGTATAATGGCTTTATACGTGTAGCATAATCAGGAATGTAAGTTCTGCCAAAATTTAGAAATCCAAATAACGACTGGAGTTTTCTAATCATATTAGGAGGTTGCAACTGTGCACATTTTTCCAAAAAGTGTGTCGCTAAGCTCTTGCCCTCATTCGACAGCTCATATCCCAGGAAAATGACGCTGAGGAAGGCAATTTTTTATTTTTTAAAGTTACATTTGTAGCCAATTTCGGCAAATCCCACAACAATGCGGGCTTCCCACCTTAAATGTTGTAGTAACTCGTCATCTGTCAAATATATATCATTGACATATGACAAAGCTTCAGGGTCCAACTCGTGCAAAATTTCAGTCACATAAGCCGAAAACAGTCCTGGGCTATTCCTATACCCCTGAGGCAAACAACAAAAAATTTTCTGAGAGCCAAACGCACTAAAGCTAGTAAAATCCCTACTTTCGGGCGCTATATTCTGGCAGAAGAAACCATTCGAGATATCCAAAGTTGTTTTGTATTTCTTACGCACAATATTATTCATAAGCGCTGTGTAAATTTTGTATTGCATATGTGCGTGTATGTCTATTTAAATGTCTGTAATCCACCACTATCCTATAAGAATGGTCCGGTTTAGCTACAGGAAATAAGGGATTATTCATCGGCGAGACACAGGGTTCAATAACTCCCTGGTACTCCAACTGTGTAAGTATTTTCCTTACCGATGCCCTTGCTTCAAATTTTATAGGATATTGCGGTTGCGGCTGAGGTTCACCCTTAATCGGAATTACATGATAAGGTGAATCCCTATCCCACCCCACATGATTTCTGTATAAGGCGGGTGCCTGTGCCAGAGCCCATTTACTGCTATAGGACTCTGCAAGTTCTCCCGGAACAAGTGGTGAGAACGAAGGTGTAATAACCTCCTCCCCAACTGGACAGTCGCAAACAAAGCCTGGGGGCCAATCCTGTTCGGCCAGCAGAATGTCATAGAATTTGACTACACGATCCCAAAAGATGGGGTTTATTGTGCGCTCAATGTCCCCTTCTAATTGCAAAGTTACTGTATAAACTCTATCGGGATCAGAGACACGCATATCTGCTGTTTCGACTTGTATGAAGTCATCAGTTGCTTTCACCTCCAGATGCTCTAGAAGACTCCGGCGAACTATTGTGACCTCTGCCGCGCTGTCTAACAGTGCTAATGCCCATGTCTTGTTCTTCAAGAGAACTCTCTTCTTGTGTGGCATGTCTGAGACTGCTGCCACCTTCTTCTTTTTAAACTGCTATTTTTGTTGGGTCGGTTTCTCTTCTTTCTTGAGAGAAACCTCAGATGAGCGTTGTGATTCCTGTCTCGGTTTCACGTACTCTGTTCTCCGCTCTGACCGCCCTCCTCTCTCATTTCTCTTTTCCGATGAGTCCTGAAAGGAACGAGATTGGCGTGTATCAGTATATTGATATCTATCAGGCGTCTTCAAATTATCCCTATTTCTGAGATTATACCTAGTCTGCGGGGTCTCCGGTCGCGGAGATTCTCCCCCTTTTTTTTAGGTGTTTGTTGTTTTTTCTCCCAGCGCTTTTTCGTACCCTCAGGTTGCTGTTGTTTAGTAGCATCTTTACTACCCTTACCCTGAAACTGTGGTTTCTGTGGTCTAGCCCCTAGGCTATCACGACCAATACAGGAATATGTTTCCGCTATTATTCTCGGCAGCTCCCGCTCCTGATCGAGTTGCGGGACGTCACGAAGACGCATACGCACTGCTAGTGCCACTGCCTCCCCTTTTAGATTACTCAGTATGATGGAAGAAACCGTGGCAAAATTGCCAATCAGTTGCATCCCTAGATCTAAGGCCGGGGCAGCCCCATATTCATCTTGAATTTGTTTAAGCACTTCTGGTAAATTAGCCAATGTCGGTGTACCGTGTGCTGTAGTGTAAAGCGCGGCAAACACTGTGCCCCAAGTATTACAATGGTCCACTGTAGGAACCATACCAAACGGCAAGCACATCGTTAATATTCTATGTTTATCCTGAGGTCCCGTATGGGGAAATACTGCTTCCAGCGTATTAATTTTTTGCGCCAGCCAAAATGGAGTCGCCTCTCGTTTAGCCGGCACCTTACCTATAACTGAGTGCACAGTGGCCGGATTGATACCCGGAACTACTGCATGTGGTTGTGCCGGAGGAGCACGCGCTGGGTTTGTGTTGAGTGTCTGCATCACAAATTGTACTAAACGTCTATATGTAGCCGTTAATTCTGTGTATAAACGACAAACTTCAGCCACTGCTAAGTTAGCAACCGCTGGATGTGGTGTATATGTAGCCAATAAAGGCCAGGTAGGACCTTCGTTACTTAGTGGACCTAGCCTAACTGATGCTATGGTGTGGGGTAAGGCGCCATCAAGCCAATTATTATGTTCTTGATAAGAGAGTGGTATTTCTAAATATGCATATGCCCTGTATTGTCCAGGGACATTTGCAACAGTGTAATCGTGAAACATGTGTGAATTCCCATCAACTGCTGGAAATATGACCCAGGAATAAAAAAGTTCTGTTCTATAGGCTGCATGGGCGTCCACCACAAATGTGACCGGACCCCCCTGGTTAGGTAGACCATGTGCTAGCAGATGTACCGTGAGCGGTTGTCGCATATTAACTGCAATGTTCATTACCTGGGGATTCGCCATTATGAAAACAGCGCTAGTTCAGAGAAGGCACACCAGTATCGGGGTTTTCCTTTCAGAGTTCAAGCTTGAAAAACCAACCACAAAATAATAGGATCTACGTATACTGCGGTGGCGGAAATCCTCAGTACCACGGACGTCTCCGTTAACGGAACCGAGGTGTCAATATATATATGAGACCGAGAGAGTCAGCCGGACCCGAAAATTAGACCCAGACCAATCGTTGGCGGCGCCATGTCGCGTGGGCTCTCATTATTCTAAATGAGACTACTGGATTTATAGGTAGCAGGGTGGTTCCTGGTGTGGGGGACTAAGTCTTACCCACTTGGAGAAGGACCTCTGTCACCTTAAATCCCGTTTTGCTCCGGCTAACTAGCAGTGCCTCATCTCTCCCAAGGAGGAGAGATGATTGGGCAGCCGAGCGCATTACATCTTTGGAACTTCTCAGCGAAGTCGTGGTCACTCAGATCCAAACCAGCTCTCTCATTTACAGTATGATCTCATATACAAATGACAAAGGCAGTTTGAGTTTTATATATTGCTTTTAATAAAACAACTGCATTTTAGATAATAAGGCATGAGCCGCAATAACCAGAACCATACAACAAAGTAGGATTGAAATAGTCACAATGAGAGTGAAGCATAAAAACAACGCTATCATGGTGTTAATGGATTCTATTATCTCTCTCAGTTAGTTATATTTCGAGCACAGCATGTTAAGCTACTAACTTGCCTTTCAGATTCCCCGGGAAGCCATCAACCCTCATACCTGAGCAAAGGCCTGTGATCTGGTTCAGCATCTGCAACAAGGCAGTCAGCGTCTAGTTGTGGTTCCCTGGTCGGAATCTCCCTCTTGCGTGTATTAGGACAAGGTAGTGATTTTATAACTAACATGTCAGTGTGATCACAAAATGTCCCTATGCAAGAATGTATATCTGCAATCCAAAGACTAAACTCCTACCACGTCTATCAGCAATGTACCAGACTGTATCCTTGACTGAAGCACAGAGTGAGCAAGAATGTGTTATTGAAAACTCCAGTGCTGAAGTAGGCTAAACAGTGTGATATCAAATATAAAACAAGACCGTAGAACTGGCTATTTGAAAAATAACAGTACGAAGCTGAATAAAAAGCATTTAGAGCAAAGTGCACAGAGGCTCTATGCTGAGAGCAAAGGAATAAAATACATCCAGGGCAAAGTGCACAAAGGCCTAACTCCTGAAGCTAACGCGCAAAGGATACATAAAATTGACCACACTACAGCTGGAGCTGGGAGTGTCTCCTTTCAACCCTTGAATCCATTTGATTTGGTCTGGGTATCTGAGGATGGATGTGCATGCTGAATGACAGCCTGTCCGTGCAGGTCAAAACTGGCCAGCTGATCTCCAACAGATTTGTTATTCAAAGAAGCACCAGGCAGGTTTGCCCACTCTCCCCGCTCACCTATGCCCTCATCATGGAACCGCTGGCTTACCTTCTTTGCCATTGGCCGCAGGTTTGGGGTACCCCAGAGTTAGGTGCCAGTCACGTAATTTCGCTTTATGCGGATGATGCCCTGGTCTACTTTTGCAATGTAGAGGCTTCTCTCACAGGCCTTCTGCATCTGCTAGATGACTTTGGAGATATATCAGGGCTCCACATGAACCGGCTCAAATCATGCTTGTTCCCTCTGGTGCCATGCCCTGCCCCGCTCTGCATTGACCACCAGGGAGTCCGTATCCAGTGGTATTAAAACACTTTTAAATACCTGGGAGTCCAGATCTATTATTCTGAGAAAAAACAAAGAGAACAATCTAGACAAGGCGATCTGCTCTGTCTTTTGGTTCTTGCCCTTTTGACGGTTGCTTTCCGGGTTCCCGCTGGGCTGCATGGCAATTTCCAAAATGCTGATGCTCCCACACTAACTTTATTTTTCCGCCACGCTCCCAGTAGTGCTCCCGATGAGCTCCTTTTGCGAACTGCACTGTTTATTGCTCAAATTGATATGGAGCCTGGGGCGCTGTTGAGTTGCACTTGCCACCTTACAGGTCTTACAACTAAAGGTGGTCTTGATGTGCCCAGCTTTGAGCTCTATTAAGCAGCAGTGCAATTACAATGGCTCCTGGCCTGGTTATGCATACTCACATGTCCTGAATTGGTATCCATCCATACGATCCTGGACAACCAAAGGAACTACATATGGCTGTCAGATTGCCCTCGTCAGGATACATGCCGGATGGCTGTGGCCCTCACCTACTGCCACAGGTTTGTACATGCCAAAGGAACTCATATCCCATATTCACCATCCATTGAAATCTGGAATTTTCCCTGACTTTGTGGTGTGACACATTGGTATGATGTGGCTCCCTGGCGAGAAGCAGGAGTTGCTCAACTGGGGGAACTCTATAACGAGGACTCCATCATGTCCTTTCACAACGTCATGGACACTTTAGGAAAAGGAGCTGGCTAGTTCTTAACATTTCACATGATACAACATGCACTATGTGCCTCATGGGGCAGCAGTGACGCAGAACCTCACGTCAGCTATGCTGCACATGCTCCTCTCCTTGGTTAGCTCGCACGATTACCACCCTATACATGTCTTTTACTCAACCTCGCCTGAATATGCCACAAGGATGCGCGCCAGATGGGATGTCTTATTACCACAGCTCCTATCGAATAAATCTTGGTCCCATGTTGTACAATTGGTATAGGACGTGTCCTGTATCCCCAGATTTCACACAATTCAGTTATGTGCACCACGCCTAGCTCTACCCTTAGCGCATCAAACTCATGTACCCAGCCCTGACCCCTGAATGTCCCCAATGTAAATTGTTGGACGCTGGATTCTACCACATGGTGTGGGATTGCCCACCATTACAACCAGTATGGCAGGAGGTCACTGCCATGGTGTCTGAATTAGCAGAACACCCTCCTGAAGCCACACCCGAAA